>NC_090229.1:28807230-29139730 GCF_024489055.1 Chanodichthys erythropterus | reverse complement strand
TCTGTGGTCAGACGAATCAAAATTTGAAGTTCTTTTTGGAAAACCTGGACGCCATGTCATCTGGACTAAAGAGGACAAGGACAATCCAAGTTGTTATCAGCACTCAGTTCAGAAGCCTGTATCTCTGATGGTACGGGGTTGCATGAGTGCATGTGGCATGGGCAGCTTACACATCTGGAAAGGCACCATAAATGCTGAAAGGTATATCCAAGTTCTAGAACAACATATGCTCCCATCCAGACGTTGTCTCTTTCAGGGAAGACCTTGCATTTTCCAACATGACAATGCCAGACCACATACTGCATCAATTACTACATTCATGGCTGCGTAGGAGGAGGATCCGGGTACTGAAATGGCCAGCCTGCAGTCCAGATCTTTCACCCACAGAAAACATTTGGTTGAATCATAAAGAGGAAGATGTGACAAAGAAGACCTAAGACAGTTTAGCAACTAGAAGCCTGTATTAGACAATAATGGGACAACATTCCTATTCCTATACTTGAGCAACTTGTCTCCTCAGTCCCCAGATGTTAGCAGACTGTTATAAAAAGAAGAGGGGATGCCACACAGTGGTAAACATGAAGTGTCCCAAATTTTTTGGAATCGGGTTTGTATTTTTTAACAATTTCAACTTATGAAGAAATAATCTCCCACAAACGATTAAGAAATGCATAATAAAAAAGCTGACATCTTTGTCACTGTGTTAGAATATTGTTTTCTTTAAAGGACTAGTTAGAATCAGTTTTTCTACATACAATTTGAGAAACAATTCAAGTGGGAGGTGCAAGTTTTAAAACAAAATGAATTATTGTTTTTGGTTAATTTTTACAGAATACACATTACATATTTGAATACACAAGAAATATCTGACTGACCAATCAGAATTGTTTTCCTGGGAGACGTGTGATAAATGTTTATATCAGTTCTGATAATTCAGTTTTAGATTCAGTTTTAGAATAAGAGTTCATCCCCAACTTTTTGGAAAATCTGAGTACAGTTTGTATATATTTTGAAACTTTAGGGGAGACAGTTCTTTTTTTCTAAGGAAGGATAAAATCAATCTGAAAAAAAAAAAAAAAAAAAAAAAATCCACTGATATCAATGAGAAACAATGAGGCTAATAAAGAGATCTTGTGTGTGTGTCTGTGTGTGTGTGTGTGTGTGTGTGTGTGCGCGTGTGTGTACTTGTTTATTATTTGGTCCCCACAATGTAATATAAACCTGAGATCACCTACATTGTGGGGACCAGCCAGCGGTCCCCACAATGTAAATGGATTTATAAATATACTAAATGATGTTTTTTTGAAAATTTAAAAATGCAGAATGTTTCCTGTGATGGTTAGGTTTAGGGGTAGGGGTAGTGTTTTCTTTCCTGTGGGTTTGCTATATACTTCATTATGATACATGTAGAACTCCACTGGTGCTCTATCTATCCTGGCTTTATCAAATTATGCCCAATGACTCCAATTAAGATCTTATGGATGCTTAAAGTGTCAGCTAGCACACTGTGACAAGATTGGTGAACAGACAGGAAATCCTGCTGAATTTGACCTTTTTCTAATTTCTCACACAGCCTGTGGGGAACCATTGTGGTTTGTGGCTAAGGAAGTGGCTATTAAAACACAACCAGTGCTAATTACCTCACACTGGATGTGCGTAAATAAGAGGCAGAGAGAAAGAGAGATAAAGGGAGAGAGAAATTGAGCGCATAAAACACTTTGTGTGTGTTTAGAGTTGATGGTTTCTGAGGGCACTGTTGTTTGACCTTACTGAAATTGATGTTTTCAAGCTGTTTTAGATTTATTTAGTGTTGTGTTTTTAAAGAAACCTGAAGTTAGACCAAAAACTCCACTGCAGCTTACTTTTACTGCAAATAAAAAGAACTAACATTTCACACCTCCTCAGTTTTAGGCTCGTAAACAGCTGCTCTCCATCAGCTAAAATATAGAGATTGCATTTGATTGCTACGCTAGCTTAGTTCAGGAAAAAAGTTGGAAGTCAGTGTATGCTTGCTGTTGAGTGTAACACTGACCATAATGACAGGAGATCCCTGCATGGAGCATTCAGTCTGTGCAGTTTTTCAGAGCAGCATCTAACATTACATCAATATCAGTCTCCTCTAGCACACAGGTGTTGGGCTGCTCTATCCAGACATGTTAAACTCTTCAGTACATGAGAAAACACAGACCTGCATTCTTACACAGACTCATTTAGTGCTGTGCAGAAGCACAAGGAAAAGGAAAAAGGGGCAATTTTTTTTTTTTTTTTGCCCTTCTCAATTCATATGTATACTGCTACAAAATCCCCACCCCATCATATTATGTAAGTGATTTTTTAGTATAATCGAGAGGCATTATCTGAGGGAAATGTCTTGCTATGTGGGACTTTAACTGTGTCCTCTCAGCTTTGGGATCCCAGGGGCCCCTGCTTCCCCCTTGCTAATGGATATAATCAAGGGGAAAATTAGATGTTCTGTCCTGCCGTGGAAAATAACAGTCAGGGTATTTGCGGTATCTAAGAAATGCCCTGAAACAGGGCTGCTTTTGTCATCTGTGATATTTTAATAATAACATTATCAAACCAGTGTTTATCAGTACAGCATTCAGTTAGCAAGCCAGTGATTAGGATGGTTCTGAAGAGGACGTCTATCCAGAAACAAGCAATGGAAAACTTTCATTCCAAGTCTCATCTAGTCAAGCCTAAGGATACAGATATGCATATGAGGAACATTTCTGTCTAATTGGATTTTTTTTAAATAATTGAAAAAAAATGTTTATACATATTTGCTTCTTTAAAGATTAAGAACTTTGTAATTTACAAAGAACTTTGTTCTTTACCCTCACTGTGCCACATAGACTTAAAAAAAATTATCGGAGTGTCTATTTATACTAAGTGCAAATAGCATCCCTTGTTGGCAAACACTATTTACACTAGCTCCGCCCACCAATGTCTGCTTGGTCCACTCAAGTTTTAAATAAGACACGCAAAATTTAACGTCTTAAGGGGTGTAGCAGTAGCGAGTAAGGCTCGCAGACCTGGCTTTTAATGCAATCAACATGGATTCAGACCTGCCTTTTGCAGAGCTTGCAATTATTTATTTTATAAAAATGAAAATAATGTTCCAAAATTGGAAATAAACTGCAAACGAGTGTTTAATAATATTAAAAGTGTTTATTGGGTAGGCTTAGGCGAAGGTGTTGGAAGAGTTTTTATTTACCCAATAAGGCAGAATCCATTTAATAATTTTAATAAATATTATCATTTACAATCTATGATATTATTGTATCCTGTTATTGTATGAAAATACTGAGGTGAAAATAGTATCTGCCAATATAAAGTATAGATAGCATCTAATTACGATTTACTCTTATTGCAAAGAACTGATATTTTTACATGGTCTAAATAGAATCTATCGCTATTTTCACAGTGTAAATAACATATTGCTGCTATTGTCACTTAGAGTAGATACAATATATTGATATTTTCCTTTAGTGTAAATAGCATCTACAGCTAAGAAAATATGCTATTTTCACTTAGTGTAATTTTGTTTAGCCCCACCTACACTATCTATCTGTCTGTCCATCTATCTATCTATCTATCTATCTATCTATCTATCTATCTATCTATCTATCTATCTGTCTGTCTGTCTGTCTGTCTGTCTGTCTGTCTGTCTGTCTGTCTGTCTGTCTGTCTGTCTGTCTGTCTGTCTATCTATCTATCTATCTATCTATCTATCTATCTATCTATCTATCTATCTATCTATCTATCTATCTATCTATCTATCTATCTATCTATCTATCTATCTATCTATCTATCTATCTGTACTGTTGTTATTACCACATTAGTAATGGAAATTAGAAGTGACAGAGCAGCAGAGTGACAGTCTAAATATTATACATGTAATTAAATAGATTTTTACAGTGCAGTGGCTACGTTTACATGCACCCAAATAATCCATTTGTAATCGGATTGACGGCTCAATCGGAAAAATATTTATGTAAACAACTTAATCGATCCGATTGAGATCGATCTGAATGAAATTTCGATCAGATTGAAAGGGGTGGTTTATTCCTTTTCTAATATGATCCAACAGCAAAAAATGACCATGTAAACACTTGAATCCGACTACTTTCTCAATCGTATTCAGAAGTCTTTGGAGCACATGCACAGTGCAATGTTGACATGCATTAAAAGTTTATGTTCATGTCTTTAGTTGTAAATATGTATGCCAACAGGCAGTGGTGTATGTATCCCTTCGTCACAATATTGGAAATCTTTCATTTTAAGACAAGGGGAGCCAATGGATATCACACAAGAAGCAACGTGCAAACTTTGCGCAAGAGTTATGCCGATCAAAAACCTCAACCTCGTTCAGTATTCACCACAAGAAGTGAAAGTAAAAAGTGACGGAGCTGTCTGACGCTGCATTAACGGAGCATATTCTCTCAGAGACGAATTTCAACATAAATGCTGATAACGGTAGCCTATATAACTGTCTAAATTTATCCCATTATTTCTCTTGTGGCCGTACATATGGCCTAGTGAAACAAATGAGAATAATAGTATTTCATGTTAAACATGTTGTTTTTTTAAAGTCGGTGCTTGAATAAAGCTGTGCTTAATTTTCATTGACACTCTTAATAATTTTAATTATAGGCCTATAATTCTTTGTATAAGACCTACAAAACAAAGTTTAAATCATTTTTAATGATAGCTAATAGCCTAATCTTATAAGTTATATTATCCTCAGAGCACATCAGTTCCCATTCAGTCAGTCACGTTCGACGTTACGTCGATACTGACGTAATGGGGTCTCGCTAGGGAGCCCAATCACCTCCAAGGATACAAAACAAGCCAATGGGAATTGGCCTGTGAGATTTACATGCCGGGCCCCTCCCCCGGAATCCGGGTATAAATAGGGCCGGCATACTCACCTTCATTCATACTTTTGCTTCGGAGCCGATCGGCTGATCATCCTTTCACCTCCTCAAAGAGTGAATTTCTGAACTAAGAGAGCAAACAGCAATTTTAATTGCTAAGGACTCGGTCCTGAAAACAGCAATTTTAATTGCTTTTACTGTCTGTTCTCTGGTGGCTGCTCGAGTCTCTCCAGCTGGTGGGAAGGCACGCTCAGCGGTGGGTGTGACGGCGCGCTGCCCACAGGACGGTGCCACACTCGTCCCTGGGTGCTTCGGCTGGTGAGGTATACTGAAAGAGCAAGCACGGGCGATCAGCGTCTTTTTCAAGATGTCTTTTCGTCCGTGTGTTTCTGGATGCGGTCGTTTCCTGACCTCCTCTGACGGCCATGATCACTGTCTCACGTGTCTGGGTAGACCGCACGCTGAGTCAGCGTTCATGGATGGCGCATGCCCTCACCGCGAGGGCATGTCCATGTTGGTGCTGAGATCGCGCCTCTCCTTCTTTAAAACAAGTGAGAGGCCCCTCTGCCACTACCCCAACGCCGGCGGCTGTAGCGGCCGCTGGCCCGGTTAGTGCTCTGGGAGATCTGAGGGTTACAGTGGGAGCCACTTCGTCGGGTCCGTCCCCACGAACCTCCCACTCCTCGACAGCACCATGTGTCGTCGAGCTGCCGCCTGCTGTCGCGGGGCCCTCCTCGGGGGTGCCCCACGTCACTTTCGGCGCTCCGGAGGAGGATTGGATGTCGATCGCTGCATCGGGGAGTGGGCTGAACGGTTCGGAGTCTGACGATGACTCTGAGCTTCCGCCTTCAGGGGTGGTGGCTCAGTCAGAGGCGGACTCTGAGCTTACGGCCATGCTTGCCCGGGCCGCCGCGGGCATCGGGCTTGAGTGGAACCCTCCACCCTGCCCCGAGCGCTCGCGGTTGGATGATTGGTTTCTGGGTTCGGGGCGCGGCACCCAGCCGCGTCCCGCCCCAGTGCCTTTCTTCCCGGAGGTGCATGAGGAGCTCCAGAAGACCTGGCTGGCACCTCATACGGCCAGACTGTGGTCCTCTGCCTCCTCCACTCTCACTACCCTCGATGGTGGGGCCGCCAGGGGATATGTGGACATTCCACAGGTGGAACGTGCGGTTGCGGTGCATTTATGCCCGCAATCGGCGGCCACCTGGCGGAACCGTCCGCGTCTCCCGTCCAAGGCGGGTAAGATCATGGCCGCTCTCGCGGCCAAGGCTTACTCAGCTGCTGGACAGGTGGCTTCTGCCCTGCACGCCATGGCGATTCTGCAGGTCCATCAGGCGAAAGCGCTGAAGGACCTGCACGAGGGTAGTGCTGACACAGGAGTGCTTCAAGAGCTGCGCGCCGCGACCGACCTCCCCCTCCGGGCGACGAAGGTCACGGCACGTGCCCTGGGTCAAACGATGTCCACCCTGGTGGTCCAGGAACGGCATCTCTGGTTGGACCTGGCTGAGATGAGGGAAGTCGACAAAGCTCGCTTTCTTGACGCCCCCATCTCCCAGGCTGGCCTCTTCGGCGACACCGTCGAGGACTTTGCCCAGCAGTTCTCGGCGGTGCAGAAGCAGACGGAGGCCATCAAACACATCCTGCCCAGGCGCGATGATGCCACCAATCCGCCTCGGGCTGTGCCTCTGTCTGCTCCTCGCCGAGGGCGTCCCCCTGCGGCTCAGGCTCCTGTGAGGTCAGAACCCTCTCACCCTCCTCGAGCCACCCGCAGGAAGGCCACGCCCCCCGCCCAGGCCGCCAAACCGCCTTCTAAGAAAAAGAAGGCGGCGAAGAAGCGGCCCTGAGACGGGAGACCCGGAAGTTTTGGAGGTTGCCACGGAGACGGTGACCGCACCGCTCCCTCCCCCAGGACAGGGCCCGGGGGAAAATCCTGTGTTTTGTTTTCTTTCTGTTCCGCCGCTGGCCGCGAGGTACTTCTGTTGTCCGGATGGTTCCACTCGTACGGTGCTTGGAGGCGTGGCTACGCCTTCCCAACCCGTCCCGTTGGCTCATTCGGACAGTCAGACTCGGCTACGCGATTCAGTTCGCCAGGCGTCCACCCAGGTTCAGCGGCGTTCTGTTCACCTCGGTGACAGGGCCCAACGCCTCTGTCCTGCGGGCGGAGATTGCGGTTCTCTTGGCGAAGGACGCAATAGAGCCTGTCCCTGCAGCCGAGATGGAGTCTGGGTTTTACAGCCCTTACTTCATAGTACCCAAGAAAGGCGGGGGGTTATGACCAATCCTGGACCTGCGTGTCTTGAATCGGGCCCTTCACAGGCTCCCGCTCAAGATGCTCACCGTGAAACGCATTCTCACGTGCGTTCGCGCCCAGGATTGGTTTGCAGCTATCGACCTGAAGGACGCGTACTTTCATGTCTCGATCCTTCCTCGACACAGACCGTTCCTACGGTTTGCGTTCGAGGGGCGGGCATATCAGTACAGGGTCCTACCCTTCGGGCTGTCCCTGTCTCCTCGCGTCTTTACCAAAGTCGCAGAGGGGGCCCTTGCCCCACTCAGGGAAGTGGGCATTCGCATCCTCAACTATCTCGACGACTGGCTCATTTTGGCCCAGTCACGAGAGCAGTTGTGCGAACACAGGGACCTGGTGCTCAGGCACCTCAGCCAGTTGGGGCTTCGGGTCAACCGGGAGAAGAGCAAGCTCTGCCCCGTGCAGAGCATCTCTTTTCTCGGTGTGGAGCTGGACTCGGTCAATATGACAGCACGTCTCACCAACGAGCGTGCACAGTCGGTGCTGAACTGCCTGAACTCGTTCTCGCGGAAAACAGCGGTCCCACTGAAACAATTTCAGAGGCTCCTGGGGCATATGGCATCCGCAGCCGCGGTCACGCCGCTCGGATTGCTTCATATGAGACCGCTTCAGCACTGGCTGCACGACCGGGTCCCGAGGTGGGCATGGCACCGTGGCTCACTCCGTGTGGTCATCACACCGAGTTGCCGCCACACATTCAGCCCGTGGTCGGACATTGCTTTTCTACTGGCCGGGGTGCCCCTAGTGCAAGTGTCCAGGCATGTTGTTGTCACAACAGATGCCTCTGCCACCGGCTGGGGTGCCATATGCAGTGGCCAGTCGGCGTCGGGGTCCATCATATCAACTGCCTCGAGTTGCTGGCAGTACTCCTTGCGCTGCACCGGTTTCGACCGCTGCTGCAGGGCAAGCATGTACTGGTCCGGACGGACAACACATCGGCGGTAGCGTATATCAACCACCAGGGTGGTCTACGCTCCCGTCGCATGTCGCAACTCGCCCGCCATCTCCTTCTGTGGAGTCAGCGCCGACTCAGGTCGCTGCGCGCCTCCTACATCCCGGGCGAGCTCAATCGTGCGGCCGATGCGCTCTCACAACAGCTCACGCTCCCGGGGGAATGGAGACTCCACCCCCAGGCGGTCCAGCTGTTATGGAGCCGGTTCGGGGAAGCACAGGTGGACCTGTTCGCTTCTCTGGAATCCGCCCATTGCCAGTTGTTTTATTCGCTGACCGAGGGGACCCTCGGCACAGATGCACTGGCACACAGCTGGCCCCGGGGCCTACGCAAGTATGCGTTTCCCCCAGTGAGCCTCCTTGCACAGACACTGTGCAAGGTCAGGGAGGACGAGGAGCAGGTCTTGCTAGTTGCGCCGTACTGGCCCAACCGGACCTGGTTCCCGGAACTCATGCTCCTCGCGACAGCCCATCCCTGGCGCATTCCCCTGAGGCAGGATCTCCTCTCTCAGGGGCAGGGCACCATATGGCACCCACGTCCCGACCTGTGGAACCTCCACGTGTGGTTCCTGGACGGGACGCGGCAGACTTGAGTGACCTACCGCCCGCGGTAGTCGACACCATCACTTCGGCCCGAGCCCCCTCGACGAGGCGCGCTTACGCTTTGAAGTGGAGTCTGTTCGCTGAGTGGTGTTCCTCCCGCAGGGAGGACCCCCGGAAATGCCCGGTCGGTGTTGTGCTTTCCTTCCTTCAAGAGGGTTTGGAACGGAGGCTGTCCCCTTCCACCCTGAAGGTCTATGTGGCCGCCATCGCAGCACATCACGATGTGCTCGACGGCAAGTCACTAGGGAAGCACGACCTGATCATCAGGTTCCTCAGAGGTGCCAGGAGGTTGAATCCCCCTAGGCCTCACCTCATTCCCTCCTGGGATCTCTCCATCGCCCTCTTGGGCCTTCGGGGAGCTCCCTTCGAGCCCCTTGAGTCAGTCGAGCTGAAACATCTGTCTCTTAAGACAGTGCTCCTGACCGCGCTCGCCTCCTTCAAGAGGGTTGGGGACCTGCAAGCATTTTCGGTCAGCGATTCGTGCCTGGAATTAGGGCCGGACTACTCTCAAGTCATCTTGAGACCCCGGCCCAGCCGTGCCCTCTCGGGTTGCGAGCTCACTCCACTCGGGGTGTTGCTTCCTCCTGGGCATTGGCGCACGGCGCCTCTGTTGCGGACATCTGCAGAGCTGCAGGCTGGGCGACACCAAACACATTCGCGAGGTATTATAACCTCCGAGTGGAACCGGTGTCCACCCGTGTGCTTTCTACTCGTAGTTAGCCATGGGTGTTCGCTTGCTGTGCCATTTCCCTCGGGAGAGGGAATGCGAGCACTGTTTTCGCTCCTCAGTTCAGTTCCCCGTAACGGCGAACCCTGTGGAGTTCCTCCTGCATCCTGCGGCAGCCAGACGCGGCGGAGGCGTCAGGCGCCAGGTCCAGTACTTGCGTGTATGCCCAGTTGGTCTGCCCTTGTACTGGGCTAGATGCCCATATGCTGTGATTCCCCTCGGGTAATCCCATATGAGATTGTCCACGGTAAGGTTTCCCTGACGGTAAACCCGTGTCTTTCCCTGGGCGGCTTCGCTTTTGCCCCGTCTCTGATTGCTAGTCGTTCCTCCCGAAAGGTAGGACCTACATCAGAGATCTTCCATATGCGTTACTGTTCTCAGACCAGTCCATATGTGTCTTCCACACGTTACCTCCCTTCGGGCAGGGTGTGGTCTCTGTAGCTTTCCCCTCCTCGGGGAACGCTTTCCTGGCGTTTTGTCGTTGCTGGAAAACGAGGGATTGAGTCCGAAGCACTCTCCCCCGTGGGGTAGGAACAGCAGCTTCGACTTCTCCACAGTAACGCCCTGTCCTCTCCATCCCACCGGTATGGAAGACATTCCTGGGCTTACTCTGGGCGCTGGAGGGTTGCGAGTATGGGCCGCATTTGCGTTTTCCACGGGACCCCATTACGTCAGTATCGACGTAACGTCGAACGTGACTGACTGAATGGGAACGTCTAGGTTACTAATGTAACCCCCGTTCCCAGAAGGAGGGAACAGAGATGTTACGTTCCCTTGCCATAGCTTTGTGCCACCGCTGAGCGGCCAGATACCTATCTCGGCTCCTCAGCAAAAATATGAATGAAGGTGAGTATGCCGGCCCTATTTATACCCGGATGCCGGGGGAGGGGCCCGGCATGTAAATCTCACAGGCCAATTCCCATTGGCTTGTTTTGTATCCTTGGAGGTGATTGGGCTCCCTAGCGAGACCCCATTACGTCAGTATCGACGTAACGTCTCCGTTCCCTCCTTCTGGGAACGGGGGTTACATTAGTAACCTAGACGTTATGCAGTGATGCGCTATGAAATTATTGTGGGACAAATTTAATATTAATTTAATAATAAAAGAAAGAAGTGTTGGGGAAAGTTACTTTAAGTAATGCATTACAATATTTTTTATTACTCCCTAAAAATGTAACTATTTGCATTAATGTGGTACTTTTTATGAGAACCAATACGTTACATTGAAAAATAAAACAAAAATAGTTCTATTTTTTGGCAATATAGTTAAAGCTATTCTGAGATGTTAGCAAATCATTACCATCATTACCATTATGAAACACGCCAAAATCTGAACCATTCTGCATGATGACATATCATAAAGACTTTTTTTTTCCTTTTTTACCTCCTATATGAAAACAAAACACTGACCCTGAATGAGCGACAGTATAAGGCTTTCACCATGTGCCTAGCACACAGCTCCTGTTTGGAGTTTGTCAAGCCTGGAGCCGAGACTAATACCTCATTAATCCTTTCCCAGGACAGACTTTCAACCGCATGATGAATTGCGGCAGTAATTTGGTGTAGTCTCCGTTTCATAAACCCATGTGATTGTGGGCGGTCATTAATAAAGCGGCCCCTTAAAAAGACCAAAGCAGCCAAATTATTGACATATGTGTCCTTGTCAGTTTACTTTACTGAAGATCATAGACACTTTGGAACATCTTTATAGTACAATACTGATTTTGCCCTCAGCATTATATCGGTAGAAATGTCAAAACATCACATCCAGCAAAGAAAAACTCTGAACATGATCCTTCTCCTTACTGGGATTGGAAAAAGTAGAGCAGTTTATAATCCATTTAGCTGTTGGTGCTGAAAAACCAAGCAGCTGCAGATAAAAATGCAATGTTAGCCCTTTGTCTCCATTTTTGTTTTTTATTAGTTACACAAATTATGGTTCTACATATCAAAAAAGCAGAGTTTGAAGGTATAAGAGTATTTGAATTGTCAGTTGGCTGATGATGCTACTATTTTTTCTTAAAAATGATTCAGAAATAATAAAAGCAAGGGAGGAGTGCGTGATTTAAAGGGGCCGCAGCTTGAATCGGTGCATAGTTAATGATGCCCCAAAATAGGCAGTTAAAAAAAACTTCACAGACACATTCAGGGGACATCTTCAACATATTACATCTTGTTAAAAATGGTTCTAGGGCACCTTTAAATAATAAAGTAAAAGAGGTTACATTTAAAATTTTACATGGTATATATCCAGCTAAAAGTGTGTTAGAGAGGATTAAGTTATGATTATTCATGATATTTTTGCTCAATGGAAAAATAATATATTGTCCATCTGTTTTGTAGTTGTATATACACAAATATTTTTTGGGTGGATGTGGAAAATTTAATTTGAAGGAAAACAAATGTTATATTTAAATTAAATAATTTTGATATATGTATGTATTATTACAATGAAAATAACAACAACAATAATAATAATAATAATTTTAATTTTAATTTTATTGTACAACTGTTTATTATTTTGGGAAAATTTCATATACACAAGAAGAAATGGTCAGGATCCAAGCCAAATTTTGTTCATTTTCTTCAGGAAACAAAAGACTACTGCACCAGTTTGGAGAACATTATAAATAAAAAAGCTAGCAAGATTTACATATTACATAATTATAAAATATTTTTTTAAGCTGAAGTGACATCCATTAATTTCCTCTGTGCATAATTTACATTTCACAGACATATTCTCCATCTGTAAATGTTAGAAAGTCAGGAAAATATTTCCATTTTGCATTCAGGTGTGGACGAGCCTTCAACAAGCACAAACTTCCGTGAATGAGCGCCACCGCACACATACGCACCAAACAGTTCAATCTGGGTAAAATACATTTTGCTAAAAATATTTGTTGTTGAAAATTGGTGAACATAATTATGCCATATGTAGAATTTCGAACCTACAACTAAGTGTATTTGTACGATAGCAGTAACTGTGTAAAGTGACTTGTAAGGTAATACAATTTAATAATAATAATATTAATAATTAGTCTGTTCTTTTGTTTTTATTTATTTAAATTTTTACTTTAGTTTATGTAACTTCTGCCTTAAAAAAAACATTTTGTTTTTTTCTGTTTATTAATTTAGTTTATTATTAGTGCTGTCAATCGATTAAAAAAATAACTTGATTAATCACACTTTTTTTCTGTGATTAATCGCGATTAAACGCAATTAAAATACTCACAGTTAATCTCCCTATTAAAACAACATTAAGAAACAACATAAAAACAGTATATTTTAAATAATTGTTTAATTTAATCTTTTTATGAATGAAGGCCAGTATAACTGATACTAATACTGCTAATAATGTCATTGAAATTGATTTCCCCCCCAGTTTTAAACATGAATAGCCATTCAACATTACAGTGTAACTGAAAGGTATATCTTTTTTTATTATTATTATTTTTTTTAATAACATTTAGTAGGCTTCAAAAAAATATAACTTTTAATTTAAGTGAACTTAGACTCACTTAAACCCATAATAAATGTCATATTTAGCCTGTGGCGACTGATGCAAAAAAAAACAAAAGTGTTATTTCACATCCTGCCCAATATTGTCCTAGAAACAATGTTCATATTGAAGGCTATAAAAACAAACATATATGCTATATTATGTGCAAAAAAGGGGTCAAATCACATTAGGCCTTGGCTATATTCTAAAATTGCAACTTTACAATCTAATTACTATATATAGGGGTAAGATTAGGGTTTGGTTTGGTTTAGGGTTAGTTGTATGTAACTATGCATAATTTACTGTTATTACTATAGTAACTGCTTGTAACAATGACACTGTAAAATAAAGTAAGTTTTTGCTGACTTTACAAATGAATTATGGAAATCAAACCAACTTTATGCAGCACAGCAGTTTGCAATGCATTCCTTTTGTTCAGTGATGTCTACATCCAAAACCAGTATTTGTCAAAGTTGTTCATGAATTTCTAGTAGTAAAATAATCTGTAATTTGGAAGAAAATTACTTGAGGTTTGAATAAAAAAATAATAATAAATAAATTAAACAAATACTTGGCTTTATATGAAAAATTCTACAGCCAAGGCAAGGCCACACACAACTGTACCAGTCTCTTCAATCATTTGGAAAACCTGTCTGAGATGTCTGCACAAATCCACTCAAGGATGCCAAATCCAGTGTGGACTGATAAGAGATTTTCTTGGCTTTCTTCCTGCAAGATATAAGCAATATTTCTTTTCTTGTACAGTGTCAAATAAAATTAGATTGTGCCTCTTAACTGCAAGCAAGTCCAATGTCATTAAACCTTTGCTGACAATAATAATGAGAACTATTGCTATGTTTTTCCTGTCTTCCACTAATTATTTCCAGATTGTTTTACATGCATAATTGGAAGTGATATCATGACGACTTATTTGGGCCATGGGTTCCTCTGGGTCATCTCCATCTGTGTTCACCACTTAAGTCTGTCCTTTTGGAGTCAAAAACACACAGCTGGCCGTTCGAGGAGGCCGTCCCTGTGAATCTGACTATTATGGATGAGGTTCTCAAACATCTGAATTGACAGCCTATGGCCCTGCAGACCAGAGGGAAGCATCAGTGCACATCTCCTGAGAGTTTTGTAGAGTTGGAAGACAAAAGCCTCTGCTGATGCTTTCCATCTGGCTAAGACTGAAACGGGACTTCTAAAATTATGCAAAGTCCCCACTCTGTGTTTGGGTCTTTTTTAAGTTATGTTCCAATTATATTTGATGTTTACATGGTTTCTGGGTTGGCAAATGAAAGACAAATGAAACAGCGTGTACCTTTCACTATCACCAAGCAACAAAAAAATATTTTTATATTTACGTTAACATACAATTTATTAAAATCAAGTTCTTATGAAGCTTTTTATGACGTTTTACATTCCCTCAAAAAAGAAAAGCTAGCCTCCGTACTTTGCAACATGGAAGCAAACTCTTTTCTACAGATCCCCTTAAAGGACATGGTGATTAAAAAAAAAATGAGATGACAATGCTTTTGCGTTCTGTCGGAAATGTTTTGCGTTCCCCCAAGAAACTTTGCACTCACTCATAAAATGCGTTCCCCCAAGAAAGTTTGTGTTCGCTCAGCCCCTTTTAGGGGCTCTGTAATTTTCTGTGAATGTGTGAGTCTTCCGGTTTATTAGTTGCTATAAGAAAATAACTAGAAGAATAACAAAGTGCAGTAAACTAAAAAAAAAAAAAAACGTGTTTACAATTACAATGCTGCTGTTTTTCAGCTATTATTATTAATAGCCACCTTTCACTACTTTTTCTCAACTGCGGTTCCCTTACTTATTTATAAAATAAGGCCATCGAAGTTCATGCCGTTGGAATTATACAATTTTAACCCATTTTTCTGCAACTAAATGTGGAAAAATTATTAGCTAACATTTTTCAGCTGTTTGAATGAAATTGATAAATACTCTCTTGCAGTAGGAAAACACTGGCACTGGAAATGCATTATGCAGTGGAAACTTTTCAAGAGTTGATATATTTGACTAATGAGGTGGAGAAAGAGACAAAAAAGGGCTGAGTGAAAGGGAAAGCAAAGACACATCAAAAATCATTATTATTACTATTATTTTAATTGTGAGACAATGCTCTGGCAATGCTCTGTTTTGTGTTAGTTCATCTGTGTTAGTGTTCTCGCGCTTTCGTATTCTTTACTATAGTCAATTCACTCATGTTTGAGTTTGCCAGGTAATATAGTGCCCAGATGCATTATGCAGTTTCTTCAAAATGTTGACAAGATCAGGGCATAATGGGACATTTGGTTTTGTTAAAAGTTGACCTTTCAGTCTCATCTGAGACAATTCTCTCAATCGCTTCACTAATTGTCAAGATCGGTACTTGTGTGAGGAAAGCTGGACCAGTGTCAAAGTACCAATAACTTCTGCCCAGACTAATTTGTTCATGTGCCAACCAGGCACCGATGGCCAGAGTCCAAGAGCAACTCAGACAGTGGAAGATTAATTTATTTCTATGTTTAGACTGTTGTGAATGGTTCTCTCCTTTAAAATAATAAAAAGCCAAAATGAGAAGGAAAAAAATGACACTTAGTGTAATTATCATCATACTTTGGAATGGGATCCATCTATTAGAACTTTAGTAGCAATAAATCTCTCTGTTTGATGCACATTATCTTAATAGAAAATCTGTTTAGTGTGTTGTGAAAAACCTTAATCAGTCATTAAAACTAATTACTGCTGTTCTTTCAATGTCATTTTTTCCCCATACGTGACTGGTTGCAGGCCTGTATGATACAGTTGCTTAAAGTGCCAGGTGCTGCAAAGAGAGTGTGACAATTTGAAATTTTCCTCTTCAGTTTCAACCACACAGCTCAGCATGAAGCATGTTGACACTTAGATTGGTCTGGGGTGGAAAACATAATGCCATGACCTTTTCTGATCAAGGAAATCAGTTAACAGTTAAGCTTGTGTACAAAATGGCGAAAGGGTACACTTTTTTTTTTTCTAAAAAGAAAATATTATATAAAAATATTATATTATATTATATTATATTATATTATATTATATTATATTATATTATAATCTATAAATCTATAATCTATATCTTAGAATTATTCATGCTCAATTGCACATAGCAGTTTTTGGGGGTTTTTTTGTTTTTGTTTTTTTGACGCTGAATGGCCTTCTTGAGGCCTATTATATTAGGCTTTATTACATTACATTATATTATATTATATTAATTATATTAATTATATATTAATTATATTATATTATATTATATTATATTATATTATATTATATTATATTATATTATATTATATTATATTATATTATATTATATTATATTATATTATATTATAATCATATTATTTTCCTTATTGAGTTCTGCTTTAAATGCTTGTCAATGCTTTTAAATTTTTAAATGCTATTTTTTTTTTAAAAAATCTTATTAATATATAAAATATTTAGTGTCCCATCACATAACAGTTTTCAAAAATGTTTAATCATTCACTTCTGTTATGTTTCCATCTCTCTTGGACATAATTGACTTAAAAAGGCAATTTCTGATTTTTGCATTTATTTTGATTTTCACTCATCTTCCACTCAGTCTGGGCAAATCATTCGATTTTATTTGGCAGTCAAACATAAATATCTGCTTCTCTGCCCCTGGCTCACTCAACACTTGGAACACGAATTGCAGAGCAATTATTTCTATCCGGAACATGTTCAAAATTGTCCCCAACACTTCAGCCATCACGTAGCATCCAGCGGATGTGATAACATGCAGCTGTTGGCTCTTTGCATCACAGAAGAGCATATGATATTCTGGCAGCACCATGTGAGAACTGGCTGTAATGTTCATGTTCCCATTCAGTCGGTCACGTTCGACGTACGTCGGACAGACCGACGAATAGGAATCTCGCTAGAGAGGCCAATCTACTTCGAGTGTAACTAAACGAGCCAATGCACATTGGCATGCAATCATATGCATCAGCTGCTCGCCTCGCAGCGCGGGTATATAATGAGCAGCAGGTGCGTTGCATCTTCAGCTTTTCGCTTCGGAGCCAAACCTTCTATGAAGACAGCTACTGAAAGCGAGTGTGGTGAACGAGTCTCTCTTCAAGACGTCTCTTTGTTGCGAGGTGCAGGCGGACAGCGCAGCAGCGGGGCCGATTCTCCTTTTGTTTTTGTTTTTGCCTTTAATTTGATTGAGCAAAGCTGTAATCAGCGTGAAGGCCGTTCTCACGGCTGGTGAAACGGTGCGCCTAGAGCGCTAAAAAGCTGTTGTTACAGCTGGTAAGAGGAGCGCCTTCAAGGAGAGTGCACACGACAGGCTGCACATTCCCTGTCTGTGCTGCAGCGGCTATTCCCCTGCGTGCTTCAGCACCTAAAAGAGTCAGTCCTTGAAAGAGCTAACACGAGTAGTTCGCGTCTTTTTAAAGATGTCGTTCTACTTGTGTGTTTCTGGATGCGGTCGTTACCTGGCGCCTCGGGATGGTCACCAGCGCTGTATCGCGTGCTTGGGCTTAAGGCACGCTGAGGCAGCGTTTGTGGATGAGTCATGTACCCATTGTGGGAAGATGACCATCGCGGAGTTGCGGTCGAGACTCCACTTTCTGCAAAGGGGTGGAGTCCCGGTCCCGACGCCTCGCTCCAATCCTCCTCAGAGGGTTGCTGCGAGCGGCGGGGCTGGTGACTTGAGGATAACGGTGAGCGCGCTTCCTTCGGGGAACCAACCCCCTAGGAACCCTCCCCCCTCGTGCGCTCCGCAGCCAGTAGAGCTGCCCTCGGAACGTGGTGGACCACCCCAGAGGTGTGTACCATCCGTTTCCTTCGGAGCTCCCCAGACGACCGGATGTCGATCGCTGCATCGGAGGGTGAGCCTGATACTTCTGGGGAGGATGAGTCGGCGCAGTTGCCTCCTTCGGGGGTGACAACTGTGCCCGACACGGACCCGGAAATGATGGCTATGCTTTCCCGGGCCGCCAACAGGGTCGGGCTCGTGTGGAATCCTCCACCGTGTCCCGAACCCTCGAGGTTGGATGACTGGTATCTCGGGGTGGCCAGGGCTGGTTCTCAGCCCCCCACCCCAGTGCCCTTCTTCCCGGAGGTGCATGAAGAGCTCACGGGCACGTGGACGGCACCTTTTACTGCCCGAAACCGTGTCGGTGGGTCCTCCTCCCTCACCACCCTTGATGGCGGGGCAGTGAAGGGTTACACGCGCATACCCCCTGTGGAACGGGCCGTTGCTATGCAACTGTGCCCTAACTCCACCTGGCGGGGGAGCCGTCTCTCCCTTCCCGGGCCTGTAAGTACTCGTCGGATCTTACCGGCAAGGCTTATCAGGCCTGTGGGGAAGCTGCCTCTGCCTTACACGCTATGGTGTTGTTGCAGGTCCATCAGGCCAAGGCACTGAGGGACCTGCACGAGGGTGGTCATGATCCACAAGTTCTCCAGGAACTTCGTGCCGCGACGGACCTCGCGCTTCGAGCGACGAAGGTTACGGCGCGGTCAGTGGGTCGTGCGATGTCCACTATGGTGGTCCAGGAACGCCATCTCTGGCTGTGTCTTGCGGACATGAGGGATACCGACAAGGTCAGGTTTCTTAATTCCCCCGTGTCCCAGACCGGCCTTTTCGGCGACGCGGTCGAGAACTTTGCCCAACAGTTCTCGGCTGTACAAAGGCAGTCTGAGGCCATCAGTCACATCCTGCCGAGGCGGTCAGCTGCTGCACCTCCACCGCCGGCGGCACCTCAGACTACCCGTCGCCGAGGGCGCCCCCTGCAGCCGCCCCCGCTCCCGCGCCCCAGCAGCAGCAGCCTCCATCCAAGCGGCGCCGTGGAGCCGGTCGCGGGCGGGGCGCCCAGCCCGTCCAGCCACCCCCCAAGAAGAAGGGTGGCAAGGCCAAGTCCAAGCGGCCCTAGGACGGGCGACCCGGAGATGGAGGGGACTGCTCTTCAGGAGGTGGTGAATGCACCACTCCTTCCCCCGGAGGAGGGCCGGGTGGAGAATCTTTTGTTGTTTCCTTTTGTTCCGCCGCTGGCTCAACGGCCAGCGGTACCCAAATTTTCAAGAAAAGAGCAGTTTCCTTTATCTCCGGGTCCGAAGAGGGCTCGGAGAGCAGTGGGAGGGCTAGAACCTCACCACTCTCATCCACCTCTTCTGTCGCCAGCGGACAGCAGCGAGCAGCAGGTAAGCAAATCCTCGACTGCTCCCTCTGTCCACCCGTGGAGGCAGGTAAGTGTTGCACAGCACACTGTGACCCCGCTTCGGGCCGCCTCACACAGAGAGCCTCCCGGGCCGCGTCCCTGCGTTCCACCTCGCTGCCCCGCGGCGGGTACGCCGGTGGTCCCCTTGGTGCCGCTGGTGCGGTCTCTGGGAGCCTGGCTAGCGCTCCCCAGTCCGTCTCGCTGGCTCCTCCGGACCATCAGGCTCGGCTATGCGATTCAGTTCGCCCGGCGTCCCCCCAAGTTCAGGGGCGTCCTCTTCACTTCAGTGAAAGATGTCGATGCCCCTGTTCTGCGTGCGGAGATTGCAGTCCTACTGGCGAAGGACGCGATAGAGCCGGTCCCTCCAGCCGATTTGAGGTCAGGGTTCTACAGCCCCTACTTCATTGTACCCAAGAAAAGCGGCGGGTTACGACCGATCTTGGACCTGCGAGTTTTGAATCGGAGCCTTCACAAGCTACCGTTCAAAATGCTTACGCAGAAACGCATTTTCGAGTGCATCCGTCCCCGAGATTGGTTTGCAGCGATCGACCTGAAGGACGCGTACTTTCATGTTTCGATTCTTCCGCGACACAGGCCATTCCTGAGATTCGCGTTCGAAGGTCGAGCATATCAGTACAGAGTCTTACCCTTCGGGCTGGCCCTGTCTCCCCGCGTCTTCACGAAAGTCGTGGAGGGAGCCCTTGTTCCCATGAGAGAACAGGGTGTTCGCATTCTCAACTACCTGGACGACTGGCTCATTCTAGCACAGTCTCGGGATCAGTTGTGCGAACACAGGGACTTAGTGCTCAGGCACCTCAGCCAGTTGGGGCTTCAGGTCAACTGGGAGAAGAGAAAACTCGCCCCAGTGCAGAGGATCTCTTTTCTCGGTATGGAGTTGGATTCGGTCGAACGGGTAGCACGCCTCACAGAGGAACGTGCTCGGTCGGTGTTGAACTGCCTGAATACGTTCAATGGCAGGACAGCGGTCCCACTGAAGTTTTTTCAGAGGCTCCTGGGGCATATGGCGGCTGCAGCGGCTGTAACACCGCTCGGGCTGCTTCATATGAGACCGCTTCAGCACTGGCTTCACGGCCGAGTCCCGAGATGGGCGTGGCAACGCGGCACGTTCCGGGTTCCAATCACTCAGGAGTGCCGCCGAACCTTCAGTCCGTGGTCGGACCCTTTGTTTCTCCGGGCAGGAGTGCCCCTAGAACAGGTGTCCCGGCATGCTGTGGTTTTCACAGATGCTTCTGCCACCGGCTGGGGTGCCACGTACAACGGGCATGCAGTCTCAGGGGTTTGGACGGGACCCCATCTGCATTGGCACATCAATTGCCTCGAGTTGCTGGCAGTACGCCTTGCGCTGAGCCGCCTCAAAGGCCTGCTTCGCGACAAGCATGTACTGGTCCGTACGGACAACACTGCGACCGTTGCGTACATCAACCGCCAAGGTGGTCTACGCTCCCGTCGCATGTCGCAACTCGCCCGCCATCTCCTCCTGTGGAGTCGGAAGCATCTGAGGTCGCTTCGCGCCATTCATGTCCCCGGTGTGCTCAACCGTGTGGCCGACGAGCTATCACGAGCTGCGCTGCCCGGAGAGTGGCGACTCCACCCCCAGGTGGTTCAGCTGATCTGGAGAGAGTTCGGAGAGGCTCAGGTAGACCTGTTTGCCTCACCAGAAACCTCCCACTGCCAGTTGTTTTACTCTCTGACCGAGGGAACACTCGGGACAGACGCACTGGCTCACAGCTGGCCCCGGGGCCTGCGCAAATATGCGTTTCCCCCAGTGAGCCTACTTGCACAGACCCTGTGCAAAGTCAGGGAGGACGAGGAGCAGGTCTTGTTAGTTGCGCCTTACTGGCCCAACCGGACCTGGTTCCCAGAACTCTCACTCCTCGCGACAGCCCCTCCCTGGCCCATCCCTCTGAGGAAGGACCTCCTCTCTCAGAGACGGGGCACTCTTTGGCACCCGCGTCCAGACCTCTGGAAACTCCATGTCTGGTCCCTGGACGGGACGCGGAGGTTCTAGGTGACTTACCCCCGAGGTACTTAACACCATCACTTCGGCACGTGCACTGTCTACGAGACGTGCTTACGCCTCGAAGTGGAACCTGTTCGTCGAGTGGTGCTCTTCTCGCCGAGAAGACCCCCGAAGATGCTCGATCGGTGTCGTGCTTTCCTTCTTGCAGCAAGGGTTGGAGCGTAGGCTGTCCCCCTCCACCCTCAAAGTCCATTCTGCTGCTATCTCCGCTTACCACGACCACATAGATGGCAAATCTGTTGGTCAGCACGACCTGGTCGTCAGGTTCCTTAGGGGGCGAGACGGTTAAATCCTCCTCGTCCCCCCTCCATACCCTCTTGGGACCTTACTCTGGTGCTCAGAGCACTCCAGATTGCTCCCTTTGAGCCTTTGCTGTCAGCAGACTTAAAGATTCTCTCTATGAAAACTTTGCTGCTGGTGGCATTGGCCTCCATCAAGAGGGTAGGGGACCTGCAGTCATTTTCGGTCGACGAATCGTGCCTAGAGTTCGGGCCGGGTGACAGCCACGTGGTACTGAGACCCCGGCCTGGCTATGTGCCCAAGGTTCCTACCACTCCCTTCAGGGATCAGGTGGTGAGCCTGCAAGCGCTGCCCTCGGAGGAGGCAGACCCAGCCCTGGCTTTGCTCTGTCCAGTTCGCGCCTTGCGACTGTACATAGACAGAACTCGAAGCTTCAGGACCTCAGACCAGCTCTTCGTCTGTTACGGAGGCCAGCAGAAGGGAAAGGCTGTCTCCAAGCAGAGGATGGCCCACTGGATAGTGGATGCCATCGCCCTGGCTTACCAAGCTCAGGGCGTGCCCTGCCCGCTCAGGTTGCATGCCCACTCCACGAGAGGTGTGGCATCCTCCTGGGCGCTGGCTCGTGGCGCCTCGCTAACAGACATTTGTAGAGCTGCGGGCTGGGCGACACCTAACACGTTCGCTAGATACTATAGCCTTCGTGTCGAGCCGGTCTCCTCCCGTGTTCTCGCCTCAGGTCAGAGGCACGGAGAGGCCCCAGCTTAGTGTCGGCTTGCTGCGCTACATGCGCATTCTATTCTCCAGAGAGTCCCTACGGGCAGACCCTGTTGAGTCCTCCGGTTACCCTTCGGCAGCCGACGTGGCGGAGCGTCTGGCGCCAGGCCTATACTCCGTTGTATCCTTGAGAACCGGATTTAGGCTGGGTTCCATATGTGTGACCCTACGGGGATCCCATATGGCTTTTTCCACGGCTGCTCCTAAACGAAGCCCGTGTCTTTCCCTCTGGGAGAACCCATCTCTCACCGAGTGGAGTCACCCCAGTTCTTCCATATGTTGTACAACCTACAAGGTTAGTCCATATGTACTTATCCATATAACTCCTTCGGGGAAGGATATGGCTTCCGCAGCGTTCCTTATCGCATGTAAGGCTACGCTTTCCCAGCGTTATCCAATTGTCGCACTGAGTGGGTTTTGGGAACAACAGTGATCGACCCTCTCTGCGTGAGCCTGGTCCCACCGTCCTTAGGCAAGGGGGTTCAGGTGGCTCACGACAGAGCGCTGGAAGAGGGCAGCCCCTGTGGCGCTTTGGTAGGGATTCCTATTCGTCGGTCTGTCCGACGTACGTCGAACGTGACCGACTGAATGGGAACGTCTCGGTTACATAGGTAACCCTCGTTCCCTGAAGGAGGGAACGGAGACGTACGTCCCGTCGCCACAGGCGTTGTCCTGCTGATGCTGCCGCCTGCTGGGTTCGGCTCCTCAGCGAAAACCTGAAGATGCAACGCACCTGCTGCTCATTATATACCCGCGCTGCGAGGCGAGCAGCTGATGCATATGATTGCATGCCAATGTGCATTGGCTCGTTTAGTTACACTCGAAGTAGATTGGCCTCTCTAGCGAGATTCCTATTCGTCGGTCTGTCCGACGTACGTCTCCGTTCCCTCCTTCAGGGAACGAGGGTTACCTATGTAACCGAGACGTTGTCACAATTACAAGCATTTTTGTATGTTTTCAGTCAGGATACCAAACATTATATTACTGGAACTATGTTAATAGAAAAAACAAAACAAAACAAAAAACAAATAAACAAACCATTTTAGTTGTGATTTTTTTTTTTTTTTTTTTTTTTTTTACGTTGTTCTTCCCCTGTTTCATATGCAGAGACAAATGTAAGTAATACAATCATAAACTAATTCCCCCATACAGTGTAAACACTATGGCACTATTAAAACATTGCTCTGTTTGTTTGAACCAGTGAAGTGAGTTTGGGGCAGGGTAACCTGTCATTAATTTTGCAATTCTGTTTGGAGACTAGTGATGCATAAATTAACTGCTTCACTTTAAATGCTAAATTAATTTTCTTAAAAAAACAACAAAGATTTTGTTAACCACATCATTTCAAACACCTCCTTACCTTATATAAACATTTGCATTGCATTATATTTATGCATTTGGCAGCTCCAAAGGGAATAACATTTCATCACTTGCATGTATTTGCTGGGGATCAAACACATGATGTTAGCATTGCTAGCGCCATGTTTTACTGTTTGAGCTACAGGAGCAAAATAAAATATAATTGAAATAGTGTTTTTAAGGTTGTAAACAATGGCAGAGGGTGGTAATGTATGAAACTATTATTGACTCTCTGAAGTCCACTGGGATTCTCTGGTTATGCAAGATTTATCATATTTGGTTCTTGTTGTTCTTGTCCTAGTTCTTCCTCCCAAGTTTTTTTTTTTTTTTTTTGCTACTTGCTTTTGACTGCTTCTTGATTCGTATCATTGACCTCTAGCAGAACTAGTCAGTAATATATATATATATATATATATTAATCAGTACTTCTTTCTTGTTTTCAAAAAAAATATATATATATATAAACTATTTATTTTAAACCATGCAGTTAAGATAAGGTAATTCAAGATGTATTCTCTAGAAAAGTTCTAGATTATTATTATTATTATTATTATTATTATTATTATTTATATGACGTGAAATGGACTAAAGCCACACATATTGACTTCATTGCGTCATAAATTCAAGATTTATTCATAATATCTTATGCAGTTTTGTTTCTCAAGTACATCTTGTTTTAAAGATGTTTATCTATTTTTACTTAAGAACAAAACAAAAATACTAAGAAAGAAAGAAAGAAAGAAAGAAAGAAAGAAAGAGAGAAAGAAAGAACCTGCAATTTTTGTTTTTGACTCCTGAGTAATTAAATCATTCATCTCTTGGTTATCAGTTATCAGAAAGTGACCAGGTGCACCAGGAGTTGTTTATCATTTTTTTAGCTCTCATTACTTCATCTTGTTCTTTGTAGTCTGTTCAAACACACGGTTTCTAAACTAGGTTGCTATGAGTTGAGACTGCATCAGGTGTCTTTTTGATGCTGGCAGTTATTTGTTAAAAAACATTCTTTAATTGCTAGTCTTTAGAAAGCATTCTTTATCAGGGCTCTCTGATTGCGACCCAAATGAAGCAAGTGCTTTGAGATTATTTCCAGCTGTAAAGCATTTGAAGGTTGTGTTGTGTGCGTGTGACTGGTGACTGTACTGGGGACTGGTCAAAGTACAACACCACTTAATTTTTACTTCAATCAGTTTTTGTATTAGTCATAGTTTTTGTTTTTTTTAATTAAAAACAAAAACTGTCAATTAAATTAACATTCCATGCTGTAATGACATATTCATTATTTACAGTCCATTCTATTCTGATATATAATTTCAATAAAAGAAAACAGTATTTTATTTGACAAAAATGTGCAAGAT
Organism: Chanodichthys erythropterus; assembly: GCF_024489055.1. Taxonomy (NCBI): domain Eukaryota; kingdom Metazoa; phylum Chordata; class Actinopteri; order Cypriniformes; family Xenocyprididae; genus Chanodichthys; species Chanodichthys erythropterus. The sequence goes on along the minus strand of NC_090229.1, from coordinate 29,114,775 downwards.
GACAAAAACCTAAACTGTAATTAACCAAACTTGTAAAAACATTTAGTATTTCTATATGTATAAAAGACCAATCAATATCAATTCTGGTCAATATAAACAAACTGATCAATGTAAACAAAATTTACAAAAAATATCATATATTTCACCAGTATGTTTTAGTTAAAATAATTTAATTAGCCTTACATTGTGCCATTTTCATCTCATATTCATTATCATAGATTAAATACAAAATGAAAAAAACTTTAATATTTTCATCATTTAATTGACAGAATTATCACTGATGACCATTTATCATTAGTGTTCAACATATTCTTAGCAGAATTTTCTATCTTATTCTGTCAAAAATGTAAAGTATGAATCTTTCCGTTGTTCTTATTAAGGCCTATGTGCCATTCTCAGAACAGTGGAAATTGTGGGCTGGGCTAAGCATTGTGGGAAAGAGACAGTGAGATGTGACTCTGGAGCAAAGCCATGCCAACATTGCTGTAAAATGAAAGCATGAAATGAAAACCCCATTCCTTTAGATATAATTAAATGGAGACAAACAGTGAGTGGAGCTGTAAGAGAAAAGTCTGCCTACAATTTTCTACATGGAGGATTTTAACATTGCATTCAATGTGTTCTTTCTCTTTGGGAAAAGAAACTGCAAATTGTTCAGACTCAAGAGTTGTCAAATGTCTGTGGAGTCATTTTCTGAGGGTATTGTAAATGGGCAACTATCAGACAACAAGCAACTGATGGCTTTAGATTTTACATTGATGGTTTTATTCTTTACGATGAATGATCTCTGCATAAAAGGATAAGGGACATCTGTGACCACAGACCTTGTAACGATCGGCCCTATCGGTCGATTTTACATTGATTGAAATTGGGGTCAGATTATACTGTGTGAGCAGTTATGAGTGTTTAAAAAGATGATACAGACAACAGAAATGAATAAATAAGGTGTATTTACAATAATCACAAGGAACTTAAAACAACACAATAAAACTAGAAAAACTTAGGCCGTTTAAAAGCAGAGAGTCCATTTGCACCATACCCTAAAACAGTCCTTAAGAGTCCTAGTAATGTGCTGAAAGTCCCAATGTGAAAGTGTCCACCGGTGTATATACAAAGTCCACGGAAGTGTTAATCCAAGTGAAGGTGATGTGATTTGCTGGAAAGGCAAGTCCATAAAATGCAACTCCACAGTCCAGCTGATTTGTGATCACGTTTATAATGGGCGGGCTGATTGTTTGCCATGCTGCCTCCTTTATGCTGGCTTACTTCCTTGTTCCTATCATGTGATCAGTCAAACGTACAAACGTGATCACCCACAAGCTGGATTGAGGAGTTATTTCTTGGTCTTACCTTTCCAGTGCTTCACATCAACTTCACTTGGATCAACATTTTTGTGGACTTTGTATATACACCGGTGGACACTTTCACATTGGTTTTGTTTTAAGTTCCTTGTGATTATTGTAAATATACCTTATTTATTCATTTCTGTTGTCTGTATCGTCTTTTTAAACACTCATAGCTGCTCACACAGTATAATCTGACCCCAATATTAATCCATGTAAACTCGACCGATTGGGCCGATCGTTACAACCTTCCTATTTGAGATAAATGCTGTTCTTTTGAACTTTCTATTCATTAAAGTATCCTGAAAAGAATTGAACACAACTGTTATCAACATTGATGTTAATAATACATGTTTATTGAGCAGCAAATCAGCATATTCAAATGATTTACATAAATATAATTGGTTACACTTTGTTTAAAGGTGTCAGTATTACAGTGTAATTATACATTTATACATTTTTATTAATTTAATTATACATTTAAGTACTACTAATAATAATTAACTGCAAGTACTTACTATAGGGTTATAGGGTTATGGTGAGAGTTTGGTTTAGGATTAATTGCATGTAATTATGCATCATTTCTTGTTATTACTACTGTAACTACATGTGTAACAATGACACTGTAAAATAAAGTGTTACCAGATAATTAGCAGAATCTTTGTAAGACTTTATAAACTATAGAATTTATAAACTATAAACATGAAGAGTAAACTCTTGCATGACGTATTGATGAAAGCAGAAACACAGAGGATAGAGCAAAACAAAACTCCTGTTACAAATTAGAAGTCTACAATGAGAATTTTTAAAGAGAAATGTAAAAGGAGCTTGAGTTTATTGCCCAGGGGATTGTGGATTACGTTATGATGGATGGATGCACTTTTTTGCGCTTAAAAAGTTACTATTCACTCCCATTATAGAGCCTTATTTACATTATTAATATAAATAATGTGTTTGGTTAAAAGAAAAGAGTCATATACACCTAGGATGGCTTGAGGGTGAGTAAATTATATTTAATTTTTGGGTGAACTAACCTCTAAATACCCATCACACATGCATAACGCTGCCTTATAATTGCCTTAATATAGCATTTATTATCACTGATTTCTGGTGAGGAAAAGAAAGTCATACAAATCAAATATAACTATATATAGACTATTCACATGAGCATGTTTAAACTGAATGATTCTTTAAATGAATCCGTTGGTGATTGCATTAATGCTAGATGTTTTTGCTATAAATCACGAACATGGCATTTGAGGACTACTTCTCAAAAAAACGTCTCAAAAAACGCTGGCGATAAACGCATGCGATATTCGTCCCGGTGTGTACAGGCCTTAAAGGCACACCTTAAGAAAAAATGTGCTTTTCACTACTCTCAAAGTGTATGATTGTTGAAAAAATATCTCTGTTTGTATTGAACATTGATAGAGAAACAAATTTTGTGTGAAAATAAATCATAAAAGTGGTTAATTTTGTTTAAAAATCTTATAAATATCTGAGGTTTTTACCACAAACGGGGTCCCCAGCATGGGGTAAAACGCACACAGTATTCATATCAATACTTTAGGTAAAATAATATGTTTTTAATAGTGTCTAGGTTAATACTTGTTCAGAAGCAAAGTTTGTAATATTTTCTGTTTATTTTTCTAGATAAAATAATTATTTTTTGCTCAATAAATACAGGTGCTGGTCATATAATTAGAATTAGAATATCATCAAAAAGTTGATTTATTTCACTAATTCCATTCAAAAAGTGAAACTTGTATATTATATTCATTCATTACACACAGACTGATATATTTCAAATGTTTATTTCTTTTAAATTTGATGATTTTAGCTGACAATTAAGACAAATCCCAAATTCAGTATCTCAGAAAATTAGAATATTGTGAAAAGGTTCAATATTGAAGACACCTGGTGCCACACTCTAATCAGCTAATTAACTCAAAACACCTGCAAAGGCCTTTAAATGGTCTCTCAGTCTAGTTCTGTAGGCTACACAATCATGGGGAAGACTGCTGACTTGACAGTTGTCCAAAAGACGACCATTGACACCTTGCATAAGGAGGGCAAGACACAAAAGGTCATTGCAAAAGAGGTTGGCTGTTCACAGAGCTCTGTGTCCAAGCACATTAAAAGAGGGGAAGGGAAGGAAAATATGTGGTAGAAAAAAAAAAAAAAGGCGTACAAGCAATAGGGATAACCACAGCCTGGAGAGGATTGTGAAACAAAACCCATTCAAAAATGTGGGGGAGATTCACAAAGAGTGGACTGCAGCTGGAGTCAGTGCTTCAAGAACCACTACGCACAGACGTATGCAAGACATGGGTTTCAGCTGTCGCATTCCTTGTGTCAAGCCACTCTTGAACAACAGACAGCGTCAGAAGCGTCTCGCCTGGGCTAAAGACAAAAAGGACTGGACTGCTGCGGAGTGGTCCAAAGTTATGTTCTTTGATGAAAGTAAATTTTGCATTTCCTTTGGAAATCAGGGTCCCAGAGTCTGGAGGAAGAGAGGAGAGGCACACAATCCACATTGCTTGAGGTCCAGTGTAAAGTTTCCACAGTCAGTGATGGTTTGGGGTGCCATGTCATCTGCTGGTGTTGGTCCACTGTGTTTTCTGAGGTCCAAGTTCAATGCAGCCATATACCAGGAAGTTTTAGAGCACTTCATGCTTCCTGCTGCTGATCAAATTTTTGGAGATGCAGATTTCATTTTCCAACAGGACTTGGCACCTGCACACAGTGCCAAAGCTACCAGTACCTGGTATAAGGACCATGGTATCCCTGTTCTTAATTGGCCAGCAATCTCGCCTGACCTTAACCCCATAGAAAATCTATGGGGTATTGTGAAGAGGAAGATGCGATATGCCAGACCCAACAATGCAGAAGAGCTCTCATAACACATGAGCAGTGCCACAGACTGATCGACTCCATGCCACGCCGCATTGCTGCAGCAATTCAGGCAAAAGGAGCCCCAACTATGTATTGAGTGCCGTACATGCTCATACTTCTCATGTTCATACTCTTCAGTTGGCCAAGATTTCTAAAAATCCTTTATTTGTATTGGTCTTAAGTAATATTCTAATTTTCTGAGATACTGAATTTGGGATTTTCCTTAGTTGTTATAATCATCAAAATTAAAAGAAATAAGCATTTGAAATATATCAGTCTGAATGAATATAATGTACAATTTTCACTTTTTGAATGGAATTAGTGAAATCAATCAACTTTTTGATTATATTCTAATTATATGACCAGCACCTGTATACTGTCATTAAAATATTGTTACAATCATAGAAGGGCAGAGACACAGGTTGTATAATAGTAAGGTGTTGTTTCACAACCAGATGAACAACAGTTATGCAGGTGAGTGAATGGTAAATCTTCAGGTGAATGGTGATAAATGTAATGGTAATACTGTCCTTTGTTTTGTAGGTGAAGGATGATGGCAGAATGCAGGTATCCAGACACAATAACGGAGCTGGAGTTCACACACGAAGACAAAGCACACAGGAGGAGAACAGGAGACACACTGGAGACAGGTAAGTAATCCAACGGAGTCCTTGAGGTGAGCATACAGGTAAGATGCTAATGAGACCGGACAATGATCGTGTGTGAATGAGAGTCCTTTATACTGCCAGTGATGAGTGTGCTGATGACGTGCAGGTGTGCGTGATTAGTATTCAGGTGACGGGGTGGGCTGTGATTGGGTGACGGTGGAGCCTGGCGTTTCTGTGACAAATATGTTCATATAAAAATATATTTTTTTTTAAATACGGAAACAAAATTATTTTAAAAAGTAAAGATTCTGAAAGCATTGAAGGAGATCCCATAATATTTAATATAGATTTACAAAAGTAACAACAAGTGATATTTTATTATTACAGGATTAATATCATATTTTTAAATATGATTGCTTCGTTATAAATATGGGTATTATCTCTAAGGTAGATACACAATTTGATATATTATATTTACCTTCTGAATCTAACCATGTTATGTCAACAAATGGAAAAGTCAGCCAGCGCTTCATTATCATGTTTATTATTGTGCCTTTTGCCCCAACAGCAGGTGCTCTCTTTATCCCAAATACCATACTTTCACATATTCTTCTGTTATTGAGAAACTGTTGCTTTAATTACCTTGTTATAAAAGAAAAAACGAATGCACTCCGTCTGAGGTGCAAATCCAGAAGGATAAATCCAAACATATATGAAAAATATGACTGCACACTCACTTGCAAACAGTTTATTCACCAATGTTTCGGTAAAAAGCCTTTGTCAAGGTTAATTACCTTGAACAAAACTGAAAATCATTAAGAAGTCCTTTGTCTGAAAATATAAACATTAATTTAATGGATTCTCATTTGCTACTTAAATCAAAAAATATTTTAAAAAACATAAAAAATTAGATCAAACTACCTCAGAATCAACTTTGCGTTGCTGCCCGCGATCGCGTCAAGGATCAGACAAATGTACACATGCATTTTGAAAAGCAGGTATTTAGGAAAGCACTACAGCAAGTTTTTGTGCCACCTAGTGGTTTAGAGGAAAATAAAATCAAAGGCGCCTTTTTTGGTTTGAGTAGGGCAAACTTAAATTATACAAATTAGTTTGGTAAAAATAACCTTTTAGCACTTTATTTTTCTAGTCCACAGAATGGATATATTTTAAGTAAACTGAACTGTTTCATTGTTTCGAGTTGTATGAACTTATTTCTTTTCATTTAGATTAACTAAATTTAACTGAACTGCCCAGTTAACTGAAACTGGGCTGGAATTTCTATTTCCCAGCATGCTTTGCCCATGGCACCCGAAAGGGAGAGTAAATTCTAAAATCAAGTGTTATATAATGTTTTTGTGCAATATTAATCTTAAGTGTGAGATTTAGTAGTGTGTTTAGTAGGATGTTTTATGCTAATTTTGAAGAGTTTCTGTTAATGTTGGTTTTTGGAGAGTTACCATCAATGTGACAAGTGGTGCATGTGGCTTGGTTTGAGAGCAAGTTTGTTAATGTTTTATATTGCCTGAACTCATTCAGCAAGTGTTTTATATTATTGTTAACTTGTTAACAAATTAGCAAGTTAGCATTTTTTAATTAACTTGTTATAGCTCACTAAGTTTCCATTAATATAAGTGTTCACATTGAGGTTACGTGAAAATTTTAAGTTAAATGTATGAATTAGTGTACTCAAACATTTCAAGTTAAGAACAATTAAAATGTTTTGAGTAAAATAAAAATCTGCCAGTTCTGTGAAACATCAGGCTTAGTAGAAAGCCATTTGACATGCTATGGCGCTTCATTTTTATTCATATAGTTTGCACTCAGTCATGTAGCTGATCATATTGTACAATATTTTAAACATTTAAATACACATATCAAATAAAATAATACAAAATATGTATGATGTAGTGTTTTAGGTGATAGTAATCTGCTCTTGACAAAGCTTATTTCTGAGAGATGCAAGAAAAACGTGGCTATTTGATTTACGAACGTGCTTAACTCATTTCATTCATAGAGTTTATTCATCTATGATATCATAAAATGTTTAAAACATTTAAATATACATATCAAATGATGTATTATTTTACAGTAGACCTAGGCCTACTCTTGACAAAGCTCTGATTTCTGAGACAGAGACGGCAGCGCAGCTATTTGATTTGTGGCTGCTCTCAGTTTACAGTCGTTCACTCTGCGCACACATTATTGCGTAGTAATTTTAATGGCTTGTGTATAATTGTGCTATCTCCTGTGTCACTTGTTTTTCGGTGGAATTTGTTGTGCTGCTTTCCCTGCATCATTTGGCACTGTAATAAGTTTGAGTCAGAGGTTTGAGTGTTGTGTGCCGAAAGAGCGCGCAAGAACGGGATCACATGCGCAAAACAGTTAATATGTGAATTATAAATGTGCTCCCACTCTCGCCTGCTCTTTCGAGCACAACACAGAAGACGGCACACAAGACTTATAGGGACTATAACAGTCTATATAGTTTTTCTCAGTTACAGACCCAAACCCGAACCGAACCCGAAGCTATTCATGAAAACTTAACCCGAACCCAACCCGAAACCTATGAGTTCTTTGGGGCCCGTCGTTGCAGACCTTCTAGTTCTACTTACTTAAACTTAGATTTTCTTAACTTTGAAATTTTGAGGCCACTGATTTAATTACATTATTAAATATTAATGATTTAAAATGTATATTAAAACTTTTAAGTTGATAAAATTTGACAAAAAGATCACTTAAATGTACTTAATTGCATCTATTATTACAAATGTGTAGTCTGCATGAACCGGAAGTTGCAAACGACTTTTCTCCAGTGTTGTGATGTATTTCCAAGTGAAACGGAATATTGAATAGAGGGCAGAGTTTTACTTTGGCGCTCCTCCTCTCCATATCTCGCTCATAGCAGACACACGGTTGCAGAGGAGTGGTTTACGCATTTTCAACCCAAGCTGTCAAACTGACGTTATCAGAAAAGGAACGCCATTCCAGACCAAAGTAACTTTTCAGATTTTGATTAAAGATTACCACGACAACCAATTTGTTCTGTGTTTTAACTTGCACGGATTAATTGTTCACCACAAGACTAGTAATATGCACTAACAAAGTAAATAGTCGATTTTGATTTCATGTGTATTGCATGTGTACAAATACATAGCCTAACATGTATAAGTTTCATTAAAGCATATTTTAGTTTACCATAAATGCTTTTTTGTATGTCTGGCAGTACATTTTAACCATATTTATAAAAAAAAAAAAAAAAAAAAATTGAACTGATTAGAAATTTCATATTAAGATGTATTTGGTCCTACTTTAGTGGGTCAAAAAAGCACTCTTAACTTCAACTAATTGCATTTAAGATAAATATAAACTATAATACATTTAATTTAATTGTAAATAATGCAATTAAATGTCCTGAAAACATTACATAAATTCATACTTCAGTATATTATTTTAAAGTATATTATTTCCATATTAACTCTATTTTCCTCTATTAATAAAAGTATGCTAACGTGTACTTATTTTTCACAAGGGTGAATTAGCCAAAACAAACAAACTAACAAACAAACAAAAAAGGGTCTGTATATAACATTGTAAATGAGGTGTGTTTCTGCAGACAGATTATGTATTGTGATCCTCTGACAACAACAGTGTTAAAATCAATGTTAAGGATAAGCAAAGAGGTTATTAATTAGACAGTTCACACAACAGTGAATCGAAAATTTCACAATGGCACTATATTTCAACATTTCATTATCAAGTTTATTTTTTGATCATTACAGTGGCATGGAGATAATACCTTCATTAAACATTCTTCACTGTGACTACATGCCACATCTACTTTGTGGTGCTCCCCCATATCCAGGATCATCTCTACCACATGACTCAATCTCCATTGATAGGATCCTGTTCTAGCTCCAATTTTAGCCCTCTTATAAAGGTTTCCTGTCATCTATGATAACCCATCTTCCTGTCTTCAACCCTGACCTTATACAAAAGATGCTTCACTTCAAAGAGTCTGGGAGAAGGAACTTGGTGGTTGTGGAGGTCCTGAGTAGGGAACGAACATTTCTGGGACAGTCAGTGAAAAATCATCTTTGAAAACAGAAGTTTCTCTAATGAGGCATTAAGACCAACCCAAACACATCAGAGCTCATCTCTCTTTTTTCCATTTGTCGACACAGTACTGAACACTGTCCATGACCCCTGAGCTTGTGATTGTGAAAACAAACATGCAATATTAAAAGATTTTCTGATTACACGGCTCTCTAAAACTGTCTTTTTCTGTCTAATAAAGCAAAATCAACTTTATTTATTACTCAAGCTGACATTTTGATTTAGGTTGACTCAAATGTAATGAGGTGAAGCTGAAGTGAGTCCTTTTTGTTTTCAGACAAGAAGCTTAATTTCAATACCTTTTCATACAGATGGAAATAAAATCTTAAATAAGGGCATCAAACTAGATCATATATATATATATATATATATATATATATATATATATATATATATATATATATATATATATATATATATATGTGTGTGTGTGTGTGTGTGTGTGTGTGTGTGTGTGTGTGTTAGTATATGATTAGTATATGACAGATGAGATGAAGGTGGGCTTTCTTGGAGAAGCTCCAGACTAGGATATTTGATTACATGATTGAGCTTTAGTACAATAACTTGCACTACAACAGCACCATCTGGTGTTTAAGTGGCACTTGAGCAAGTGTAAAAGTATAATTTTATACTTGGTTGACCAACTATTTGACCAACATTTTACAGTTTACAAATGTATTACTTTTCTTTTCTTTTTTTCTTTTCTTTTCTTTTTAACACATTTTAAAATAAAAGGGGTAGCCTATTGTGCAGATCTTTGATCGAATTGACCTACATATACTGTGTCGCTGGTTCTGGGCTCTTGCCTAAAAAATTATCCTTTTAGGCCTGTGTATTGTTGTTTGTTGTGTCATGGGCATTTCTCTTTTCACCCAAGTCCTAGCCACTAATTTGTTTGGGGGAAAAAAATAAAAGCAAATTATATTTTCAAACAAAAAGTACAAAAATGTTAATCAGTGTTTTGTTTCGTTTTTAATATAAATGCAAAATTAAACAAACTTTTTTTTCTCTTCCAGAGATACTGTGATTAAGCAGCACTACAAGCTGTCCCTTGTAGAGTACTGGTAATAAATTAATAATGAGCTGATATGATATTGGAAATGTGAAAACGTGTATTTTAAATTAAATTAAAGTACAATTAAATTACCCTAAAGATCTAGTGGATGACACACTTCTTACTTAATCTAAACATATTTAAACATATGGAAGCTTGTTTCCACCACATAATAAAAAGGTAATTGCAACTATTTGTTTCACAATTTATCCGAAGTGCAAGATTGTTCTCTCCAGCAGGACTCTGAGACCTCTTGTTCCTCGCACTGCCCTCCGTCGCTCTTCTGGTCATCTCATGGGCGGGGATCACTTGTGCTCCACCTCTTCTCCTTCTTCTGGGTGGTCTGCCAGCTCTGCAGCCTGTCTTTCTGTTCTCTTGATTTTTTGCAGTACACTATCATCTTGTCTATCAGTTAACTAGTTGACTTGAATGCCTCTGTATCTGGGTCCTCATTCATAATGACCAGGTGTGCACATAACTTGTGCGCATGCATGGTAAAAATGAATGATGAGTACCAGAAAAAATTATTAGGGGTGCAACGGATCGCAGTTGATCCATGATCCTTACAGACCAGGCCCCATGATTTGGCATGCACGTGATTTGAAATTTTATCATTTGGATGTGTTTTGCCTTGCCAATTTACACATTCAAATGATTGTAAGGTGTAAGGTTGAGAAAGAAACTGGATGTGTGTCAGCATATTTTCGTTACGTGCATTCAGTCTTAGTCAAGTCAAGTCACCTTTATTTATATAGCGCTTTTTACAATGCAGATTGTGTCAAAGCAGCTTTACATTGATAACTGGTACATACATTTTGGCTGCACAGCAGCTCTTAAAGAATAGTGTCAATGCAGGCAGATCAGAAGCACTGTTGAATAAATGTCAAGAATACTGTTGAATATCAAATGTCAAGTCAAATGTCAAGTGTCCCCAACTAAGCAAGCCAAAGGCGACAGCGGCAAGGAACCCAAACTCCTATCAGGTGACATCAGGTGGCAAACAAGTGGCAAATAGGTGTTAAAATGGAGAAAAAAACCTTGGGAGAAACCAGGCTTAGTCGGGGGTCCAGTTCTCCTCTAGCGAACAGTGCTTTGTTACGAATCAGGTTGCTATCATAAGTCTGATAGGATCGCAACAGTCAAAGTATTTATTTCAGTTCCATCCAGTTGAGGATCGTATTCATCACGCCGGTATGGACGGTTTGTTGAGGAACTATGCTACTGGCTGTCATGTCGATGAGGCCTTCACAGTGGATGATCTAGTTGACTCGATCTCTGCTGATACTTCAGGGCTGCGTTGTGGTCGCGTCATATCGCCAGTCCTTGGTCTCAGCTGGATATGGCCCAGATCCGGTTGACTACGGTAAACCTCTGGATAAACAGAAAGACTAATATTAACGTAGATGCCATTCTTTTTCTGATGTAAAGAGTACATCTGGTGTTATAAGAAGTGTTCCCAGTTCCGGCTGACCTAATTTATGCAGCCTAATAATCCTTTAACAGATTTGAAAATATAAATTGATAATGTGTTATGTGTATGCCAGATTAAAGAGATGCACTTTTAGTCTAGATTTAAACTGACAGAGTGTGTCTGCATCCCAAACAATGCTAGGAAGATTGTTCCAGAGTTTAGGTGCCAAATAGGAAAAGGATCTACCACCTGTGGTTGATTTTTGATATTCTAGGTATTATCAGCTGGCCTGAATTCTGAGATCGCAATAAACGTGAAGGACTATAATGCATTAAGAGCTCGCTTAGGTACTGGGGAGCTAAACCATTTAGTGCTTTGTAAGTAATTAGCAAAATATAGTAAAATCTATACGATGTTTAACAGGAAGCCAATGCAGTGATGACAGAACTGGGCTAATATGGTCATACTTCCTAGTTCTAGTAAGAACTCTAGCTGCTGCATTTTGTACGAGCTGTAGTTTATTTATCAATCGGTATGAACAACCACCCAGTAAAGCGTTACAGTAATCTAGCCTTGAGGTCATGAACGCATGAACTAACTGTTCTGCATTTTTCATAGAGAGCATATGTCGTAGTTTAGATATATTTTTAAGATGGAAGAATGCAGTTTTACAGATGCTAGTAACATGGCCTTCAAATGAAAGATTGGTATCAAAGAGCACACCCAGGTTCCTAGCTGACGACGAAGACTTAACAGAGCAGCGATCAAGTGTTAGACAGTATTCTAGATTATTGCGTGAAGAAGTTTTCAGTCCAAAAATTAGAATCTCTGTTTTTTTCTGAATTCAGTAGTAGGAAATTACTGGTCATCCAGTTTTCTTAAAGTGACAACAGTCTAATATTCCTGCTGTTGTCTGTGTCATTAGTGTTAATAAAAATAAAAACAAAACATCATCATCTACCATGTTCGAGAGCAAAGAAGATAGTGAGGAGAGCAGTCATGAGGAAAGTGATGACGGCAACTTGTAGGTTAAGAGTGCTGCGTAAAGTGTGAGTATCAAGCAGCATCTCCAGGTGCTCCCTTGAGAACCAGACCAAAAAGTTATGTACACCCCTGATGATAACCCTTACCTCCCTTTGTCTTTTAAAGGCACTGGCGGAAAAGCCATCAAGTGGTTCCGTGATGGAGGCAGAGCGATGCTGTGGATCTTGAATGGGTATAGCTTTACTGTGGTCCAGCCCATAATAATCTGCAGATGGTAGGCCTGTCACATCCATACACAACATGAACTGTCAGATTGTTTGTTTTTCTTCTGTCACGTGCTTCTTTGTTTGAGTTTCCTGCGAAAATCTGTTTCCATGGACACTAATCATCATCATCACAGCTGTTAGTCATTTGAGTTAATTTGTGTGTGTATATCAGTTCAGTTCTGTCTATGTGTCTTTGTCAGGTCTTGTTTTGAGTAAGTAATGTGTTGGTATATGTTCTGATTCTGGATTTCTGTATTCTCTCTGTGGATTATCAAGTAAAGACTTGTTTTACTCTTATCTCCTTCGTCGTGTGTTGGTTACACCACCATTATGAAACAAGGCCATAGTCCTGAAGCTGGAAGAGGTCAGATGGCTCACAGTCCACTGTGAAACTGTTGGAGTGGTTGTCGGACACACAGAGTAGGAGTAAGCTGTAGCCATGTAAAGTAGTATTTCCCATGTCTTAAGAAAAAACTTAACCAGGGTTGCGAATTAATCCAAACATGTAATCAATTATGTTATTACAAATAAAACGAGATGGGAGCTATGGACCAGATCATCTCCTCAAACAGGTTTTGAATGATTAAGTCTGAGTGAATCACCACTGTCAGCAGGGTCAAATGAGTTCAGATGAACATGCAGAACAGCAGGCAATAGCACTTCTTCACCAGACTCGAAACAACCATGCAGAACACTACAAGGTTCAGGGCAAAGGGAATGAAGTGATGGTATTTGCTGAGCATGTGCACAGACCCTTCCCTCTGCACCAGAGTGAAAAAATAATCTGTGATCTTTTCCTCATAGAAGAAGTAGCACACACAGCAGGAAGTACAAGCTTAGCTGTACCATGGTATGTGGTAACAGTGATACACTGTGTAACCAGTTGTGATGATCTGATGGAAACACTTGATCAGAAACGGCATCATCATCATCATCAGCACCATCGGACCCAGATAAACAATAAAGATGAAGAAGAAGGAGGGGGTCATTGCCGGAGTGAGAATCTCCTATAAGTATCTCTCCCACCAGTTCTTCAATCGTAAGGAAAGGCCTGAGAGGGTTTTGTTGAGAACCTCTGTTGTATCATCGGCAGGAATAGGAACTTCAGACACTCCAGAGTCTGTGTCCCCCTGCTTGCACAGGGAGTGTGGCTTGCAACCATGAAGACATTTGTGAGAGATGCTGCGTAATATCATTGCGCCTGCTGCACCCATGGTACGGTAGCAAAGTTCCTTGATTATTATGCTGGAATGAGAGAATAGTTCCTAGCTGTATCAGCCTAGAAAAATCTCAACTTTTCATTTTCCGTCGTCGGTCTTAGTATACGATGTAACTATTGAAGAGTCAAGTTTTAAATAGGAAAAATATCAAAACTCTTTGGTCATTTTTGAGCGAGATGCTAACGGTCTAATCAGATTCAATGAACTATGCTAAGCTATGCTAAAAGTGGTACCGCCAGACCCGGAGATTGGCTGAATGGATTTGAAAACGGTAAAACTCAACTGTTTAACTTAAGGGGAGTTGGAAAATGAGCCTATTTTCAAAAAAAGTGGAGTGTTCCTTTAAGTAAAAAAGATATGAAACCTCACCTTTAGGCCATCATCCAAGTGAATCACTACATAAATGATTCCAAAGCCTTCTTCACTGAATGCTAAATTTGTCACTGCAGGCATTGACGTCTGTTCAAAGGAAAATAAGAGTTGTTGACATGAAATGTCAAGCAGTGACAGCAGTGTACTGTAGGGTGACATACTTCTCCATCTAAAACTCTTGAAACAATATTCATTTGATATTCAATTGAGATACTACATTGAATAGCTGAGCTTTTGCCTATTTATGTAATAAAAATGTTTTTCTCAGTGTAAAATACAATTTCATTTGTATATATATGCTTTAAATTTAAACAAAATCTTGTTGAATGTAAAAAAAAAAAAAAAAAAAGTTAATTTACATGTTATGAACTACACTGAAAGTTCACATTAGTCATTTAAAGTATACACCAACAAACTGCTGATTGTTTTGTGTCGGAGTAAAAATAGAACTTGTATCAAACATGTTATGTTAGAGTTGTGGTAGCAAACTGTAAAGACTAGAAGGGATACAGCTACAGCCACTGGGCATGTGCACATCAAAATTGTATCATTTAATTACTGTATTTGCATTATTGTAAGGGTAGACTCAGGGTTGGGTTAGGTGTAGACGTTAATAAAACACAATCTGATAAGTAGCAAATTAGTTTATTGTTGTTTTATCGTTAGATTTTTCTTCACTTCTAGCCGTTGCTTTATCCCTTCTAGCCACAACCGTAGCAAACTAACCTATTTTTTTCCTCATTATCCTTCAGTTGGCTTGACTGAGGTGCCACAGTGTCCTCTGTTGGATTATCCAAAGCTTGTGGGACGTCAACAGTCTGACAAAGCAGAGACTGGAACTTTTCGCAGATTGTCTTTGCGTCATTGTGTCACATCTGTATACATAAAGAACGGGTCCCAGCAGGCTACATCGCATGTGAGGCAGATCATTTATAGCCTTTTCTCACAGCAGCTGCAATAATTAAACTTAGCCTATCATTTGGATGGCTGATTGTATGGTATGACAAATTAACGTTAGAAATTAGACTGTACAGAAATTGAAAACTACAGGTAATGCTAATGCACACAAAATAGTCACACAATGGTGACGTTGTTTACATTAACAATTTGAGAACAAAGTATAATAATTTACACGGTTCGATGTGATCTGAGCTAAGCGATCATTATATTTAATCACCATTGGTAGCACAATTTATTGTAATGCTTTTTTTCTCAGTTGGTCAGAACAAAAGTGGCAGACATGTTACTTGTTCAGATGACATTTTCCGGTGAAAATTCTTACTTTGGTCATACTTCAAGACTACAATCTGTTATTCTGAAGTACAGTATCCACACCGGTGTGGTGATTGATAGCAAACATTAGATTCATCCGCGCTGAGGAGTCGAGTCGAGTCGATGCACAACCCACGTAAAGATGATAATTCTGCAAACAACTGCAATTGCAGGTTTCAAATTGAGATGGCGACAAAGAGGTAAAACTTTCGGACTGCAGCTTTAAGCTTGCTCTAAATTACGACATGATTTTGTGGGGGCATTCTCACACAAAGCATTCTTGGTTTCCACTTTTTCAGTTGTCAGTCAGTGTGCACATGCATGGATGCTTCTGGCATGTTTAATAGTTAGTTTTTTCAACAACTTGAGTGTTGAACACCATGAGCATTGTGATTTTAAAAGGAAGTGTCAATTTAAACAGTTAAATGTGCCTTACAATAAAGATGGCACTGGTGTACATGGTGTGCCGTCGGTCTCGGAGGCTAGTATTTGTATTGTTTATTTTATTTTGTTTTATTTTGAAAGTAACGCAGTGTGCGATATTGGTCTATGACAAGTCAACTATCCTAAGTCTGCAGACCATTTCAAACAATTTGTTGGGCTATGCCTCAAATGGCTCATATTATCCACCTCCTCCTTTCCTATCATCGATTCCTGGTTTCTTACGGCGATGGCCCTGCTCGTTACCGGTGAAGAGACAGAGGAAGAAATGCGGAAAACGGGGTGGCTCTGCTGTTAGGCTGAAGTCCTACCTGGCTCTGCGGTCTGGTGTGCGGCCCGTGGAACTTCGGGAGAGGTGTTTGGTCAGCAACTATTCTGTTCACTGGCGTTCCATGGATTTATCATATGAGTGGAATGATCCCCTGGTCCCAGCTACGGTGACCTCTGGTGTATGCGGCTCTCCCCGTATCTACCGTTGAGGAGTGTGCTTCAGCCATCTTCGCACTTTTCCGCAGGCGCGGCAGTTGGAGGAGCACACGGACAATCCGCTTCGTTTAAGGTTGGGGCTACTTAATTCGAGATTTGTAGTAAATAAGACTTTTATTATAAAAGACTTTTTTTACTGCACATGAGTTGAACTGCTTATTTATTACAGAAACCATAGCTTTCTGTCGGTGGTTCAAGCCCTTTCTCTGAACTTTTACATTCAAACTGTTTGTTTTTAAATTCGCCTCGCTTAACTGGCAAGGGTGGCGGATTACTTTCTATTTTTAACAACAAACTTTCTCACCACCAAATAGTACAAAATGATTACAGAAGTTTTGAACTGCAGCTGTTTACACTTGAATTGAATAGTCCAATTGATTGCCTTGTTGTATCGCCCTCCTAAACACAACTCAGACTTCTTAAATGAGTTTGCAGATTTGTTGGGTGAATTTGTACCAAAGTATGATAAATTGTTAATTCTTGGAGATTTTAACATACATGTGTGTTGCACAGCAGACTCTTTAGCTAAAGAGTTTATTACATTGATAAATGCCTTTAATCTAGATCATCATGTAAATGTTCCTACCCATCAAAGTGGACACTCTTGATCTTGTGTTGTCATATGGTATTTCTCTTTAAGATCTGGAGATAGTGGATAATAGGTTTTCTGATCATAAATGTGTTATATTTTCTATTCCTACATCATCAAACTCCTTGCGACTCAAAAGGCCGGAATCGGGCAGTGAGTACACCAGGCATCCGGTCCAAGTGCAGCAGATGGAAGCGGGCCGAGTGGTAAGTCTCCGGCAGGCGAGAATCTAACAAGAACTGTCCCAATTGTATTTTGCTATCTGGGATGATTTTGTGCAAATATAAATTGTAATATTATGTTTATCTTGTATAAATATATATGAATTACCCTAGGATGTGTTCCGTTGAGTCAATTAACCTTCTAGCAAAGCGCTTCAGTTTACGGGTGTTCATATGAAAGTTTTAATATTAGTAGTAAACATAAGCTGCGCACATTGAAGCCAAGACCATCAAAACCCGTAACTCAACGGAAAACACCCTATATAAGATAGGCCCAGATATTTATACAAAATAAAAATTTGCACAGATGAACTATAACTAAGTAGTCTGTCAGAATAATAGTGTATTATAATGCCATGTATAAGAAGACAGTCCCAATCTTGTGCTGCTGTTTGAGCGCTCGCGCTGAAGCTATAGATAATCATAAGTACAATAAAGCTCTGCAGGTTATTTACCTCAACGAAACACATCCTTTATGAGATTAATCAGATATTTATACTACATAAATTTAATGTTATGAGTTTTATCTGCACAAAATGACGCGGCAGCCGTTACCATGCCTACACTGCCGGAATCAAGCCTGTATCGGGCCGAATCAATCGGGCCAGACGCGGCAGCCGTTACCATGCTGACGCTGCCGGAATCAAGCCGGTATCGGGCCGAATCAATCGGGCCAGACGCGGCAACCGTTACCATGCCGACGCTGCAGCAATCAAGCCGGTATCGGGCCGTAGCAGATGCGCACAGCGCGCCAGAAACGGCCCATCCCCGTTTATACATCTACCATACTGTTCATACATTTTTCATTTAAATTTGATACCCAGCCAAAACGCTTACTTACATTTTAATATTATAAATTTTTATAAACTTTAACTTTACTTAAATCTATACAAACATCACATTATTATGAAAAGCAATTATATGCCCATTTGAGAAGAACTCAGTTGATCTGGTTGGCATGAATACATTTTATTTACAAAACAATTACAAAACTATATTACATCAAATAACAGCAGTTGTTATACAAGTATTGTAAAAATTTACCACATTTTGAAAAATTATACACTGGTATTTACTTATACATAGAGTGTAAAATTGAGTAAGTATAGACAAACTTAATGTTTTAAATACATTGGTAAATGGAAAAAGTTTTGCTGTTGTACTTAGCAAAATAATGAGCTGAATAACTTAGCTGAACTCTGCAGGCAGGTGGATCTCCAGGAACAGGATCAGGCACCTCTGCAGGACTTCATTACATTAAAAAAAATAATAATATCAAAAGACAAAAAAACAACAACAAAACCTAAAAAAAAATAAAAAAAAATAAAATAAGCTTTACAATTGAAGATTTTTTTGAAGATTAGTCTTTTATTATAAA
Source organism: Chanodichthys erythropterus (assembly GCF_024489055.1). Taxonomy (NCBI): domain Eukaryota; kingdom Metazoa; phylum Chordata; class Actinopteri; order Cypriniformes; family Xenocyprididae; genus Chanodichthys; species Chanodichthys erythropterus. Next base: position 29,096,119 of record NC_090229.1, on the reverse strand, counting down.
ACTTTAGACCATCCTCTATCACAACTGCAGTGCTTGAAGGACTTGTTCTTTCGTTAACCACATTGACAAAAGCAGTGATGTCTGGCTCTCCCAACGCCTCCTGAAATAAGCGTAGATGGTCCAACTGTAAGTTTCACTCAGTAGACTAAAAGTAGACCATTACATTCAATTACATACATGCTTACATTTCAAATCTTGAAGAATTGTGGGTCCTCCTCACACAGGTACTGAGGAGCATGGAGGGCTCCAGTGCGTTTCATGGTGACATCATGCACACCCTTCAAAGTCAAGCAAAAATTAACATGTTTAACATGCAAGCCAACTTAATTGTATATACAGCGAAGACAGAGATGGAGGTGGTAAGTGTTGACAAATTTTAAGATCATAAACATTTAAAATGTCACGCAGAGTCTCTGAAATCTTGTTGACGTGTGTGGTTTTCAGTGATATGGTGTAACTTTGTACAAACCTAGAAAACCAAAACCACACAAGTGTATAACCATAAAATAAATAAATAAATAAATGTTTTGCTTTACTTAAGTTCGCCGCTTGTGAATATCTGCTACGCTGAAAGGATTCTTCAGGTAACGTCAGTTAGAGCAATGATGTGACATGGATGACAGCAATTTACATCGGTCAGTAAACTTAAAAATTATCATTAAAGTAGTGGCGTTTACTCAGGTTTACATTCCACCTGTAAAGAGCAAATAGTATACAAGTATCTATTAATAAAGGTAACATGGTCTAATTGAATGTGCCTAACTTTACTTGAACTTACCAGCTTTTTCATTGACTCCAACATCTTCTAGCTAGTTCAGTCAGAAGATGATGTCTATGGTGTTATTTCTTCAGGGCTTGCACTGCTCGGTGTCTGGGGATTACAATCTGCCATTTCTTCAGCGATGATAACACTTCTCTTGATTACTACAAAACAGAGAAATATTTAAAGCAATTTATGGCATGAGAAATAATCACTAATTCCTGTGCATCTTAACATGCTGAGTGAAGAAGCAGCTAGTTAGCAACAAAAGCTGTGATTGTGTTTTGTGTTGTCTATGATTTAGCAGGAATAAGAATCTGTAAAAGTAAATTCTGCTTACATTTAGCAACTGAAGATGGATTCTGCATAGGATTGCAGTACATTATAATCATAACAAAAAAAGCAGTGAAACTAGCTTATGTAAGTAACGTATGTGTTAATTGAGATTATTTAAAAACAATGATCTTCTATGTCAGTATAAACAAATCCTCTTCACTCACCTTTTGACGAAACATGGAATAAAACAACTGCTTATTACAATTGCATTTATATAAATCTATGAGCATGCAAAATAAAAACAAACAAACCTGTCCTTTCTCGTGAATGCAGGACTGCCATCATCCTCTTCCTCAGCTCTTTGTTTGCAGATCGGAGTGTTGATCGTTTAATGCAGTTATATGCAGTTTAATGCAGCATAAACACTCGAGATCCACATATCAATGCTCAAAGATAGAAAACATTTCGTCCATTTATTAGCTGTAGTGGCATATCGAACGTTTTCAGGCAAGCCAAGAAAGCCGCGTTCGCGTCAGTCACGTGAAGTTTTTAGAAAGTTGTTTTATAAGCGTCTGCTAAGTAAAAATACTACAAATGTAAATGTGCGTCGATGCTTACCAGAACTGTTTTCTCGACATGGCTCCATACATTAATATATCTTGGTAAATAATCCATTGTTTTGCTCGCGTCAAATTCGCTATATAAAACGTGTAATGTTAGTTAATTCATATCAGATACTAGCAGGAAACAAAGTCAATTTTAAGACAATTTTAATTATTGCTTATGTAACCATCTGTGAGTGAACGTAAGCCGAGTCATTGCCAGAAGTGGCACAGATCTCTATAGCCAGAGTTGGGCCAGTTACAGTGAACAGGAATCGGCCCGGTGCTTTACAGCCGTAACAAATATACATGTCCCAGAGTGAGCTGCGGGACACAATTGGCCTGGTTAACACACACCGATGCCAAATCTGAGCCGCAGGCGCCGCGGGGCAGCCGAGCTCGGCCGATTACTACATGCTAAATGGGATGCATGCAGGAACTATACCCACATAGCAAAACTGGTTTGGCCCAGTGATGGGCCACACAACCCACTTTCACTTGGCCCAAATACAGCAGTGAATTACGGTACATGACTGGACCAGGTCAGGTTGCCAGAACCCGGGCCACATATGGCCCATGGCATAGCCATATCTCAGCCAAATGTATGACAATAGCTGGCCCTATTCTGGTACTATTCAGGACCAAACATTTGGTTCCACATGTCAGCCTCAACAAAACCTTAATCTAGCCACTTTATACACACCCTTGGCCCAAATGAAAAATGCCTGAACAACAACAGTATTTTGAAAAAATATTTATTGTTTCACATTTAAACAAAAGAAACAAAAAACAATGCTTGCATGTCAATGCCACTGTGAACACAACTCTTCAACATCTGATTCAGTTCATGAACAAGCAGCACTGTGTACATAATTCTTCAACATCTGATTCAGTTATTGAACAAGCAGCACTGTGTACACAATTCGTCAACATCTGATTCAGTTCATGAACAAGCGGCACTGTGAACACAATTCTTCAACATCTGATTCAGTTCATGAACAAGCAGCACTGTGTACACAATTCGTCAACATCTGATTCAGTTCATGAACAAGCAGCACTGTGAACACAATTCGTCAACATCTGATTCAGTTCATGAACAAGCAGCACTGTGAACACAATTCTTCAACATCTGATTCAGTTCATGAACAAGCAGCACTGTGTACACAATTCGTCAACATCTGATTCAGTTCATGAACAAGCAGCACTGTGTACACAATTCGTCAACATCTGATTCAGTTCATGAACAAGCAGCACTGTGAACACAATTCGTCAACATCTGATTCAGTTCATGAACAAGCAGCACTGTGTACACAATTCGTCAACATCTGATTCAGTTCATGAACAAGCAGCACTGTGAACACAATTCGTCAACATCTGATTCAGTTCATGAACAAGCAGCACTGTGTACACAATTCTTCAACATCTGATTCAGTTCATGAACAAGCAGCACTGTGTACACAATTCTTCAACATCTGATTCAGTTAATGAACAAGCAGCACTGTGTACACAACTCTTCAACTTATGATTCAGTTTATGAACAAGCGGCACTGGACACAACTCTTGAAAATCCAAACAAGTCACAGATCCGTTAACCTGTTGTACTCTCCTGACACTCTTTTCTCTTCATCCTCTCTCTCCTGCCACCATCCCTATCTGGGGCCAGATATAGCCATCTTTTGATGGTGGAATCAATGTCCTTTTCTGTGGCCGCAGACGTCAGACGGTTACGCCTCACAGCCGCTGAAACATACATGTAAACATGGTTTGAAATCAGCTCCTGTATCAAAAGCTAATGTGGCTATTGAATTTTAAAGGAGAAATACATTAAAACTGAACCCAGAACCTATTTACAGACATTCAGTTACATCTACACATAGAGAATGTAAATTAATGCAGATCAGTTTAGTAATGAGCTGGCACCATCATCCGACCAGGTTAAGTACAGATATACAATACAGATATACTTTTCAAAAAAATCTTGGCCTTAGTGCAATGCTATGATAGTTTCAATACCATTTGTTCAGCAGAAAATAATAAGGACAATATGAATCATGTGAACTAGTCATGTATGTCTACACTTTCGATTTAAACTGGTCTTTGCATGTATACACCAGAATGTCCCGGGTTCAGTTTTAGTGGAATTGTCAGTTACACTATGTTTTATGGTTTCCTTGTTACACAGTGTAATTGTTAATTTAAGAACAGTGTAATATAATTGAAGTACTTACTATAGTTAGCATTAGGGTTTGGTTTAAAGTTACTGCATGCAACTATTCATAAGTAACTGTTATTATTACTCTAAGTACATGTAACATGCAGCAAGGACACTGTAAAATAAAAAATAACACTTGTGTTTCCTCTCCTCTCCCCTGCTCACCACCTCTTATCTACCTCCTCCCTTCTCTGCATAACTTCATTTTGTCCCCTCCTCTCATCTTTTTCCCTCATCCCTCAATTTCTCCACTCTATCCTTTTCCTCTGCCCTTTTTTCTCCCTCCCTCTTTCCATCCCTTCTCTCACATTTCCTCATCTCGTTCTCCTCTCTTCCTCTACTCCCCTTGTAACCTTAATTATCAATTTAAATAAATTTAGATTTTTAAACACTTAAAGCACTCTTATGGCATAAAGTACAACTTACCAATCACAACATCCCTTAAACGTAAGCGCTGGAAACCAATTTTTCCATTTATTCCTCTCATGTTGATTTTTTGCGCCAAAGAGTTAGTAATCAGGCCCTGCATAATCCTCCAAATGCACTCGTGGACGTCCACCCCACCTTTGAGAGCCAGCGTGTTTACCTGAAATCACCATGAATTATTTTTTTAAGCAATGGTTTAATCAATTATAAATCTGTCCCCACATTTAACAGGGTAAGTGCCACCACAAATAGAGTGCATGTCTGTGGAAAACACTGAAGATAGTAACCTCAGTTTTAGGAAATGTGATGATTTGCCAACATACCAACTGTTTCTGGAGGTCAGGATTACTATGTAGTTGTTCCTCCATTTCCTGAAGAGAACTGACATCTTTAAGTGGCAACAAATTTCGATCCAGGACTGTCTCTGTCTCATCAGCCGATTTCATACTCTGCAGGGTCTTGAAGATGATTCGCAGTTGGTCCATCATCATTTCCTGTTTTGTTAATATATTACGCAGGAGGGCTAGGAAGAAAACAAGAAAGACAAATATAAGTTTTCAGTCACTTAATTAGGTAAACACTGACCATTTGCTTGTCCAAACCAAAACTGTATTCCAATGCAAGTCAAATTTGCAAGTTAACATGCCAAACGACTAAAATTGTGGATTAATCACCATTGGGACTATTCTTTATCATCACAAATTACAACATCTCAACAAAACATTCTTGAGATATGAATTTTTGGAAGTTGATGGCACAAACATACGTTCATCTAAGTTTTAACTTGTAGTCATTTTTTGTATAAGAAAGAGTGTAAAAAACAATATGAAGTACAAATAGTAATATGCCAGATGAAAAAAATTACGAAAAACAAACATAACTATAATAAATATTAATATACTCACATGTTTGCAAACTAGATGTCTGCTCCCTGGTCTGGTGTGGCTCAATATGCTTTGATGGGACTAGAGAAGGTGCAGCATGGCTTGGTCTATGGCTCTCAGAGCTGGCATGACTTGATCTACCAGTCTCAGTGCTGATGCTGCTTGATGTGTGGATCTCACTGCTGACATGCCTTAATGGACGAATCTCAGAACTGATGTGCCTCGATGTACAGCGCTCAGTGATAATGTGCCTGCTATGGTCTCTTGGGTTGTGCTCAGGACTGCTATGGCCTCTTGGGTAGAGGTCAGGAGTGCTGTGGCCTCTTGGGTTGTGCTCAGGACTGCTATGGCCTCTTGGGTAGAGGTCAGGAGTGCTGTCATCACTTGAGTAAAGCTCAGGAGTGCAGTAGCCTCTTCGATGGAGGTCAGGAGTGCTGTGGTCTTTTGGGTGGAGGTCAGCAGCACTGTGGCCTTTTGGGTGGACCTGAGGAGTGCTGTGGTCTTTTGGGTGGATGTCAGCAGTGCTGTGGTCTTTTGGGTGGAGCTTGGGGCTGTTTTGCTTTCCTGGGTCTAATGCAGGAGTGGTGTGCTGCCTACTGATCTTTGGAGCACTGGGCAATGAATACTTTCTGCTCAAATGTACAAAATATGTTAGTCCTTTATCTGCTGTGATAAAGTGTATAAAATTTTTAAAAATACTGAAGCTTCCTACCCTTTTCTTGACATTGTTCCTTCCAGGGTGCCTTCCATGTCATCATAGTGACATTCAGGAACACCGTGGCCTCTTTGGTGAAGCTTGGGGATGTTTTGCTTTACTGGTTCTAATGCAGGACTTTTGTGCTGTCTGACGATCTTTGGAGCATTGGGCAATGGATACTTTCTGCTTAGAAGTACAACAGATCTTAGCACTTTATCTGGTATGATAAAATACACTATAATTTAAAATAGCAGTAGGTTCTTACCCTTTTTTTGTTTTTTTTTCTTTCACAGTGCTTTCCATCTCATCATCATCATCCTCTCCGGGGAAAAAATTGTTTTTAGGTCTAAGAACATATATCATCATTTCAAGATATGCAATTATTAGTAAATGTTGTGCACCACCAATTAATAATAAAAAAACAAAAACAAAAAAAAAAACAATGAAACACATTCTTCCCCCTACATTCTTCTTCTTTTAAATTTAATTGGTGAGTTCCCTCCATCACTTCCAATGTCAGTGTGATCAACAGCTTGAGGAAGTTTCCGTCTAGCTTCATTGTAGTCATCTGGGAAAGTAAAAAAAAAAAAAAAAAAAAAAAAAGCAATTTTAAGTAATACATAACACTAGTTCAGTTTGAAGAAAGAGGTGAATTAATGTAACTTACGTGATGTGTAAATAATTCTGGCCTTATGGGGCTTCCATTCATCTCCAGGACATTCTTGTAATTTTACAGCTTTTGCTACATCAGTTTTATTTGGAGGCCACATGCACTCTCCATTTTTCATCCAAATGGAAGGTACAACTTCAACCTCATTGGTGTTGTCAAAAACAACTATGTGAAACATCTAATGAGAAAAAATTGAAACCACAGTAACATACTCTTTAGCCAACTGAAATGCTAAAACAAAAGGGCTATTTGTCTCAATGCAATAGTGGAACAACAACAAATCGGTTTTGGAATGGTAGTCTCACATACTTCTGGGGCTTATTTCTAACCATGAAACATTTGATGTTAGTAGAGAGGTTGGAAACAACAAAAATTCCCAGCTCTCTTGAGTCAATAGGATATGTAAAGAAGTGTTCCACCTGTTTATATTCATTGGCCACAATGTACACTATTCCTTTATCCTCAACAATGTTCTGGACTAACAACAACTTTTTATCAATTTTGATGCAACAATCTCTCTCTTTGACCTTCACAACTACATCATCTGTAGCAAGCACTCTATATTGACGAACTTGTTGTGAGAAGCATTCTGGCACTGGCCCATCCATATGCTAATTTTCCAGTTTTTGAGTTGCCTCTTTAACATCAGAACTGTAGCTGTCATTTTCCATCTCTGATAATCTTCGTATCACCTGAGTCAAAGGATTAAGTGGACCTCGAACCAATTTTTTTAGTTTTCCTAAGAAATTTTCAAAGGGAAATGCTGATATAAGGTCTAAATTACCATGGACTTTGACATCATCACTGAGATGCACCAGACCATGAATATTGTATACCAAAAACTCCTCACCGTAAAGCAGGCCAAAGTGTTCAACGAATGACACCAAAAGAGTTTTAGCAAAGTCATTCAACTCCATACAATATTGTGGACTTGCCAAAATATACACGCCTACTGACAACAGCATGAAGTTGTCATAGATCTGAGGCTGCAGAATACCCCTCAGCACAACTGGACCAGTGTACAACAAGAATTGGCGTAGTTCTGTGGCTTTCCACCTACATCTTTCAGCCAGAACCCGTGGCCTTCGAGCAAACTCGCTTGGAATGTAATTTCTCAGTGCAAGAAGTCTATCTGAAACTATGGAAGCTTGACTAGATGAAATGCGACAGTACAAGGGACCAGTGGTGCTGATCCACAAGTCTAAGAGACGTCTCATTACACCCAGACAAACCAGGTGCATATAATCATATGGAAAACAAGTGACCATGTCGATGCCAACCTCTGTAAGAGGTGAGTGTTGGATGTGGTGTTCTTCATCTGTGGCTTGCCTAAAACTATCATCAGTTCTGCGCCTCGCATTAACCTCAGGAAATGTCATTCTATTCGATTTGCGGATACCTGTTTGGTGACACTTGTCACATCCATGATAAGCAGTGTGTGACTTCACACCTCTGATGAACGCTCGTGCTGGGGTGTCACACACAACAGAAACAACATTCAAAAAGAAAGTTTTCTGCTTGAACAGAAACCCATCTTTCAACACTTTTAGCTCTTGAACCAGATCATGAAGATACTCAGTCAAGGAATTTGGCTTAGAAGTACCACAAAACAGTCCAATCAAAATAGGTTTCTTGGTGTATCCTTGCAACAAACCAAGAATTGGCCAAAACTGTGTAGTTGTACTCTTGAAGATAGGTAATCCATCAAAATTTAATTGCAGTTTAAAAACATGTCTGTCTGGCACATTACGCCAAATGACATCTAGAATTTTCCGAATAGAATTCAGAATTCCACAATAATGGAACACACCACCTGCCACACTGCTAATTTTGTAGCTCGTTTTTGTTTTCAACAACGTTCGTCCATCCTTTGGCAGAGAGGGATGACAGATTTTGAGGATGCTGAGAAGCGCTGACAGAGCTATTAGAGATATTCCAAATTCAATTGCCCAGTCTGCCAGAGAACTCTGCAAACCACCATCCATCTCACTACACTGTTCTCCAAGATCAGGCAGATCCTCAACAGAAGCTGCACTCTTTTCATGTACTTCCTTATCCTCAGTGCCATCAACTAGATCATCATCACTTTCATCACCAATTTGCATGTCAGATTCCTCTGAATCATCAACATTAACACTTGTCTCATCATTCACAATTCTTTCCCCATCATGCTCGTTTTCCATTAGTTTACTGACTACCCTTAATGCCTTTCTTCGTGAATTGCCCCTATCATTGTACATCCAAGTCTTTTCCATACCGTGGCTTTACTCAGGTCTTTTGTTCTTCAACCTGAAACAACAAATAAAAGAAAATATTTCAAATTGTAAAATGAATCATATAAATTATTAATAATACAGAAAGCAAACACACACACACCAAACACAATCAAGAAAATCATAAATGAATTGGTGAAACTACAAGGTCCATGTACGTTTTGATAGTTGTTGGCACCTTTAATAGTTTTCTTCATTTGTTCCAAAAAAAATATTTTTTGATTGACAGGTTAAAAACATGAACCAAAAAAATCAAGCAGAAATATTTTTGTTTTTGTTGTTGTTGAACAAATGGAAAAATGAACAACGGTGTTGTTGTTTTCTTAATTTCTGCTTATTTCATTTCAAATTGAAAGACAAACTATCAAAACAAACACATAAACCCGTTTGCTCTCATTACATAATTTGTCAAACAACACCATTGTATTATTAAATCTATACAACTTGAATATTACAATCTGAACCCAGATAGCAAGCCATGATCGAAATAATGTTGATTCAATATTAATTTGTCAATGTTAACATCATTGAATCAATATCACTTTTGCACCCTCAATTAATGTTGAAATTTCAACAAAAAATAAATAAATAAATAAATAAATAAATGGTAATGGCATTGAATCAATGTTTCCACTTTCAGAAAATGAAACAACTACAACTGACTTAAAGCCACAGCCTGAAATCAACTGAAAATAAAAGAAGACAATAAATCTCTCAAGATAATTCTTTTTGAGAATTAACAGGTTTAGATGTTGATGTTTTATTGAAAATGTTTGGTCACCATTTTGGTGGTCAGTGGTTCTTTTAGTTGGGCAGTTTGACTCTGGGCTTTTTGTGTGAGTTTGTGCTCTTTGTAACAGTGTTTACTAAAACACACCATTTGTTGCAAAGAAACAAGAAACAATAAACTAGTATATAAGACAGTTTTCTGCCTCACAAAGCAGAGTATATTTCTAACCTTGTTCCTGACCAAAAGTGGTTAATTGTTATTGAAATATTTACCAATAATACTTTCTTGCCACTGATCATATTCAGATTTTTTTTAAATAATGATGACCAATGTTGGTGACCAAACATTTTCAATAAAACATCAACATCTAAACCTGTTAATTCTCAAAAAGAATTATCTTGAGAGATTTATTGTCGTCTTTTATCTTCAGTTGATTTCAGGCTGTGGCTTGAAGTCAGTTGTAGTTGTGTTTCATTTTCTGAGAGTGCAAACATTTATTCAATGCCACTACCATTGACTTTTATTTGCTGAAATTTCAACATATTTTCAACATTAATTGAGGGTGCAAAAGTGATATTGATTCAATGATGTTAACGTTGACAAATTAACATTGATTCAACATTATTTTGATCATAGCTTGCTATCTGGGAATGTAATCGACGAACATTTAACATTAGTGAACTGATTACATTTTAATATAGGCCTAACAGCTACGATTATGCATTGTTCATACTTACTCTACAATCCAAAAAAAGTAACGTTAAACCAAATATAGGCTATAAAATATATTTTACAATATTCACTTACCAAACTTCGTTCGCTATGCTCGAGTCAATTGAGGAGTCCACGGCCGTTAGAGATGTGCAGCCTCAAGTGCATTCAGTGCCCGCCCAATTCTTCAATAACTCTGATTCCGGGAGTAATTTTTTTTTTTTTTTTGGTTAAAGCGTTCTAAAACGTTAACCAAACCAGCTAAATCGCAAGATTACACACTTTTAAATGAAAAAAAAAAAATCCAAATCGAACAATAAAGGTACAAGATTGAGTCTGAGTGTGTCCTGACTGCAATGAGGTTAAAACGGCAAACCCATGAAGCATTGCGCTTTATGCGCGCTTTTCTAGATGCGACCTGATTGGTAGATTTTTTTTCTTGCTCCAATATGCCCAATAATACTAGGACATTTTCAGAAAGAAAACATATGTGTGAAATTGGCCTTGTTTGTGCATAAATTAAGATAATCAAACAATTAAATTTCTATCTGCTGCTAATTTAAAAAGCTTGCTTCCTTCTAACACTATTATACAGTATATAGGTACCATTAATATGTAGGTATATGTATATATATATATATATATATATAAAGCAAATATTACACACAAACAAAATTATTACAAACACACACACATACATATATATATATATATATATATATATATATATATATATATATATATATAGCTATATATACATACATATATATGCTTTGTGTACTGTGTTAGACTGTCTTAGTATTGCGCTTTTGTTGGTTTGCTTACGGTTTGTTGTCCTCTATTGTAAATCTCTTTGGATAAAAGAGTTTGCTGAATGATTAAATGTAGCCTAAATGTAATATAAATTTAAAGTTTATGGTGTCCCATAATTGATTAAACCTTGTTGATGGAGAGCAATAAACCCACGTTGTAAACAGGAATAGGGGAAACAGCTGTGTTCATGAAAATATTATCAATTATGAAATATCTGTGGGAAAAGTCTGGCCACACATATGTGGCCCACAGTTCTATATTTTACATGTGGCCCAAATAATACACTTAACAATTGGCCCATATCTTGTTTGCCGTCTTAAAGACGGTTCCATGTCCACCATAACCGGGCCATGTTCGGTTCACATGCCTCATGCCAGTGCCGACTGAATGCCAGCTGTGCCGGCTTCATGCCAAATCAGGGCCAGAAGTCTTTGCTACCTGGGTAGTAACGTAGTCAGAATAGCTCCTGTTGTGGATGCATTCTTCCTGTAATAACATGCAGAAACAACGTCTTGAAGTATCGAAGTGACGTCTTTAAAACTTAGTACTTAAGTACTTAAGTAGTAGCAGTATAAAACAGACTTAATTACGAAATCAGTGTCTGTTTGGTGAAATTAAAATGTTTATCATATAAAGTGGCCAATCATGTCTCGTTAGAAGACTTGGATTTTTTTTACAATCTATGGATTGAACCAGCTCATACCATGTAGCACTTAAGTTTTCCAAAACATATGCTATACTAAGGAAAATTACACTTAAGTTGCTTTATGCAACCGGGCATGGACATCCTTCTAGGCTACTCCAGAAAACAAATGAAAGCATACAAAACTATGGTATACTACTTTTTTTTTTTAAGTGGTTGCATATGCAAATAACAAGTAATGCTGCGTTCCAGACAGATTTTTCCCACTTGTTTCTAGGAAATATCATCTGGAACGCCACTCAAAGTTTGAAAATTTGCCATGTATACTTAGGGTACTTCGATCAACCACGACCTCAGTGAGACTCTTTTGACGTCACTTCCAAGATGCCGGCGCATCCTTATTCCAATGTAAAAACAAACTCTAACATTAGACATTAAGTTCGTAATGTTACCTCGTTTCAAAGCAATGTCATTTTTATTCTATTTTGCCGTAACTAACAAAAACACAATATGCTTTCATTGTGTCATTGCAATCCCGAGTCCAACCTTGTATAGAACGCCCAACATGTTCTCCAACCAATTTGACCATATAGGTTGTTTGTCACTTCCCTGAAATACAACCCATAGGAGCGTTTACTAAAATTGTGCCCCTTTTGACAACATGACACTTTCATTTTAATGCATTGTTCCCTTTTATCTGCGTCATTTTTCGGGTTTTGCGTAGCTCAGTTGGCAGAGAATTGCAATAACAATATGCAATTATGTGATCATGCGATCGTGGGTTCGATCCTAGGGAACACGTGCTCATAAAGTGTACAGGTATATGCACTATAAATCACTAAGGTTAGGTTTAGGGATGGGGGTGGGTGCAGTCATTAATAAAAAATAGTTTTGCTAAATGGAAATAGGAGAAATGGTGTAAAAAGTCCACACATTGCATTTAAATGAACATGCATTTTGATTGGTAATGACAGTCATACGTTATTTCATGACGACAGACATAACTCAACACTGTCCTTATTGTTACGCCCACCAGAGGGCGCATGACTTCAAAACGTAAATATAGGTCGTAATAAGGTGCTTGAAAGGTGCTTTTTGGATGACAGTCTCAGCTGGTTAATTTAGTTTCCCCTTTTGTTATATTCAGACACATTTTGGCCCAAGTGTTGGGGACATTTAGTTTTCAAAAGCATTTAAATGTTAACCCTGAAAGAAAAAAGTTAGTTAGTTATGATTAATTAAATTGCTTAACAAAGCTAACAGTTAGCATTTGACCTTCAGGTCCCTTAATATAATTTGTAACTATTGATCTACATCAATTTGATACACTAATGAAAATAATCGAAATACTAAATAACTCTTCAAGATTATCTTGAACCTCTCAAATTCAGTGCCAATAAATTGTCTAAAGATCAATATTTTATTCATGGGGGCAGTTTTACAATGTTTTCTATGAAGAACATTTAGACATTTTTTTTTTTTTTACTTTTTTAAACAATTATGAATTTGACTTGTATGTTATTCGACACTAGGACATACTAATTAAGGCTACTTTATTTTCCATATTTCTCTCAAAATTACATCATTACATTGAAACATATTGAGAAAACTGCTAGTTGAGCAAAAATACACATTAATCTTCATAATTAAATTCTAGTTAAAGAAACTTTATATGTATAATTTTCTGTTACCTGAGAGGCCAAGTTTACAAGGTACATTTCATTAGTAGTTTGTTTTTTAATTCATATGGCCAGTTGCATTTTTATTTCCCAGGCACATTCCAGACATTCAGGTTGTTGCTAATTTTCTGTTTGTTGCTCATTTCCTGCTAAGAGTGCCAAAATATGTCCTTCCCCAATATGATGATGATGCAAACATTCAAATATTGTTTGTTTAATCTGCAATGTGAACAGTTAAAACCTGTAAGTGCAGAAATATCTTGACAACAAAAAGATTGAATCATAATGGTGAATAAATGAGGTCTTTGTCCCCATGTGATGTACCTTTGTTTTTTCTCTGAGAGGCAAACAGGACATTTTTCCACGACAATCAACACAAGAAACTCTAGGCTGAGAAAAAATAGAATGGTGTGAAACTGTAAGATTATTATTTTATTTTTTTTAAGTGTATTCTACAATGTCTCCTATAGGCATATAGACAATCAAGATCCTTCTGTCAGAGTGAGTAGCTACTTACTCTAGCCTCATCTTGGATTTTACAATCTTTCCGATGGACAAACACTTTTGTCTTCTTACATGAGGTGGGTTTTAATAACACATTAAGCATGCGCTTATCATAATTCTGTTATATAGGGGAAAGATACAGGTACAGCATAAAGATGACAACCATAGTAAATGTTTAAATATTTTTATCGAGGACTTTAAAGCAAATGCATAAGCACAGAAAACAAAGTAAAATGACAAAGGTTTTATATTTGAATGAAATAACTTACCGCACTTATAATGGAGGCAAAATCAAGATGTTTGGTTCTTGCATATCTGTCATTGGCTTCTTGTATTGCTCTGTCAATAATATCTGTCTCATATTGGCTTAGCTGATGATATTCTCTGTCTCCCACTGTTGACTCCAGCAGTAACAGAGTGCTAAACAGTAACAGTAAACCTTTCATCTTGCACAGTAACTGAAGTTCTTCACTCTTTGCCTGATCTGGTCAGAAGCAGTAACTGGTGTCACGTCTACACAGACTTCAACAGCTGTGATTGGTCTGCTTTGCAACCTGCTTTGCAACCCCCCCCCCCAAACACACACTAAAAAAAAAAACTCAAACCTCCCAAGTTCACATATTACTTAAAAAACTCATGTAACTACATGAATGTAATTTAAATTTGTTTCTACTAAAAATGAGTATTGACAGCTTTACTTAGTAAGTTTTTGTTTAGTCAGCTTAACATTGCTGAGTGAAACACACAAATTAATGTCGACATAACTAACTGGGCAGTGGATCGGTAGTTCCCAGCATGCTTTGCAAGGGACTTCATTAGAAGAGTAAATTTAGGGATTAAAGTGTCATTTTATGTGTTTTTCAGTAAAGGGAAAGATGTTGTTAGTTTATGTTAGTGTTTAATGTTCAGTTATGTTGGACATTTAGAGTTTCTGTAATGTTTTTGAATTTTGTGGTTACCATTATGCAGAAGAGTGGCACCTGTGTTTAGGCTGTGCACATTCATATACACATAGTTTGGATGGAATTTCTGCTCTCAATTCAATTGAGTTTGTTCAGTGAGTTATATTTTGAGTGCATTTAGAAAATAGTTCATTTAATAAAGTAAATTATGTGTTCACTTTATGTAATAAGCATAACATTATTAAGTAAACTACACATCCAGTTATACAGGTTCTGGTCATATAATTAGAATATCATCAAAAAGTTAATTTATTTCATTCATTCATTACACACATACTGATATATTTCAAATGTTTATTTCTTTTAATTTTGATGATTATAACTTTCAACTAAGGAAAATACCAAATTCAGTATCTCAGAAAATTAGAATATTACTTAAGATCAATACAAAGAAAGGATTTTTAGAAATCTTGGCCAACTGAAAAGTATGAACATGAAAAGTATGAGCATGTACAGCACTCAGTACTTAGTTGGGACTCCTTTTGCCTGAATTACTGCAGCAATGCGGCGTGGCATGGAGTCGATCAGTCTGTGGCACTGCTCAGGTGTTATGAAAGCCCAGGTTGCTCTGATAGTGGCCTTCAGCTCTTCTGCATTGTTAGGTCTGGCATATCGCATCTTCCTCTTCACAATACCCTATAGAAAATCTATGGGGTTAAGAGCTCTGTGAACAGCCAGCCTCTTTTGCAATGACCTTTTGTGTCTTGCCCTCCTTGTGCAAGGTGTCAATGGTTGTCTTTTGGACAACTGTCAAGTCAGCAGTCTTCCCCATGATTGTGTAGCCTACAGAACTAAGCTGAGAGACCATTTAAAGGCCTTTGCAGGTGTTTTGAGTTAATTAGCTGATTAGAATGTTGCACCAGGTGTCTTCAATATTGAACCTTTTCACAATATTCTAATTTTTTGAGATACTGATTTTGGGATTTTCCTTAGTTGTCAGTTATAATAATCAAAATTAAAAGAAATAAACATTTGAAATATATCAGTCTGTGTGTAATGAATGAATATAATATACAAGTTTCACTTTTTGAATGGAATTAGTGAAATAAATCAACTTTTTGATGATATTCTAATTATATGACCAGCACCTGTAAATATTATGTAACAGTGACATTCAAATGATTTGTATTTACTCAAATAAATTTTGTCAGCTTTACTTAAATTTCTTTTGTTCATACAACTAAACTGTTATTTGTATAAATTACTCAATATAGTTGCGTGGAACCACTTGACACTTCTTTTTTAAATAAATCCAACGATTCATATTTTTAAGACCGTCAAGAAGTTTTTAAGAATAAATCAAAGGTTACACAATGTCAGCAAATAAGTTTTCAAACATATTCAGTCAAAAATTTTGATTATTATTCTTATAAGAGTAGACTGATTTGTCAATTTAAATGTCTTTAGATGAGCCAATATAATATTGTATAATATTAAGATCTGCATTACTCAAACCCAACTTATAATATGGCCCTTTAACGAAATTATATGGGAATATACTGCATAATATAAAGAGATATATTACATAATACATTTCCATGAAACTAGTGCTTATATTTTTCAATACTGCAATATATACATTGAGCATTTATGGCTATATATTGATAGCTACATATAAAGAATATTTAGAAATGAAAAATAGCTTTACATGTAATATTCATAAAGTGTTATCCTTATCCTTTATCGTGTACATTCCGATCAGGCATAACATTATGACCACTGACAGGTGAAGTGAACAACACTGAATATGTCTTCATCACGGCACCTGTTAGTGGGTGGGATATATTAGGCAGCAAGTGAACTAAGTCAGAGCATTTCCAAAACTGCAGGTCTTGTGGGGTGTTCCCGGTCTGCAGTGGTCAGTATCTATCAAAAGTGGTCCAAGGAAGGAACAGTGGTGAATGGGCAATAGGGTCATGGACGGCCAAGGCTCATTGATGCACGTGGGGAGTGAAGGATGGCCTGTTTTGTCTGATCCAACAGATGAGCTGCTGTAGCTCAAAGAAGAAGTTAATGCTGGTTCTGATAGAAGTTCATGCTAGTTCTGATAGAAAGGTGTCAGAATACACAGTGCATCACAGTTTGTTGCATATGGGGCTGCATAGCTACAGACCAGTCAGGGTGTCCATGCCCCATTTCTAAGCTGCAATGTTCAGAAAAGAAGCATCTGTGCATGTTTCTCTATGGGTTACTGAGAGTTCTGTCATGACAACTCTCAGAGAGACTGGCATAGTAATGGATATGACAATGTTAATGTATCTGACATTGTCAAATACATTAACATTGTCATTTAAAGGGATAGTTCACCCAAAAATGAAAATTTGATGTTTATCTGCTTACCCCTAGGGCATCCAAGATGTAGGTCACTTTGTTTCTTCAGTAGAACACAAATGATGATTTTTAACTCCAACTGTTGCAGTCTGTTAGTCTTACAATGCATGTCAATGGTCACAAAATCTATGAGAGTAAAAAACAAACAAACATGCAAATCCAAATTAAACCTTGCAGCTCGTGATGACACATTGATGTCCTAAGACACGAAATGATCAGTTTGTGCATGAAACCGATCAGTATTTATCATTTTTTACCTCTAGTACACAACTATGTCCAACTCCTTGAGCGAGTGCACGGCACGTATACGTCACTCATTGTTTACACAGTGCACAAACATTGTAGATACGACGGCTAATCAAAATGGTACTTACTTGCGCTTATCCAGATTGTTCAAACTGACTTAAAACTAAAAGATTACTAAAAAGATACTTTCCACGTATTCCCAAATTCTGAGCCTGCTCGCCTGAAATTATGATTGATTGCTCTTCGCCTGTATATCAACACACTCATTAACGTACTAAAGTTGTTGAGGGTCTGCGATCATTTTTCCCCTGATGATTTTACATACCCAGGAGATGATCAATAAACCATCAGATGTGCCTATGAATTTTCCACATCCAACTGAGGTATGTGAACAAGATCTTTGTATGTGTCCTTTTTATTTGTAAAGCTGCCCTCACGAAAAGTAACAAAATTAAGTTTTGATGTAATAAAACCATGTTTTTTAGTGGTGTACTTCCATTTGTATAACAACTGTTGTACTACAGGCACCATGTTTAAACTATGCCAGAGCGCGTACACACCTCATGCACCGGATGCCGTGCGCACGCTCAAGGCAGTTGGAACTTGTGGTGTATTAGAGGTAAAAAATTATATAAATACTGTTCGGTTTCTCACACAAACCGATCGTTTCATGTCTTAGGACATCAATGTGTCGTCACGAGGCGCAGGGTTTAATTTGGATTTGTCTGTGCATGATTTTTACTCTCATAGATTTTGTTACCATCGACATGCATTATACGACTGACAGACAGCAACGGTTGGAGTTAAAAATCATCATTTGTGTTCTACTGAAGAAACAGTCACCTACATCTTGGCAGATAAACATCAAATTTTCATTTTTGGGTGAACTATCACTTTAATGATTATGCAGCATAAACTTCAAGTTTACTTAATGCTCATGTTTTTCTGCTTTCAAAGTACAAATGGAAAGTTTACACAACCCCTGATAAAACATTCAATGTTTGATTTGAACTCAAACCATCATTATGCAAATATAAACTTTGACTCATGGCTGCATTTATATCCACTATCTATACCTTGTTTATTTCACTTTACTAGACTTTAACCATAATTCCAGTGCCTGTTATTCTTCTAAACAGAGGGCAAAGGTCATAAAAACAAAACAAACAAACAAACAAAAAAAAAAAACAGTCATTCACATTAAGGTACAGCAACAATAAAAAAATAATAATAATAATAAAAAAGAAGGGATCATTAATAATATTAATATCAGCATTAATAAAAAATAATAATAATAACAAGTTATAAAGAGAAGCCAGTTCCACTAGGAAGAATGGCTGGTGGCTGCGTATGTATAAGTGAGAAAGGAGGAAAAAATATATGGAGAGAGAGAGAGAGAGAGCAGAAAAGGTTATGTAGGGCAGGATGTATTTGACAGTCTATGCGGAGAGGTCACTGTTCCTGATCGTACATCTCAGCTATGACCTTGTGACCTCCGAACCAGCATTTGTTGAGCACCTGAATGGCCTTGTTCATCTCTGATGCTGCTGAAAACTCTACAGAGATATTCACAATGACTTCAGCATCCTCCTCCTCACCCTGCTAAATG
Organism: Chanodichthys erythropterus; assembly: GCF_024489055.1. Lineage (NCBI taxonomy): Eukaryota > Metazoa > Chordata > Actinopteri > Cypriniformes > Xenocyprididae > Chanodichthys > Chanodichthys erythropterus. The sequence goes on along the minus strand of NC_090229.1, from coordinate 29,077,091 downwards.
GTCATTAACGGCTCCGAACTTCCCACATTCTGCTGTTACTTCTCCTTCCAGATCATCATCTATGTCTTAAGGTCCAACCATGTTCCTCAGCACCGTAACTGTAGACTGTTGAAAAAGCATACAGAAAAGAGTTTAAAGCTCACTTCTCCTCAATGTAGCATTGTGAAAGAATTGACTTGTATACTTGACCGTACCATTCAAAAGTTTTGGATCAATAAGATTTATTTATTCTACAGTCAGTGTATAAATTAATGTTTATTCAGTAAGGATTCAATTGATTCCTTACCAAATAAACATGTTAATTATCCTTATCGAGCAAATTATTAATAAACATTCAACTGATCAAAAATGGCTATAAAGACATTTATAAAATGAGATTTACCAAAGATTTCTAAAATAAATGCTGTCTTTTTAAACTTTCTATTCATTAAAGAATCCTAAAAAAATGTTGTATAGTTTTTGGAAATTAACAACCGTATTAAATATTGATAAAAATAAATGTTTCTTGAGTATCAAATAATCAGAATCTTGTGACACAACTATAAAATGTGACCTTATATTGAGAACTTCTTGTATGTGCCTCTTGGCACAGTTTAGGAAAAAGTTCACCCAAGGCTGAAGTTTCAAACACTTTTTTTTTTTTTTTACTTAAAAAAAACAAACAAAAAGGGAAATATTAGAAATATATGAGCAGGGCATTGGTCTTAAAAAAACAAAACAAAACAAAACAAAAAAAACATACTTTGAGTGGAGATAGTAGTCTACACTAGTAATGTTCTATTCTTGAACAAATCGTTCTTTTGAGCCGGTTCTCAGGAAGCAACCTGTTCACTAATCGAACTGAATCGAACTTTAGTTCTGGGTTGATGACACAAGACGCACAGCCGAAATAGCACATACGACTCAATAAGAACCGAATGAGCTGGTTCAACCAACTGTCAAAGTTTGCCGAGGATTGTGAGCAAGGACTCAAAAAGAACCGAATTAGCCAGTCCAACTGACTGTCGAAGTTTGCCAAGCATTACAGAGAAGTACCGAGTGAGTTGAAAATACATTGCAAGCCTTGAGGCACATATACTGGAAATATGCTCAATATGAATTCTGTTATTAAGTAAAATTTTATTAAAACCTGCAAAAAAATCGAGAGATGTAAATAAATTTTACAATGGTTGATTGTACATGCAGATTGTATTTTAAGTGTTAAGTGAAATCATTGAGTTTGTAAGACTGGTTTATTCTTTCTAGCCCATATATACTCTAGACATGTAGAACATATCCGTGTTTGTGCATCAAATATCTGCTGTAGTTGTGAAGCTTATCCAAGATGCAGGCTACTCAATATCGGTCAGTCGTATGTGATGTAAAGGATCCATGAAAGAAACTGTGACCACAAACACCTTTAACTAGATTAATGAAAGGCAATAATCAGCAATATGCGTCCACACAAATAACTTTTTATTTTAATGTTTCAATATGCGTTGACACAAATTACTTTATTTGAATGTTTAATTGATAAAACATGACACTGAGTTGTTAGAAAAGAAATGCATAGTGACATCATTGCATGATGACATCAGGAACCTATGAATCAACTTTTTGAACCAATACATTGAGCCGAACTGTTTGAAAAGAACCGGTTTGCGAAAAAGTATCAGACTTTGCATCACTATTTACTTGCCATATTGGCTGAAAATCAGTTGATATCTATCTAGCTATCAAGGTGAGGTAAATATTTGCTGACTGTGACCACTTTTCATCCCCTGGTTCTTTCATTGCCATCACAACAAAAGCAAACCCAGTGTAAACGCTACAGGGTGCTGTTTTACATACAGGCTTAGCCTGCCACTCTCTGTTTTTGTATTTATATACTTGATAACTCTCCCTGCAGCTTTTACCTTTTAATTGTTAACAACATTTGGACTCTGTGTTGCATCCTCTGCAGCCATGTTTCATTTCCTTACCCTCTTGACTGAAAACCAGTTGATATCTACTCTAACTTTAGCATCTTTCTTTTCAACCAAAGTAGAAAGTGCTATCAAGTTGGGGTAAATATTTGCCGACTGACTCCCCTGTGTCCACTTTTCATCCTGTGCTTCTTCCATTGCCATCACAGCAAAAGCAAATTCAGTGTAAACACTAGAGGGTGCTGTTTTACCTAGAGGCTTGGCCTGCCACTCTCTGCTTTTGTATTTATTGTAGTTCTTTGCTTTTTACCTATCCATTCAACTTGTATCTTTCAAGTGCTAACAATATTTGAACACACTTTTGAATCCTATTCAGCAGCCAATTTTCCTTTCCTTGCCATTTTGACTGAGAATCATTTGATATCTACTCTAACTTTAGCATCTTTCTTTTCAACCAAAGTAGAAAGTGCTATCAAGTTGGGGTAAATATTTGCTGACTGTCTCCCTTGTGTTCACTTTTTATCAGATCTCTTACATTTTAAAGAGCCCCTTGAGATGACTACAAAGAGAAGCATTCCTAATTTAAGAACAATTGCTTCTCTATAGCTCAGTCATGATGGTGTTGCAGCATACCCAGTGTAAACACTAGAGGGTGCTGTTTTAAACCAAGAGGTTTGGTCTGCCTTTTCCTGTTTTTGTATTTAGTGTAGGTCTTTCCTTTTAAAATGACTCTGGACTAAATTCAGGGGGAAAGTTTGTAATTGTTGCATTTGCATGAAGTGCTTTAAATGTGTAAAAAGTCCACCCATGCTGAAAATACTGAGTCGTTCCAAAGATGTTAACACAGCAATCAAAACTTGATTGGCTTCACAGAAAAGCAGAGTGTCAACGACCATGGCGTAGCCAAGGGGGCATGGACACCCTTATATTGCGTGCTGGTAAACCACATGGCTCAGACCAGCTCTTCCTAAATTCAGGCAACATCTCTGACTGCAAATGATCTCGTCCTGCATCCTACCAAGTTTCTGGCTATACACTGGACAAGATTTTCAGCTGCTTCTACTGTCACTATCGGTACCCTCACAATGGCACTGACTTGTCTGTTGTATTTGGTAAGTGCTATTTGTTGGGGTAGTTTCAAGTGATCAGTGCTTCAGGAGACTTCTGGAACTCAACACTGCTTTCTCCATGCAATGGTCAATTAAACACAGAGTTCAACACATTAAGATTACTTCAAATGGGAGCATTGATTGGTCCTGTGTTCATAAGTGCTTCTCTTTGGGGTAGTTTTAATGAGGAAGTGAGCTACAGGCAAAACTCAACCTCTTTTCTATAAAATTTCATTTTTCAGTCATTTCCAATGATATAAGTGCTAACTTGGAGTAACATTTGGACTCTGTGTTGCATCCTCTGCAGCCATGTTTCATTTCCTTACCCTCTTGACTGAAAACCAGTTGATATCTACTCTAACTTTAGCATCTTTCTTTTCAACCAAAGTAGAAAGTGCTATCAAGTTGGGGTAAATATTTGCCGACTGACTCCCCTGTGTCCACTTTTCATCCTGTGCTTCTTCCATTGCCATCACAGCAAAAGCAAATTCAGTGTAAACACTAGAGGGTGCTGTTTTACCTAGAGGCTTGGCCTGCCACTCTCTGCTTTTGTATTTATTGTAGTTCTTTGCTTTTTACCTATCCATTCAACTTGTATCTTTCAAGTGCTAACAATATTTGAACACACTTTTGAATCCTATTCAGCAGCCAATTTTCCTTTCCTTGCCATTTTGACTGAGAATCATTTGATATCTACTCTAACTTTAGCATCTTTCTTTTCAACCAAAGTAGAAAGTGCTATCAAGTTGGGGTAAATATTTGCTGACTGTCTCCCTTGTGTTCACTTTTTATCAGATCTCTTACATTTTAAAGAGCCCCTTGAGATGACTACAAAGAGAAGCATTCCTAATTTAAGAACAATTGCTTCTCTATAGCTCAGTCATGATGGTGTTGCAGCATACCCAGTGTAAACACTAGAGGGTGCTGTTTTAAACCAAGAGGTTTGGTCTGCCTTTTCCTGTTTTTGTATTTAGTGTAGGTCTTTCCTTTTAAAATGACTCTGGACTAAATTCAGGGGGGAAAGTTTGTAATTGTTGCATTTGCATGAAGTGCTTTAAATGTGTAAAAAGTCCACCCATGCTGAAAATACTGAGTCGTTCCAAAGATGTTAACACAGCAATCAAAACTTGATTGGCTTCACAGAAAAGCAGAGTGTCAACGACCATGGCGTAGCCAAGGGGGCATGGACACCCTTATATTGCGTGCTGGTAAACCACATGGCTCAGACCAGCTCTTCCTAAATTCAGGCAACATCTCTGACTGCAAATGATCTCGTCCTGCATCCTACCAAGTTTCTGGCTATACACTGGACAAGATTTTCAGCTGCTTCTACTGTCACTATCGGTACCCTCACAATGGCACTGACTTGTCTGTTGTATTTGGTAAGTGCTATTTGTTGGGGTAGTTTCAAGTGATCAGTGCTTCAGGAGACTTCTGGAACTCAACACTGCTTTCTCCATGCAATGGTCAATTAAACACAGAGTTCAACACATTAAGATTACTTCAAATGGGAGCATTGATTGGTCCTGTGTTCATAAGTGCTTCTCTTTGGGGTAGTTTTAATGAGGAAGTGAGCTACAGGCAAAACTCAACCTCTTTTCTATAAAATTTCATTTTTCAGTCATTTCCAATGATATAAGTGCTAACTTGGAGTAACATTTGGACTCTGTGTTGCATCCTCTGCAGCCATGTTTCATTTCCTTACCCTCTTGACTGAAAACCAGTTGATATCTACTCTAACTTTAGCATCTTTCTTTTCAACCAAAGTAGAAAGTGCTATCAAGTTGGGGTAAATATTTGCCGACTGACTCCCCTGTGTCCACTTTTCATCCTGTGCTTCTTCCATTGCCATCACAGCAAAAGCAAATTCAGTGTAAACACTAGAGGGTGCTGTTTTACCTAGAGGCTTGGCCTGCCACTCTCTGCTTTTGTATTTATTGTAGTTCTTTGCTTTTTACCTATCCATTCAACTTGTATCTTTCAAGTGCTAACAATATTTGAACACACTTTTGAATCCTATTCAGCAGCCAATTTTCCTTTCCTTGCCATTTTGACTGAGAATCATTTGATATCTACTCTAACTTTAGCATCTTTCTTTTCAACCAAAGTAGAAAGTGCTATCAAGTTGGGGTAAATATTTGCTGACTGTCTCCCTTGTGTTCACTTTTTATCAGATCTCTTACATTTTAAAGAGCCCCTTGAGATGACTACAAAGAGAAGCATTCCTAATTTAAGAACAATTGCTTCTCTATAGCTCAGTCATGATGGTGTTGCAGCATACCCAGTGTAAACACTAGAGGGTGCTGTTTTAAACCAAGAGGTTTGGTCTGCCTTTTCCTGTTTTTGTATTTAGTGTAGGTCTTTCCTTTTAAAATGACTCTGGACTAAATTCAGGGGGAAAGTTTGTAATTGTTGCATTTGCATGAAGTGCTTTAAATGTGTAAAAAGTCCACCCATGCTGAAAATACTGAGTCGTTCCAAAGATGTTAACACAGCAATCAAAACTTGATTGGCTTCACAGAAAAGCAGAGTGTCAACGACCATGGCGTAGCCAAGGGGGCATGGACACCCTTATATTGCGTGCTGGTAAACCACATGGCTCAGACCAGCTCTTCCTAAATTCAGGCAACATCTCTGACTGCAAATGATCTCGTCCTGCATCCTACCAAGTTTCTGGCTATACACTGGACAAGATTTTCAGCTGCTTCTACTGTCACTATCGGTACCCTCACAATGGCACTGACTTGTCTGTTGTATTTGGTAAGTGCTATTTGTTGGGGTAGTTTCAAGTGATCAGTGCTTCAGGAGACTTCTGGAACTCAACACTGCTTTCTCCATGCAATGGTCAATTAAACACAGAGTTCAACACATTAAGATTACTTCAAATGGGAGCATTGATTGGTCCTGTGTTCATAAGTGCTTCTCTTTGGGGTAGTTTTAATGAGGAAGTGAGCTACAGGCAAAACTCAACCTCTTTTCTATAAAATTTCATTTTTCAGTCATTTCCAATGATATAAGTGCTAACTTGGAGTAACATTTGGACTCTGTGTTGCATCCTCTGCAGCCATGTTTCATTTCCTTACCCTCTTGACTGAAAACCAGTTGATATCTACTCTAACTTTAGCATCTTTCTTTTCAACCAAAGTAGAAAGTGCTATCAAGTTGGGGTAAATATTTGCCGACTGACTCCCCTGTGTCCACTTTTCATCCTGTGCTTCTTCCATTGCCATCACAGCAAAAGCAAATTCAGTGTAAACACTAGAGGGTGCTGTTTTACCTAGAGGCTTGGCCTGCCACTCTCTGCTTTTGTATTTATTGTAGTTCTTTGCTTTTTACCTATCCATTCAACTTGTATCTTTCAAGTGCTAACAATATTTGAACACACTTTTGAATCCTATTCAGCAGCCAATTTTCCTTTCCTTGCCATTTTGACTGAGAATCATTTGATATCTACTCTAACTTTAGCATCTTTCTTTTCAACCAAAGTAGAAAGTGCTATCAAGTTGGGGTAAATATTTGCTGACTGTCTCCCTTGTGTTCACTTTTTATCAGATCTCTTACATTTTAAAGAGCCCCTTGAGATGACTACAAAGAGAAGCATTCCTAATTTAAGAACAATTGCTTCTCTATAGCTCAGTCATGATGGTGTTGCAGCATACCCAGTGTAAACACTAGAGGGTGCTGTTTTAAACCAAGAGGTTTGGTCTGCCTTTTCCTGTTTTTGTATTTAGTGTAGGTCTTTCCTTTTAAAATGACTCTGGACTAAATTCAGGGGGAAAGTTTGTAATTGTTGCATTTGCATGAAGTGCTTTAAATGTGTAAAAAGTCCACCCATGCTGAAAATACTGAGTCGTTCCAAAGATGTTAACACAGCAATCAAAACTTGATTGGCTTCACAGAAAAGCAGAGTGTCAACGACCATGGCGTAGCCAAGGGGGCATGGACACCCTTATATTGCGTGCTGGTAAACCACATGGCTCAGACCAGCTCTTCCTAAATTCAGGCAACATCTCTGACTGCAAATGATCTCGTCCTGCATCCTACCAAGTTTCTGGCTATACACTGGACAAGATTTTCAGCTGCTTCTACTGTCACTATCGGTACCCTCACAATGGCACTGACTTGTCTGTTGTATTTGGTAAGTGCTATTTGTTGGGGTAGTTTCAAGTGATCAGTGCTTCAGGAGACTTCTGGAACTCAACACTGCTTTCTCCATGCAATGGTCAATTAAACACAGAGTTCAACACATTAAGATTACTTCAAATGGGAGCATTGATTGGTCCTGTGTTCATAAGTGCTTCTCTTTGGGGTAGTTTTAATGAGGAAGTGAGCTACAGGCAAAACTCAACCTCTTTTCTATAAAATTTCATTTTTCAGTCATTTCCAATGATATAAGTGCTAACTTGGAGTAACATTTGGACTCTGTGTTGCATCCTCTGCAGCCATGTTTCATTTCCTTACCCTCTTGACTGAAAACCAGTTGATATCTACTCTAACTTTAGCATCTTTCTTTTCAACCAAAGTAGAAAGTGCTATCAAGTTGGGGTAAATATTTGCCGACTGACTCCCCTGTGTCCACTTTTCATCCTGTGCTTCTTCCATTGCCATCACAGCAAAAGCAAATTCAGTGTAAACACTAGAGGGTGCTGTTTTACCTAGAGGCTTGGCCTGCCACTCTCTGCTTTTGTATTTATTGTAGTTCTTTGCTTTTTACCTATCCATTCAACTTGTATCTTTCAAGTGCTAACAATATTTGAACACACTTTTGAATCCTATTCAGCAGCCAATTTTCCTTTCCTTGCCATTTTGACTGAGAATCATTTGATATCTACTCTAACTTTAGCATCTTTCTTTTCAACCAAAGTAGAAAGTGCTATCAAGTTGGGGTAAATATTTGCTGACTGTCTCCCTTGTGTTCACTTTTTATCAGATCTCTTACATTTTAAAGAGCCCCTTGAGATGACTACAAAGAGAAGCATTCCTAATTTAAGAACAATTGCTTCTCTATAGCTCAGTCATGATGGTGTTGCAGCATACCCAGTGTAAACACTAGAGGGTGCTGTTTTAAACCAAGAGGTTTGGTCTGCCTTTTCCTGTTTTTGTATTTAGTGTAGGTCTTTCCTTTTAAAATGACTCTGGACTAAATTCAGGGGGAAAGTTTGTAATTGTTGCATTTGCATGAAGTGCTTTAAATGTGTAAAAAGTCCACCCATGCTGAAAATACTGAGTCGTTCCAAAGATGTTAACACAGCAATCAAAACTTGATTGGCTTCACAGAAAAGCAGAGTGTCAACGACCATGGCGTAGCCAAGGGGGCATGGACACCCTTATATTGCGTGCTGGTAAACCACATGGCTCAGACCAGCTCTTCCTAAATTCAGGCAACATCTCTGACTGCAAATGATCTCGTCCTGCATCCTACCAAGTTTCTGGCTATACACTGGACAAGATTTTCAGCTGCTTCTACTGTCACTATCGGTACCCTCACAATGGCACTGACTTGTCTGTTGTATTTGGTAAGTGCTATTTGTTGGGGTAGTTTCAAGTGATCAGTGCTTCAGGAGACTTCTGGAACTCAACACTGCTTTCTCCATGCAATGGTCAATTAAACACAGAGTTCAACACATTAAGATTACTTCAAATGGGAGCATTGATTGGTCCTGTGTTCATAAGTGCTTCTCTTTGGGGTAGTTTTAATGAGGAAGTGAGCTACAGGCAAAACTCAACCTCTTTTCTATAAAATTTCATTTTTCAGTCATTTCCAATGATATAAGTGCTAACTTGGAGTAACATTTGGACTCTGTGTTGCATCCTCTGCAGCCATGTTTCATTTCCTTACCCTCTTGACTGAAAACCAGTTGATATCTACTCTAACTTTAGCATCTTTCTTTTCAACCAAAGTAGAAAGTGCTATCAAGTTGGGGTAAATATTTGCCGACTGACTCCCCTGTGTCCACTTTTCATCCTGTGCTTCTTCCATTGCCATCACAGCAAAAGCAAATTCAGTGTAAACACTAGAGGGTGCTGTTTTACCTAGAGGCTTGGCCTGCCACTCTCTGCTTTTGTATTTATTGTAGTTCTTTGCTTTTTACCTATCCATTCAACTTGTATCTTTCAAGTGCTAACAATATTTGAACACACTTTTGAATCCTATTCAGCAGCCAATTTTCCTTTCCTTGCCATTTTGACTGAGAATCATTTGATATCTACTCTAACTTTAGCATCTTTCTTTTCAACCAAAGTAGAAAGTGCTATCAAGTTGGGGTAAATATTTGCTGACTGTCTCCCTTGTGTTCACTTTTTATCAGATCTCTTACATTTTAAAGAGCCCCTTGAGATGACTACAAAGAGAAGCATTCCTAATTTAAGAACAATTGCTTCTCTATAGCTCAGTCATGATGGTGTTGCAGCATACCCAGTGTAAACACTAGAGGGTGCTGTTTTAAACCAAGAGGTTTGGTCTGCCTTTTCCTGTTTTTGTATTTAGTGTAGGTCTTTCCTTTTAAAATGACTCTGGACTAAATTCAGGGGGAAAGTTTGTAATTGTTGCATTTGCATGAAGTGCTTTAAATGTGTAAAAAGTCCACCCATGCTGAAAATACTGAGTCGTTCCAAAGATGTTAACACAGCAATCAAAACTTGATTGGCTTCACAGAAAAGCAGAGTGTCAACGACCATGGCGTAGCCAAGGGGGCATGGACACCCTTATATTGCGTGCTGGTAAACCACATGGCTCAGACCAGCTCTTCCTAAATTCAGGCAACATCTCTGACTGCAAATGATCTCGTCCTGCATCCTACCAAGTTTCTGGCTATACACTGGACAAGATTTTCAGCTGCTTCTACTGTCACTATCGGTACCCTCACAATGGCACTGACTTGTCTGTTGTATTTGGTAAGTGCTATTTGTTGGGGTAGTTTCAAGTGATCAGTGCTTCAGGAGACTTCTGGAACTCAACACTGCTTTCTCCATGCAATGGTCAATTAAACACAGAGTTCAACACATTAAGATTACTTCAAATGGGAGCATTGATTGGTCCTGTGTTCATAAGTGCTTCTCTTTGGGGTAGTTTTAATGAGGAAGTGAGCTACAGGCAAAACTCAACCTCTTTTCTATAAAATTTCATTTTTCAGTCATTTCCAATGATATAAGTGCTAACTTGGAGTAACATTTGGACTCTGTGTTGCATCCTCTGCAGCCATGTTTCATTTCCTTACCCTCTTGACTGAAAACCAGTTGATATCTACTCTAACTTTAGCATCTTTCTTTTCAACCAAAGTAGAAAGTGCTATCAAGTTGGGGTAAATATTTGCCGACTGACTCCCCTGTGTCCACTTTTCATCCTGTGCTTCTTCCATTGCCATCACAGCAAAAGCAAATTCAGTGTAAACACTAGAGGGTGCTGTTTTACCTAGAGGCTTGGCCTGCCACTCTCTGCTTTTGTATTTATTGTAGTTCTTTGCTTTTTACCTATCCATTCAACTTGTATCTTTCAAGTGCTAACAATATTTGAACACACTTTTGAATCCTATTCAGCAGCCAATTTTCCTTTCCTTGCCATTTTGACTGAGAATCATTTGATATCTACTCTAACTTTAGCATCTTTCTTTTCAACCAAAGTAGAAAGTGCTATCAAGTTGGGGTAAATATTTGCTGACTGTCTCCCTTGTGTTCACTTTTTATCAGATCTCTTACATTTTAAAGAGCCCCTTGAGATGACTACAAAGAGAAGCATTCCTAATTTAAGAACAATTGCTTCTCTATAGCTCAGTCATGATGGTGTTGCAGCATACCCAGTGTAAACACTAGAGGGTGCTGTTTTAAACCAAGAGGTTTGGTCTGCCTTTTCCTGTTTTTGTATTTAGTGTAGGTCTTTCCTTTTAAAATGACTCTGGACTAAATTCAGGGGGAAAGTTTGTAATTGTTGCATTTGCATGAAGTGCTTTAAATGTGTAAAAAGTCCACCCATGCTGAAAATACTGAGTCGTTCCAAAGATGTTAACACAGCAATCAAAACTTGATTGGCTTCACAGAAAAGCAGAGTGTCAACGACCATGGCGTAGCCAAGGGGGCATGGACACCCTTATATTGCGTGCTGGTAAACCACATGGCTCAGACCAGCTCTTCCTAAATTCAGGCAACATCTCTGACTGCAAATGATCTCGTCCTGCATCCTACCAAGTTTCTGGCTATACACTGGACAAGATTTTCAGCTGCTTCTACTGTCACTATCGGTACCCTCACAATGGCACTGACTTGTCTGTTGTATTTGGTAAGTGCTATTTGTTGGGGTAGTTTCAAGTGATCAGTGCTTCAGGAGACTTCTGGAACTCAACACTGCTTTCTCCATGCAATGGTCAATTAAACACAGAGTTCAACACATTAAGATTACTTCAAATGGGAGCATTGATTGGTCCTGTGTTCATAAGTGCTTCTCTTTGGGGTAGTTTTAATGAGGAAGTGAGCTACAGGCAAAACTCAACCTCTTTTCTATAAAATTTCATTTTTCAGTCATTTCCAATGATATAAGTGCTAACTTGGAGTAACATTTGGACTCTGTGTTGCATCCTCTGCAGCCATGTTTCATTTCCTTACCCTCTTGACTGAAAACCAGTTGATATCTACTCTAACTTTAGCATCTTTCTTTTCAACCAAAGTAGAAAGTGCTATCAAGTTGGGGTAAATATTTGCCGACTGACTCCCCTGTGTCCACTTTTCATCCTGTGCTTCTTCCATTGCCATCACAGCAAAAGCAAATTCAGTGTAAACACTAGAGGGTGCTGTTTTACCTAGAGGCTTGGCCTGCCACTCTCTGCTTTTGTATTTATTGTAGTTCTTTGCTTTTTACCTATCCATTCAACTTGTATCTTTCAAGTGCTAACAATATTTGAACACACTTTTGAATCCTATTCAGCAGCCAATTTTCCTTTCCTTGCCATTTTGACTGAGAATCATTTGATATCTACTCTAACTTTAGCATCTTTCTTTTCAACCAAAGTAGAAAGTGCTATCAAGTTGGGGTAAATATTTGCTGACTGTCTCCCTTGTGTTCACTTTTTATCAGATCTCTTACATTTTAAAGAGCCCCTTGAGATGACTACAAAGAGAAGCATTCCTAATTTAAGAACAATTGCTTCTCTATAGCTCAGTCATGATGGTGTTGCAGCATACCCAGTGTAAACACTAGAGGGTGCTGTTTTAAACCAAGAGGTTTGGTCTGCCTTTTCCTGTTTTTGTATTTAGTGTAGGTCTTTCCTTTTAAAATGACTCTGGACTAAATTCAGGGGGGAAAGTTTGTAATTGTTGCATTTGCATGAAGTGCTTTAAATGTGTAAAAAGTCCACCCATGCTGAAAATACTGAGTCGTTCCAAAGATGTTAACACAGCAATCAAAACTTGATTGGCTTCACAGAAAAGCAGAGTGTCAACGACCATGGCGTAGCCAAGGGGGCATGGACACCCTTATATTGCGTGCTGGTAAACCACATGGCTCAGACCAGCTCTTCCTAAATTCAGGCAACATCTCTGACTGCAAATGATCTCGTCCTGCATCCTACCAAGTTTCTGGCTATACACTGGACAAGATTTTCAGCTGCTTCTACTGTCACTATCGGTACCCTCACAATGGCACTGACTTGTCTGTTGTATTTGGTAAGTGCTATTTGTTGGGGTAGTTTCAAGTGATCAGTGCTTCAGGAGACTTCTGGAACTCAACACTGCTTTCTCCATGCAATGGTCAATTAAACACAGAGTTCAACACATTAAGATTACTTCAAATGGGAGCATTGATTGGTCCTGTGTTCATAAGTGCTTCTCTTTGGGGTAGTTTTAATGAGGAAGTGAGCTACAGGCAAAACTCAACCTCTTTTCTATAAAATTTCATTTTTCAGTCATTTCCAATGATATAAGTGCTAACTTGGAGTAACATTTGGACTCTGTGTTGCATCCTCTGCAGCCATGTTTCATTTCCTTACCCTCTTGACTGAAAACCAGTTGATATCTACTCTAACTTTAGCATCTTTCTTTTCAACCAAAGTAGAAAGTGCTATCAAGTTGGGGTAAATATTTGCCGACTGACTCCCCTGTGTCCACTTTTCATCCTGTGCTTCTTCCATTGCCATCACAGCAAAAGCAAATTCAGTGTAAACACTAGAGGGTGCTGTTTTACCTAGAGGCTTGGCCTGCCACTCTCTGCTTTTGTATTTATTGTAGTTCTTTGCTTTTTACCTATCCATTCAACTTGTATCTTTCAAGTGCTAACAATATTTGAACACACTTTTGAATCCTATTCAGCAGCCAATTTTCCTTTCCTTGCCATTTTGACTGAGAATCATTTGATATCTACTCTAACTTTAGCATCTTTCTTTTCAACCAAAGTAGAAAGTGCTATCAAGTTGGGGTAAATATTTGCTGACTGTCTCCCTTGTGTTCACTTTTTATCAGATCTCTTACATTTTAAAGAGCCCCTTGAGATGACTACAAAGAGAAGCATTCCTAATTTAAGAACAATTGCTTCTCTATAGCTCAGTCATGATGGTGTTGCAGCATACCCAGTGTAAACACTAGAGGGTGCTGTTTTAAACCAAGAGGTTTGGTCTGCCTTTTCCTGTTTTTGTATTTAGTGTAGGTCTTTCCTTTTAAAATGACTCTGGACTAAATTCAGGGGGAAAGTTTGTAATTGTTGCATTTGCATGAAGTGCTTTAAATGTGTAAAAAGTCCACCCATGCTGAAAATACTGAGTCGTTCCAAAGATGTTAACACAGCAATCAAAACTTGATTGGCTTCACAGAAAAGCAGAGTGTCAACGACCATGGCGTAGCCAAGGGGGCATGGACACCCTTATATTGCGTGCTGGTAAACCACATGGCTCAGACCAGCTCTTCCTAAATTCAGGCAACATCTCTGACTGCAAATGATCTCGTCCTGCATCCTACCAAGTTTCTGGCTATACACTGGACAAGATTTTCAGCTGCTTCTACTGTCACTATCGGTACCCTCACAATGGCACTGACTTGTCTGTTGTATTTGGTAAGTGCTATTTGTTGGGGTAGTTTCAAGTGATCAGTGCTTCAGGAGACTTCTGGAACTCAACACTGCTTTCTCCATGCAATGGTCAATTAAACACAGAGTTCAACACATTAAGATTACTTCAAATGGGAGCATTGATTGGTCCTGTGTTCATAAGTGCTTCTCTTTGGGGTAGTTTTAATGAGGAAGTGAGCTACAGGCAAAACTCAACCTCTTTTCTATAAAATTTCATTTTTCAGTCATTTCCAATGATATAAGTGCTAACTTGGAGTAACATTTGGACTCTGTGTTGCATCCTCTGCAGCCATGTTTCATTTCCTTACCCTCTTGACTGAAAACCAGTTGATATCTACTCTAACTTTAGCATCTTTCTTTTCAACCAAAGTAGAAAGTGCTATCAAGTTGGGGTAAATATTTGCCGACTGACTCCCCTGTGTCCACTTTTCATCCTGTGCTTCTTCCATTGCCATCACAGCAAAAGCAAATTCAGTGTAAACACTAGAGGGTGCTGTTTTACCTAGAGGCTTGGCCTGCCACTCTCTGCTTTTGTATTTATTGTAGTTCTTTGCTTTTTACCTATCCATTCAACTTGTATCTTTCAAGTGCTAACAATATTTGAACACACTTTTGAATCCTATTCAGCAGCCAATTTTCCTTTCCTTGCCATTTTGACTGAGAATCATTTGATATCTACTCTAACTTTAGCATCTTTCTTTTCAACCAAAGTAGAAAGTGCTATCAAGTTGGGGTAAATATTTGCTGACTGTCTCCCCTGTGTCCACTTTTCATCCTGTGCTTCTTCCATTGCCATCACAGCAAAAGCAAATTCAGTGTAAACACTAGAGGGTGCTGTTTTACCTAGAGGCTTGGCCTGCCACTCTCTGCTTTTGTATTTATTGTAGTTCTTTGCTTTTTACCTATCCATTCAACTTGTATCTTTCAAGTGCTAACAATATTTGAACACACTTTTGAATCCTATTCAGCAGCCAATTTTCCTTTCCTTGCCATTTTGACTGAGAATCATTTGATATCTACTCTAACTTTAGCATCTTTCTTTTCAACCAAAGTAGAAAGTGCTATCAAGTTGGGGTAAATATTTGCTGACTGTCTCCCTTGTGTTCACTTTTTATCAGATCTCTTACATTTTAAAGAGCCCCTTGAGATGACTACAAAGAGAAGCATTCCTAATTTAAGAACAATTGCTTCTCTATAGCTCAGTCATGATGGTGTTGCAGCATACCCAGTGTAAACACTAGAGGGTGCTGTTTTAAACCAAGAGGTTTGGTCTGCCTTTTCCTGTTTTTGTATTTAGTGTAGGTCTTTCCTTTTAAAATGACTCTGGACTAAATTCAGGGGGAAAGTTTGTAATTGTTGCATTTGCATGAAGTGCTTTAAATGTGTAAAAAGTCCACCCATGCTGAAAATACTGAGTCGTTCCAAAGATGTTAACACAGCAATCAAAACTTGATTGGCTTCACAGAAAAGCAGAGTGTCAACGACCATGGCGTAGCCAAGGGGGCATGGACACCCTTATATTGCGTGCTGGTAAACCACATGGCTCAGACCAGCTCTTCCTAAATTCAGGCAACATCTCTGACTGCAAATGATCTCGTCCTGCATCCTACCAAGTTTCTGGCTATACACTGGACAAGATTTTCAGCTGCTTCTACTGTCACTATCGGTACCCTCACAATGGCACTGACTTGTCTGTTGTATTTGGTAAGTGCTATTTGTTGGGGTAGTTTCAAGTGATCAGTGCTTCAGGAGACTTCTGGAACTCAACACTGCTTTCTCCATGCAATGGTCAATTAAACACAGAGTTCAACACATTAAGATTACTTCAAATGGGAGCATTGATTGGTCCTGTGTTCATAAGTGCTTCTCTTTGGGGTAGTTTTAATGAGGAAGTGAGCTACAGGCAAAACTCAACCTCTTTTCTATAAAATTTCATTTTTCAGTCATTTCCAATGATATAAGTGCTAACTTGGAGTAACATTTGGACTCTGTGTTGCATCCTCTGCAGCCATGTTTCATTTCCTTACCCTCTTGACTGAAAACCAGTTGATATCTACTCTAACTTTAGCATCTTTCTTTTCAACCAAAGTAGAAAGTGCTATCAAGTTGGGGTAAATATTTGCCGACTGACTCCCCTGTGTCCACTTTTCATCCTGTGCTTCTTCCATTGCCATCACAGCAAAAGCAAATTCAGTGTAAACACTAGAGGGTGCTGTTTTACCTAGAGGCTTGGCCTGCCACTCTCTGCTTTTGTATTTATTGTAGTTCTTTGCTTTTTACCTATCCATTCAACTTGTATCTTTCAAGTGCTAACAATATTTGAACACACTTTTGAATCCTATTCAGCAGCCAATTTTCCTTTCCTTGCCATTTTGACTGAGAATCATTTGATATCTACTCTAACTTTAGCATCTTTCTTTTCAACCAAAGTAGAAAGTGCTATCAAGTTGGGGTAAATATTTGCTGACTGTCTCCCTTGTGTTCACTTTTTATCAGATCTCTTACATTTTAAAGAGCCCCTTGAGATGACTACAAAGAGAAGCATTCCTAATTTAAGAACAATTGCTTCTCTATAGCTCAGTCATGATGGTGTTGCAGCATACCCAGTGTAAACACTAGAGGGTGCTGTTTTAAACCAAGAGGTTTGGTCTGCCTTTTCCTGTTTTTGTATTTAGTGTAGGTCTTTCCTTTTAAAATGACTCTGGACTAAATTCAGGGGGAAAGTTTGTAATTGTTGCATTTGCATGAAGTGCTTTAAATGTGTAAAAAGTCCACCCATGCTGAAAATACTGAGTCGTTCCAAAGATGTTAACACAGCAATCAAAACTTGATTGGCTTCACAGAAAAGCAGAGTGTCAACGACCATGGCGTAGCCAAGGGGGCATGGACACCCTTATATTGCGTGCTGGTAAACCACATGGCTCAGACCAGCTCTTCCTAAATTCAGGCAACATCTCTGACTGCAAATGATCTCGTCCTGCATCCTACCAAGTTTCTGGCTATACACTGGACAAGATTTTCAGCTGCTTCTACTGTCACTATCGGTACCCTCACAATGGCACTGACTTGTCTGTTGTATTTGGTAAGTGCTATTTGTTGGGGTAGTTTCAAGTGATCAGTGCTTCAGGAGACTTCTGGAACTCAACACTGCTTTCTCCATGCAATGGTCAATTAAACACAGAGTTCAACACATTAAGATTACTTCAAATGGGAGCATTGATTGGTCCTGTGTTCATAAGTGCTTCTCTTTGGGGTAGTTTTAATGAGGAAGTGAGCTACAGGCAAAACTCAACCTCTTTTCTATAAAATTTCATTTTTCAGTCATTTCCAATGATATAAGTGCTAACTTGGAGTAACATTTGGACTCTGTGTTGCATCCTCTGCAGCCATGTTTCATTTCCTTACCCTCTTGACTGAAAACCAGTTGATATCTACTCTAACTTTAGCATCTTTCTTTTCAACCAAAGTAGAAAGTGCTATCAAGTTGGGGTAAATATTTGCCGACTGACTCCCCTGTGTCCACTTTTCATCCTGTGCTTCTTCCATTGCCATCACAGCAAAAGCAAATTCAGTGTAAACACTAGAGGGTGCTGTTTTACCTAGAGGCTTGGCCTGCCACTCTCTGCTTTTGTATTTATTGTAGTTCTTTGCTTTTTACCTATCCATTCAACTTGTATCTTTCAAGTGCTAACAATATTTGAACACACTTTTGAATCCTATTCAGCAGCCAATTTTCCTTTCCTTGCCATTTTGACTGAGAATCATTTGATATCTACTCTAACTTTAGCATCTTTCTTTTCAACCAAAGTAGAAAGTGCTATCAAGTTGGGGTAAATATTTGCTGACTGTCTCCCTTGTGTTCACTTTTTATCAGATCTCTTACATTTTAAAGAGCCCCTTGAGATGACTACAAAGAGAAGCATTCCTAATTTAAGAACAATTGCTTCTCTATAGCTCAGTCATGATGGTGTTGCAGCATACCCAGTGTAAACACTAGAGGGTGCTGTTTTAAACCAAGAGGTTTGGTCTGCCTTTTCCTGTTTTTGTATTTAGTGTAGGTCTTTCCTTTTAAAATGACTCTGGACTAAATTCAGGGGGGAAAGTTTGTAATTGTTGCATTTGCATGAAGTGCTTTAAATGTGTAAAAAGTCCACCCATGCTGAAAATACTGAGTCGTTCCAAAGATGTTAACACAGCAATCAAAACTTGATTGGCTTCACAGAAAAGCAGAGTGTCAACGACCATGGCGTAGCCAAGGGGGCATGGACACCCTTATATTGCGTGCTGGTAAACCACATGGCTCAGACCAGCTCTTCCTAAATTCAGGCAACATCTCTGACTGCAAATGATCTCGTCCTGCATCCTACCAAGTTTCTGGCTATACACTGGACAAGATTTTCAGCTGCTTCTACTGTCACTATCGGTACCCTCACAATGGCACTGACTTGTCTGTTGTATTTGGTAAGTGCTATTTGTTGGGGTAGTTTCAAGTGATCAGTGCTTCAGGAGACTTCTGGAACTCAACACTGCTTTCTCCATGCAATGGTCAATTAAACACAGAGTTCAACACATTAAGATTACTTCAAATGGGAGCATTGATTGGTCCTGTGTTCATAAGTGCTTCTCTTTGGGGTAGTTTTAATGAGGAAGTGAGCTACAGGCAAAACTCAACCTCTTTTCTATAAAATTTCATTTTTCAGTCATTTCCAATGATATAAGTGCTAACTTGGAGTAACATTTGGACTCTGTGTTGCATCCTCTGCAGCCATGTTTCATTTCCTTACCCTCTTGACTGAAAACCAGTTGATATCTACTCTAACTTTAGCATCTTTCTTTTCAACCAAAGTAGAAAGTGCTATCAAGTTGGGGTAAATATTTGCCGACTGACTCCCCTGTGTCCACTTTTCATCCTGTGCTTCTTCCATTGCCATCACAGCAAAAGCAAATTCAGTGTAAACACTAGAGGGTGCTGTTTTACCTAGAGGCTTGGCCTGCCACTCTCTGCTTTTGTATTTATTGTAGTTCTTTGCTTTTTACCTATCCATTCAACTTGTATCTTTCAAGTGCTAACAATATTTGAACACACTTTTGAATCCTATTCAGCAGCCAATTTTCCTTTCCTTGCCATTTTGACTGAGAATCATTTGATATCTACTCTAACTTTAGCATCTTTCTTTTCAACCAAAGTAGAAAGTGCTATCAAGTTGGGGTAAATATTTGCTGACTGTCTCCCTTGTGTTCACTTTTTATCAGATCTCTTACATTTTAAAGAGCCCCTTGAGATGACTACAAAGAGAAGCATTCCTAATTTAAGAACAATTGCTTCTCTATAGCTCAGTCATGATGGTGTTGCAGCATACCCAGTGTAAACACTAGAGGGTGCTGTTTTAAACCAAGAGGTTTGGTCTGCCTTTTCCTGTTTTTGTATTTAGTGTAGGTCTTTCCTTTTAAAATGACTCTGGACTAAATTCAGGGGGAAAGTTTGTAATTGTTGCATTTGCATGAAGTGCTTTAAATGTGTAAAAAGTCCACCCATGCTGAAAATACTGAGTCGTTCCAAAGATGTTAACACAGCAATCAAAACTTGATTGGCTTCACAGAAAAGCAGAGTGTCAACGACCATGGCGTAGCCAAGGGGGCATGGACACCCTTATATTGCGTGCTGGTAAACCACATGGCTCAGACCAGCTCTTCCTAAATTCAGGCAACATCTCTGACTGCAAATGATCTCGTCCTGCATCCTACCAAGTTTCTGGCTATACACTGGACAAGATTTTCAGCTGCTTCTACTGTCACTATCGGTACCCTCACAATGGCACTGACTTGTCTGTTGTATTTGGTAAGTGCTATTTGTTGGGGTAGTTTCAAGTGATCAGTGCTTCAGGAGACTTCTGGAACTCAACACTGCTTTCTCCATGCAATGGTCAATTAAACACAGAGTTCAACACATTAAGATTACTTCAAATGGGAGCATTGATTGGTCCTGTGTTCATAAGTGCTTCTCTTTGGGGTAGTTTTAATGAGGAAGTGAGCTACAGGCAAAACTCAACCTCTTTTCTATAAAATTTCATTTTTCAGTCATTTCCAATGATATAAGTGCTAACTTGGAGTAACATTTGGACTCTGTGTTGCATCCTCTGCAGCCATGTTTCATTTCCTTACCCTCTTGACTGAAAACCAGTTGATATCTACTCTAACTTTAGCATCTTTCTTTTCAACCAAAGTAGAAAGTGCTATCAAGTTGGGGTAAATATTTGCCGACTGACTCCCCTGTGTCCACTTTTCATCCTGTGCTTCTTCCATTGCCATCACAGCAAAAGCAAATTCAGTGTAAACACTAGAGGGTGCTGTTTTACCTAGAGGCTTGGCCTGCCACTCTCTGCTTTTGTATTTATTGTAGTTCTTTGCTTTTTACCTATCCATTCAACTTGTATCTTTCAAGTGCTAACAATATTTGAACACACTTTTGAATCCTATTCAGCAGCCAATTTTCCTTTCCTTGCCATTTTGACTGAGAATCATTTGATATCTACTCTAACTTTAGCATCTTTCTTTTCAACCAAAGTAGAAAGTGCTATCAAGTTGGGGTAAATATTTGCTGACTGTCTCCCTTGTGTTCACTTTTTATCAGATCTCTTACATTTTAAAGAGCCCCTTGAGATGACTACAAAGAGAAGCATTCCTAATTTAAGAACAATTGCTTCTCTATAGCTCAGTCATGATGGTGTTGCAGCATACCCAGTGTAAACACTAGAGGGTGCTGTTTTAAACCAAGAGGTTTGGTCTGCCTTTTCCTGTTTTTGTATTTAGTGTAGGTCTTTCCTTTTAAAATGACTCTGGACTAAATTCAGGGGGAAAGTTTGTAATTGTTGCATTTGCATGAAGTGCTTTAAATGTGTAAAAAGTCCACCCATGCTGAAAATACTGAGTCGTTCCAAAGATGTTAACACAGCAATCAAAACTTGATTGGCTTCACAGAAAAGCAGAGTGTCAACGACCATGGCGTAGCCAAGGGGGCATGGACACCCTTATATTGCGTGCTGGTAAACCACATGGCTCAGACCAGCTCTTCCTAAATTCAGGCAACATCTCTGACTGCAAATGATCTCGTCCTGCATCCTACCAAGTTTCTGGCTATACACTGGACAAGATTTTCAGCTGCTTCTACTGTCACTATCGGTACCCTCACAATGGCACTGACTTGTCTGTTGTATTTGGTAAGTGCTATTTGTTGGGGTAGTTTCAAGTGATCAGTGCTTCAGGAGACTTCTGGAACTCAACACTGCTTTCTCCATGCAATGGTCAATTAAACACAGAGTTCAACACATTAAGATTACTTCAAATGGGAGCATTGATTGGTCCTGTGTTCATAAGTGCTTCTCTTTGGGGTAGTTTTAATGAGGAAGTGAGCTACAGGCAAAACTCAACCT
The DNA here is from genome assembly GCF_024489055.1 of Chanodichthys erythropterus. Classification (NCBI taxonomy): domain Eukaryota; kingdom Metazoa; phylum Chordata; class Actinopteri; order Cypriniformes; family Xenocyprididae; genus Chanodichthys; species Chanodichthys erythropterus. Next base: position 29,055,604 of record NC_090229.1, on the reverse strand, counting down.
CTTTTCTATAAAATTTCATTTTTCAGTCATTTCCAATGATATAAGTGCTAACTTGGAGTAACATTTGGACTCTGTGTTGCATCCTCTGCAGCCATGTTTCATTTCCTTACCCTCTTGACTGAAAACCAGTTGATATCTACTCTAACTTTAGCATCTTTCTTTTCAACCAAAGTAGAAAGTGCTATCAAGTTGGGGTAAATATTTGCCGACTGACTCCCCTGTGTCCACTTTTCATCCTGTGCTTCTTCCATTGCCATCACAGCAAAAGCAAATTCAGTGTAAACACTAGAGGGTGCTGTTTTACCTAGAGGCTTGGCCTGCCACTCTCTGCTTTTGTATTTATTGTAGTTCTTTGCTTTTTACCTATCCATTCAACTTGTATCTTTCAAGTGCTAACAATATTTGAACACACTTTTGAATCCTATTCAGCAGCCAATTTTCCTTTCCTTGCCATTTTGACTGAGAATCATTTGATATCTACTCTAACTTTAGCATCTTTCTTTTCAACCAAAGTAGAAAGTGCTATCAAGTTGGGGTAAATATTTGCTGACTGTCTCCCTTGTGTTCACTTTTTATCAGATCTCTTACATTTTAAAGAGCCCCTTGAGATGACTACAAAGAGAAGCATTCCTAATTTAAGAACAATTGCTTCTCTATAGCTCAGTCATGATGGTGTTGCAGCATACCCAGTGTAAACACTAGAGGGTGCTGTTTTAAACCAAGAGGTTTGGTCTGCCTTTTCCTGTTTTTGTATTTAGTGTAGGTCTTTCCTTTTAAAATGACTCTGGACTAAATTCAGGGGGGAAAGTTTGTAATTGTTGCATTTGCATGAAGTGCTTTAAATGTGTAAAAAGTCCACCCATGCTGAAAATACTGAGTCGTTCCAAAGATGTTAACACAGCAATCAAAACTTGATTGGCTTCACAGAAAAGCAGAGTGTCAACGACCATGGCGTAGCCAAGGGGGCATGGACACCCTTATATTGCGTGCTGGTAAACCACATGGCTCAGACCAGCTCTTCCTAAATTCAGGCAACATCTCTGACTGCAAATGATCTCGTCCTGCATCCTACCAAGTTTCTGGCTATACACTGGACAAGATTTTCAGCTGCTTCTACTGTCACTATCGGTACCCTCACAATGGCACTGACTTGTCTGTTGTATTTGGTAAGTGCTATTTGTTGGGGTAGTTTCAAGTGATCAGTGCTTCAGGAGACTTCTGGAACTCAACACTGCTTTCTCCATGCAATGGTCAATTAAACACAGAGTTCAACACATTAAGATTACTTCAAATGGGAGCATTGATTGGTCCTGTGTTCATAAGTGCTTCTCTTTGGGGTAGTTTTAATGAGGAAGTGAGCTACAGGCAAAACTCAACCTCTTTTCTATAAAATTTCATTTTTCAGTCATTTCCAATGATATAAGTGCTAACTTGGAGTAACATTTGGACTCTGTGTTGCATCCTCTGCAGCCATGTTTCATTTCCTTACCCTCTTGACTGAAAACCAGTTGATATCTACTCTAACTTTAGCATCTTTCTTTTCAACCAAAGTAGAAAGTGCTATCAAGTTGGGGTAAATATTTGCCGACTGACTCCCCTGTGTCCACTTTTCATCCTGTGCTTCTTCCATTGCCATCACAGCAAAAGCAAATTCAGTGTAAACACTAGAGGGTGCTGTTTTACCTAGAGGCTTGGCCTGCCACTCTCTGCTTTTGTATTTATTGTAGTTCTTTGCTTTTTACCTATCCATTCAACTTGTATCTTTCAAGTGCTAACAATATTTGAACACACTTTTGAATCCTATTCAGCAGCCAATTTTCCTTTCCTTGCCATTTTGACTGAGAATCATTTGATATCTACTCTAACTTTAGCATCTTTCTTTTCAACCAAAGTAGAAAGTGCTATCAAGTTGGGGTAAATATTTGCTGACTGTCTCCCTTGTGTTCACTTTTTATCAGATCTCTTACATTTTAAAGAGCCCCTTGAGATGACTACAAAGAGAAGCATTCCTAATTTAAGAACAATTGCTTCTCTATAGCTCAGTCATGATGGTGTTGCAGCATACCCAGTGTAAACACTAGAGGGTGCTGTTTTAAACCAAGAGGTTTGGTCTGCCTTTTCCTGTTTTTGTATTTAGTGTAGGTCTTTCCTTTTAAAATGACTCTGGACTAAATTCAGGGGGAAAGTTTGTAATTGTTGCATTTGCATGAAGTGCTTTAAATGTGTAAAAAGTCCACCCATGCTGAAAATACTGAGTCGTTCCAAAGATGTTAACACAGCAATCAAAACTTGATTGGCTTCACAGAAAAGCAGAGTGTCAACGACCATGGCGTAGCCAAGGGGGCATGGACACCCTTATATTGCGTGCTGGTAAACCACATGGCTCAGACCAGCTCTTCCTAAATTCAGGCAACATCTCTGACTGCAAATGATCTCGTCCTGCATCCTACCAAGTTTCTGGCTATACACTGGACAAGATTTTCAGCTGCTTCTACTGTCACTATCGGTACCCTCACAATGGCACTGACTTGTCTGTTGTATTTGGTAAGTGCTATTTGTTGGGGTAGTTTCAAGTGATCAGTGCTTCAGGAGACTTCTGGAACTCAACACTGCTTTCTCCATGCAATGGTCAATTAAACACAGAGTTCAACACATTAAGATTACTTCAAATGGGAGCATTGATTGGTCCTGTGTTCATAAGTGCTTCTCTTTGGGGTAGTTTTAATGAGGAAGTGAGCTACAGGCAAAACTCAACCTCTTTTCTATAAAATTTCATTTTTCAGTCATTTCCAATGATATAAGTGCTAACTTGGAGTAACATTTGGACTCTGTGTTGCATCCTCTGCAGCCATGTTTCATTTCCTTACCCTCTTGACTGAAAACCAGTTGATATCTACTCTAACTTTAGCATCTTTCTTTTCAACCAAAGTAGAAAGTGCTATCAAGTTGGGGTAAATATTTGCCGACTGACTCCCCTGTGTCCACTTTTCATCCTGTGCTTCTTCCATTGCCATCACAGCAAAAGCAAATTCAGTGTAAACACTAGAGGGTGCTGTTTTACCTAGAGGCTTGGCCTGCCACTCTCTGCTTTTGTATTTATTGTAGTTCTTTGCTTTTTACCTATCCATTCAACTTGTATCTTTCAAGTGCTAACAATATTTGAACACACTTTTGAATCCTATTCAGCAGCCAATTTTCCTTTCCTTGCCATTTTGACTGAGAATCATTTGATATCTACTCTAACTTTAGCATCTTTCTTTTCAACCAAAGTAGAAAGTGCTATCAAGTTGGGGTAAATATTTGCTGACTGTCTCCCTTGTGTTCACTTTTTATCAGATCTCTTACATTTTAAAGAGCCCCTTGAGATGACTACAAAGAGAAGCATTCCTAATTTAAGAACAATTGCTTCTCTATAGCTCAGTCATGATGGTGTTGCAGCATACCCAGTGTAAACACTAGAGGGTGCTGTTTTAAACCAAGAGGTTTGGTCTGCCTTTTCCTGTTTTTGTATTTAGTGTAGGTCTTTCCTTTTAAAATGACTCTGGACTAAATTCAGGGGGAAAGTTTGTAATTGTTGCATTTGCATGAAGTGCTTTAAATGTGTAAAAAGTCCACCCATGCTGAAAATACTGAGTCGTTCCAAAGATGTTAACACAGCAATCAAAACTTGATTGGCTTCACAGAAAAGCAGAGTGTCAACGACCATGGCGTAGCCAAGGGGGCATGGACACCCTTATATTGCGTGCTGGTAAACCACATGGCTCAGACCAGCTCTTCCTAAATTCAGGCAACATCTCTGACTGCAAATGATCTCGTCCTGCATCCTACCAAGTTTCTGGCTATACACTGGACAAGATTTTCAGCTGCTTCTACTGTCACTATCGGTACCCTCACAATGGCACTGACTTGTCTGTTGTATTTGGTAAGTGCTATTTGTTGGGGTAGTTTCAAGTGATCAGTGCTTCAGGAGACTTCTGGAACTCAACACTGCTTTCTCCATGCAATGGTCAATTAAACACAGAGTTCAACACATTAAGATTACTTCAAATGGGAGCATTGATTGGTCCTGTGTTCATAAGTGCTTCTCTTTGGGGTAGTTTTAATGAGGAAGTGAGCTACAGGCAAAACTCAACCTCTTTTCTATAAAATTTCATTTTTCAGTCATTTCCAATGATATAAGTGCTAACTTGGAGTAACATTTGGACTCTGTGTTGCATCCTCTGCAGCCATGTTTCATTTCCTTACCCTCTTGACTGAAAACCAGTTGATATCTACTCTAACTTTAGCATCTTTCTTTTCAACCAAAGTAGAAAGTGCTATCAAGTTGGGGTAAATATTTGCCGACTGACTCCCCTGTGTCCACTTTTCATCCTGTGCTTCTTCCATTGCCATCACAGCAAAAGCAAATTCAGTGTAAACACTAGAGGGTGCTGTTTTACCTAGAGGCTTGGCCTGCCACTCTCTGCTTTTGTATTTATTGTAGTTCTTTGCTTTTTACCTATCCATTCAACTTGTATCTTTCAAGTGCTAACAATATTTGAACACACTTTTGAATCCTATTCAGCAGCCAATTTTCCTTTCCTTGCCATTTTGACTGAGAATCATTTGATATCTACTCTAACTTTAGCATCTTTCTTTTCAACCAAAGTAGAAAGTGCTATCAAGTTGGGGTAAATATTTGCTGACTGTCTCCCTTGTGTTCACTTTTTATCAGATCTCTTACATTTTAAAGAGCCCCTTGAGATGACTACAAAGAGAAGCATTCCTAATTTAAGAACAATTGCTTCTCTATAGCTCAGTCATGATGGTGTTGCAGCATACCCAGTGTAAACACTAGAGGGTGCTGTTTTAAACCAAGAGGTTTGGTCTGCCTTTTCCTGTTTTTGTATTTAGTGTAGGTCTTTCCTTTTAAAATGACTCTGGACTAAATTCAGGGGGAAAGTTTGTAATTGTTGCATTTGCATGAAGTGCTTTAAATGTGTAAAAAGTCCACCCATGCTGAAAATACTGAGTCGTTCCAAAGATGTTAACACAGCAATCAAAACTTGATTGGCTTCACAGAAAAGCAGAGTGTCAACGACCATGGCGTAGCCAAGGGGGCATGGACACCCTTATATTGCGTGCTGGTAAACCACATGGCTCAGACCAGCTCTTCCTAAATTCAGGCAACATCTCTGACTGCAAATGATCTCGTCCTGCATCCTACCAAGTTTCTGGCTATACACTGGACAAGATTTTCAGCTGCTTCTACTGTCACTATCGGTACCCTCACAATGGCACTGACTTGTCTGTTGTATTTGGTAAGTGCTATTTGTTGGGGTAGTTTCAAGTGATCAGTGCTTCAGGAGACTTCTGGAACTCAACACTGCTTTCTCCATGCAATGGTCAATTAAACACAGAGTTCAACACATTAAGATTACTTCAAATGGGAGCATTGATTGGTCCTGTGTTCATAAGTGCTTCTCTTTGGGGTAGTTTTAATGAGGAAGTGAGCTACAGGCAAAACTCAACCTCTTTTCTATAAAATTTCATTTTTCAGTCATTTCCAATGATATAAGTGCTAACTTGGAGTAACATTTGGACTCTGTGTTGCATCCTCTGCAGCCATGTTTCATTTCCTTACCCTCTTGACTGAAAACCAGTTGATATCTACTCTAACTTTAGCATCTTTCTTTTCAACCAAAGTAGAAAGTGCTATCAAGTTGGGGTAAATATTTGCCGACTGACTCCCCTGTGTCCACTTTTCATCCTGTGCTTCTTCCATTGCCATCACAGCAAAAGCAAATTCAGTGTAAACACTAGAGGGTGCTGTTTTACCTAGAGGCTTGGCCTGCCACTCTCTGCTTTTGTATTTATTGTAGTTCTTTGCTTTTTACCTATCCATTCAACTTGTATCTTTCAAGTGCTAACAATATTTGAACACACTTTTGAATCCTATTCAGCAGCCAATTTTCCTTTCCTTGCCATTTTGACTGAGAATCATTTGATATCTACTCTAACTTTAGCATCTTTCTTTTCAACCAAAGTAGAAAGTGCTATCAAGTTGGGGTAAATATTTGCTGACTGTCTCCCTTGTGTTCACTTTTTATCAGATCTCTTACATTTTAAAGAGCCCCTTGAGATGACTACAAAGAGAAGCATTCCTAATTTAAGAACAATTGCTTCTCTATAGCTCAGTCATGATGGTGTTGCAGCATACCCAGTGTAAACACTAGAGGGTGCTGTTTTAAACCAAGAGGTTTGGTCTGCCTTTTCCTGTTTTTGTATTTAGTGTAGGTCTTTCCTTTTAAAATGACTCTGGACTAAATTCAGGGGCAATACAGTTTGTAATTGTTGCATTTGCATGAAGTGCTTTAAATGTGTAAAAAGTCCACCCATGCTGAAAATACTGAGTCGTTCCAAAGATGTTAACACAGCAATCAAAACTTGATTGGCTTCACAGAAAAGCAGAGTGTCAACGACCATGGCGTAGCCAAGGGGGCATGGACACCCTTATATTGCGTGCTGGTAAACCACATGGCTCAGACCAGCTCTTCCTAAATTCAGGCAACATCTCTGACTGCAAATGATCTCGTCCTGCATCCTACCAAGTTTCTGGCTATACACTGGACAAGATTTTCAGCTGCTTCTACTGTCACTATCGGTACCCTCACAATGGCACTGACTTGTCTGTTGTATTTGGTAAGTGCTATTTGTTGGGGTAGTTTCAAGTGATCAGTGCTTCAGGAGACTTCTGGAACTCAACACTGCTTTCTCCATGCAATGGTCAATTAAACACAGAGTTCAACACATTAAGATTACTTCAAATGGGAGCATTGATTGGTCCTGTGTTCATAAGTGCTTCTCTTTGGGGTAGTTTTAATGAGGAAGTGAGCTACAGGCAAAACTCAACCTCTTTTCTATAAAATTTCATTTTTCAGTCATTTCCAATGATATAAGTGCTAACTTGGAGTAACATTTGGACTCTGTGTTGCATCCTCTGCAGCCATGTTTCATTTCCTTACCCTCTTGACTGAAAACCAGTTGATATCTACTCTAACTTTAGCATCTTTCTTTTCAACCAAAGTAGAAAGTGCTATCAAGTTGGGGTAAATATTTGCCGACTGACTCCCCTGTGTCCACTTTTCATCCTGTGCTTCTTCCATTGCCATCACAGCAAAAGCAAATTCAGTGTAAACACTAGAGGGTGCTGTTTTACCTAGAGGCTTGGCCTGCCACTCTCTGCTTTTGTATTTATTGTAGTTCTTTGCTTTTTACCTATCCATTCAACTTGTATCTTTCAAGTGCTAACAATATTTGAACACACTTTTGAATCCTATTCAGCAGCCAATTTTCCTTTCCTTGCCATTTTGACTGAGAATCATTTGATATCTACTCTAACTTTAGCATCTTTCTTTTCAACCAAAGTAGAAAGTGCTATCAAGTTGGGGTAAATATTTGCTGACTGTCTCCCTTGTGTTCACTTTTTATCAGATCTCTTACATTTTAAAGAGCCCCTTGAGATGACTACAAAGAGAAGCATTCCTAATTTAAGAACAATTGCTTCTCTATAGCTCAGTCATGATGGTGTTGCAGCATACCCAGTGTAAACACTAGAGGGTGCTGTTTTAAACCAAGAGGTTTGGTCTGCCTTTTCCTGTTTTTGTATTTAGTGTAGGTCTTTCCTTTTAAAATGACTCTGGACTAAATTCAGGGGGAAAGTTTGTAATTGTTGCATTTGCATGAAGTGCTTTAAATGTGTAAAAAGTCCACCCATGCTGAAAATACTGAGTCGTTCCAAAGATGTTAACACAGCAATCAAAACTTGATTGGCTTCACAGAAAAGCAGAGTGTCAACGACCATGGCGTAGCCAAGGGGGCATGGACACCCTTATATTGCGTGCTGGTAAACCACATGGCTCAGACCAGCTCTTCCTAAATTCAGGCAACATCTCTGACTGCAAATGATCTCGTCCTGCATCCTACCAAGTTTCTGGCTATACACTGGACAAGATTTTCAGCTGCTTCTACTGTCACTATCGGTACCCTCACAATGGCACTGACTTGTCTGTTGTATTTGGTAAGTGCTATTTGTTGGGGTAGTTTCAAGTGATCAGTGCTTCAGGAGACTTCTGGAACTCAACACTGCTTTCTCCATGCAATGGTCAATTAAACACAGAGTTCAACACATTAAGATTACTTCAAATGGGAGCATTGATTGGTCCTGTGTTCATAAGTGCTTCTCTTTGGGGTAGTTTTAATGAGGAAGTGAGCTACAGGCAAAACTCAACCTCTTTTCTATAAAATTTCATTTTTCAGTCATTTCCAATGATATAAGTGCTAACTTGGAGTAACATTTGGACTCTGTGTTGCATCCTCTGCAGCCATGTTTCATTTCCTTACCCTCTTGACTGAAAACCAGTTGATATCTACTCTAACTTTAGCATCTTTCTTTTCAACCAAAGTAGAAAGTGCTATCAAGTTGGGGTAAATATTTGCCGACTGACTCCCCTGTGTCCACTTTTCATCCTGTGCTTCTTCCATTGCCATCACAGCAAAAGCAAATTCAGTGTAAACACTAGAGGGTGCTGTTTTACCTAGAGGCTTGGCCTGCCACTCTCTGCTTTTGTATTTATTGTAGTTCTTTGCTTTTTACCTATCCATTCAACTTGTATCTTTCAAGTGCTAACAATATTTGAACACACTTTTGAATCCTATTCAGCAGCCAATTTTCCTTTCCTTGCCATTTTGACTGAGAATCATTTGATATCTACTCTAACTTTAGCATCTTTCTTTTCAACCAAAGTAGAAAGTGCTATCAAGTTGGGGTAAATATTTGCTGACTGTCTCCCTTGTGTTCACTTTTTATCAGATCTCTTACATTTTAAAGAGCCCCTTGAGATGACTACAAAGAGAAGCATTCCTAATTTAAGAACAATTGCTTCTCTATAGCTCAGTCATGATGGTGTTGCAGCATACCCAGTGTAAACACTAGAGGGTGCTGTTTTAAACCAAGAGGTTTGGTCTGCCTTTTCCTGTTTTTGTATTTAGTGTAGGTCTTTCCTTTTAAAATGACTCTGGACTAAATTCAGGGGGAAAGTTTGTAATTGTTGCATTTGCATGAAGTGCTTTAAATGTGTAAAAAGTCCACCCATGCTGAAAATACTGAGTCGTTCCAAAGATGTTAACACAGCAATCAAAACTTGATTGGCTTCACAGAAAAGCAGAGTGTCAACGACCATGGCGTAGCCAAGGGGGCATGGACACCCTTATATTGCGTGCTGGTAAACCACATGGCTCAGACCAGCTCTTCCTAAATTCAGGCAACATCTCTGACTGCAAATGATCTCGTCCTGCATCCTACCAAGTTTCTGGCTATACACTGGACAAGATTTTCAGCTGCTTCTACTGTCACTATCGGTACCCTCACAATGGCACTGACTTGTCTGTTGTATTTGGTAAGTGCTATTTGTTGGGGTAGTTTCAAGTGATCAGTGCTTCAGGAGACTTCTGGAACTCAACACTGCTTTCTCCATGCAATGGTCAATTAAACACAGAGTTCAACACATTAAGATTACTTCAAATGGGAGCATTGATTGGTCCTGTGTTCATAAGTGCTTCTCTTTGGGGTAGTTTTAATGAGGAAGTGAGCTACAGGCAAAACTCAACCTCTTTTCTATAAAATTTCATTTTTCAGTCATTTCCAATGATATAAGTGCTAACTTGGAGTAACATTTGGACTCTGTGTTGCATCCTCTGCAGCCATGTTTCATTTCCTTACCCTCTTGACTGAAAACCAGTTGATATCTACTCTAACTTTAGCATCTTTCTTTTCAACCAAAGTAGAAAGTGCTATCAAGTTGGGGTAAATATTTGCCGACTGACTCCCCTGTGTCCACTTTTCATCCTGTGCTTCTTCCATTGCCATCACAGCAAAAGCAAATTCAGTGTAAACACTAGAGGGTGCTGTTTTACCTAGAGGCTTGGCCTGCCACTCTCTGCTTTTGTATTTATTGTAGTTCTTTGCTTTTTACCTATCCATTCAACTTGTATCTTTCAAGTGCTAACAATATTTGAACACACTTTTGAATCCTATTCAGCAGCCAATTTTCCTTTCCTTGCCATTTTGACTGAGAATCATTTGATATCTACTCTAACTTTAGCATCTTTCTTTTCAACCAAAGTAGAAAGTGCTATCAAGTTGGGGTAAATATTTGCTGACTGTCTCCCTTGTGTTCACTTTTTATCAGATCTCTTACATTTTAAAGAGCCCCTTGAGATGACTACAAAGAGAAGCATTCCTAATTTAAGAACAATTGCTTCTCTATAGCTCAGTCATGATGGTGTTGCAGCATACCCAGTGTAAACACTAGAGGGTGCTGTTTTAAACCAAGAGGTTTGGTCTGCCTTTTCCTGTTTTTGTATTTAGTGTAGGTCTTTCCTTTTAAAATGACTCTGGACTAAATTCAGGGGGAAAGTTTGTAATTGTTGCATTTGCATGAAGTGCTTTAAATGTGTAAAAAGTCCACCCATGCTGAAAATACTGAGTCGTTCCAAAGATGTTAACACAGCAATCAAAACTTGATTGGCTTCACAGAAAAGCAGAGTGTCAACGACCATGGCGTAGCCAAGGGGGCATGGACACCCTTATATTGCGTGCTGGTAAACCACATGGCTCAGACCAGCTCTTCCTAAATTCAGGCAACATCTCTGACTGCAAATGATCTCGTCCTGCATCCTACCAAGTTTCTGGCTATACACTGGACAAGATTTTCAGCTGCTTCTACTGTCACTATCGGTACCCTCACAATGGCACTGACTTGTCTGTTGTATTTGGTAAGTGCTATTTGTTGGGGTAGTTTCAAGTGATCAGTGCTTCAGGAGACTTCTGGAACTCAACACTGCTTTCTCCATGCAATGGTCAATTAAACACAGAGTTCAACACATTAAGATTACTTCAAATGGGAGCATTGATTGGTCCTGTGTTCATAAGTGCTTCTCTTTGGGGTAGTTTTAATGAGGAAGTGAGCTACAGGCAAAACTCAACCTCTTTTCTATAAAATTTCATTTTTCAGTCATTTCCAATGATATAAGTGCTAACTTGGAGTAACATTTGGACTCTGTGTTGCATCCTCTGCAGCCATGTTTCATTTCCTTACCCTCTTGACTGAAAACCAGTTGATATCTACTCTAACTTTAGCATCTTTCTTTTCAACCAAAGTAGAAAGTGCTATCAAGTTGGGGTAAATATTTGCCGACTGACTCCCCTGTGTCCACTTTTCATCCTGTGCTTCTTCCATTGCCATCACAGCAAAAGCAAATTCAGTGTAAACACTAGAGGGTGCTGTTTTACCTAGAGGCTTGGCCTGCCACTCTCTGCTTTTGTATTTATTGTAGTTCTTTGCTTTTTACCTATCCATTCAACTTGTATCTTTCAAGTGCTAACAATATTTGAACACACTTTTGAATCCTATTCAGCAGCCAATTTTCCTTTCCTTGCCATTTTGACTGAGAATCATTTGATATCTACTCTAACTTTAGCATCTTTCTTTTCAACCAAAGTAGAAAGTGCTATCAAGTTGGGGTAAATATTTGCTGACTGTCTCCCTTGTGTTCACTTTTTATCAGATCTCTTACATTTTAAAGAGCCCCTTGAGATGACTACAAAGAGAAGCATTCCTAATTTAAGAACAATTGCTTCTCTATAGCTCAGTCATGATGGTGTTGCAGCATACCCAGTGTAAACACTAGAGGGTGCTGTTTTAAACCAAGAGGTTTGGTCTGCCTTTTCCTGTTTTTGTATTTAGTGTAGGTCTTTCCTTTTAAAATGACTCTGGACTAAATTCAGGGGGAAAGTTTGTAATTGTTGCATTTGCATGAAGTGCTTTAAATGTGTAAAAAGTCCACCCATGCTGAAAATACTGAGTCGTTCCAAAGATGTTAACACAGCAATCAAAACTTGATTGGCTTCACAGAAAAGCAGAGTGTCAACGACCATGGCGTAGCCAAGGGGGCATGGACACCCTTATATTGCGTGCTGGTAAACCACATGGCTCAGACCAGCTCTTCCTAAATTCAGGCAACATCTCTGACTGCAAATGATCTCGTCCTGCATCCTACCAAGTTTCTGGCTATACACTGGACAAGATTTTCAGCTGCTTCTACTGTCACTATCGGTACCCTCACAATGGCACTGACTTGTCTGTTGTATTTGGTAAGTGCTATTTGTTGGGGTAGTTTCAAGTGATCAGTGCTTCAGGAGACTTCTGGAACTCAACACTGCTTTCTCCATGCAATGGTCAATTAAACACAGAGTTCAACACATTAAGATTACTTCAAATGGGAGCATTGATTGGTCCTGTGTTCATAAGTGCTTCTCTTTGGGGTAGTTTTAATGAGGAAGTGAGCTACAGGCAAAACTCAACCTCTTTTCTATAAAATTTCATTTTTCAGTCATTTCCAATGATATAAGTGCTAACTTGGAGTAACATTTGGACTCTGTGTTGCATCCTCTGCAGCCATGTTTCATTTCCTTACCCTCTTGACTGAAAACCAGTTGATATCTACTCTAACTTTAGCATCTTTCTTTTCAACCAAAGTAGAAAGTGCTATCAAGTTGGGGTAAATATTTGCCGACTGACTCCCCTGTGTCCACTTTTCATCCTGTGCTTCTTCCATTGCCATCACAGCAAAAGCAAATTCAGTGTAAACACTAGAGGGTGCTGTTTTACCTAGAGGCTTGGCCTGCCACTCTCTGCTTTTGTATTTATTGTAGTTCTTTGCTTTTTACCTATCCATTCAACTTGTATCTTTCAAGTGCTAACAATATTTGAACACACTTTTGAATCCTATTCAGCAGCCAATTTTCCTTTCCTTGCCATTTTGACTGAGAATCATTTGATATCTACTCTAACTTTAGCATCTTTCTTTTCAACCAAAGTAGAAAGTGCTATCAAGTTGGGGTAAATATTTGCTGACTGTCTCCCTTGTGTTCACTTTTTATCAGATCTCTTACATTTTAAAGAGCCCCTTGAGATGACTACAAAGAGAAGCATTCCTAATTTAAGAACAATTGCTTCTCTATAGCTCAGTCATGATGGTGTTGCAGCATACCCAGTGTAAACACTAGAGGGTGCTGTTTTAAACCAAGAGGTTTGGTCTGCCTTTTCCTGTTTTTGTATTTAGTGTAGGTCTTTCCTTTTAAAATGACTCTGGACTAAATTCAGGGGGGAAAGTTTGTAATTGTTGCATTTGCATGAAGTGCTTTAAATGTGTAAAAAGTCCACCCATGCTGAAAATACTGAGTCGTTCCAAAGATGTTAACACAGCAATCAAAACTTGATTGGCTTCACAGAAAAGCAGAGTGTCAACGACCATGGCGTAGCCAAGGGGGCATGGACACCCTTATATTGCGTGCTGGTAAACCACATGGCTCAGACCAGCTCTTCCTAAATTCAGGCAACATCTCTGACTGCAAATGATCTCGTCCTGCATCCTACCAAGTTTCTGGCTATACACTGGACAAGATTTTCAGCTGCTTCTACTGTCACTATCGGTACCCTCACAATGGCACTGACTTGTCTGTTGTATTTGGTAAGTGCTATTTGTTGGGGTAGTTTCAAGTGATCAGTGCTTCAGGAGACTTCTGGAACTCAACACTGCTTTCTCCATGCAATGGTCAATTAAACACAGAGTTCAACACATTAAGATTACTTCAAATGGGAGCATTGATTGGTCCTGTGTTCATAAGTGCTTCTCTTTGGGGTAGTTTTAATGAGGAAGTGAGCTACAGGCAAAACTCAACCTCTTTTCTATAAAATTTCATTTTTCAGTCATTTCCAATGATATAAGTGCTAACTTGGAGTAACATTTGGACTCTGTGTTGCATCCTCTGCAGCCATGTTTCATTTCCTTACCCTCTTGACTGAAAACCAGTTGATATCTACTCTAACTTTAGCATCTTTCTTTTCAACCAAAGTAGAAAGTGCTATCAAGTTGGGGTAAATATTTGCCGACTGACTCCCCTGTGTCCACTTTTCATCCTGTGCTTCTTCCATTGCCATCACAGCAAAAGCAAATTCAGTGTAAACACTAGAGGGTGCTGTTTTACCTAGAGGCTTGGCCTGCCACTCTCTGCTTTTGTATTTATTGTAGTTCTTTGCTTTTTACCTATCCATTCAACTTGTATCTTTCAAGTGCTAACAATATTTGAACACACTTTTGAATCCTATTCAGCAGCCAATTTTCCTTTCCTTGCCATTTTGACTGAGAATCATTTGATATCTACTCTAACTTTAGCATCTTTCTTTTCAACCAAAGTAGAAAGTGCTATCAAGTTGGGGTAAATATTTGCTGACTGTCTCCCTTGTGTTCACTTTTTATCAGATCTCTTACATTTTAAAGAGCCCCTTGAGATGACTACAAAGAGAAGCATTCCTAATTTAAGAACAATTGCTTCTCTATAGCTCAGTCATGATGGTGTTGCAGCATACCCAGTGTAAACACTAGAGGGTGCTGTTTTAAACCAAGAGGTTTGGTCTGCCTTTTCCTGTTTTTGTATTTAGTGTAGGTCTTTCCTTTTAAAATGACTCTGGACTAAATTCAGGGGGGAAAGTTTGTAATTGTTGCATTTGCATGAAGTGCTTTAAATGTGTAAAAAGTCCACCCATGCTGAAAATACTGAGTCGTTCCAAAGATGTTAACACAGCAATCAAAACTTGATTGGCTTCACAGAAAAGCAGAGTGTCAACGACCATGGCGTAGCCAAGGGGGCATGGACACCCTTATATTGCGTGCTGGTAAACCACATGGCTCAGACCAGCTCTTCCTAAATTCAGGCAACATCTCTGACTGCAAATGATCTCGTCCTGCATCCTACCAAGTTTCTGGCTATACACTGGACAAGATTTTCAGCTGCTTCTACTGTCACTATCGGTACCCTCACAATGGCACTGACTTGTCTGTTGTATTTGGTAAGTGCTATTTGTTGGGGTAGTTTCAAGTGATCAGTGCTTCAGGAGACTTCTGGAACTCAACACTGCTTTCTCCATGCAATGGTCAATTAAACACAGAGTTCAACACATTAAGATTACTTCAAATGGGAGCATTGATTGGTCCTGTGTTCATAAGTGCTTCTCTTTGGGGTAGTTTTAATGAGGAAGTGAGCTACAGGCAAAACTCAACCTCTTTTCTATAAAATTTCATTTTTCAGTCATTTCCAATGATATAAGTGCTAACTTGGAGTAACATTTGGACTCTGTGTTGCATCCTCTGCAGCCATGTTTCATTTCCTTACCCTCTTGACTGAAAACCAGTTGATATCTACTCTAACTTTAGCATCTTTCTTTTCAACCAAAGTAGAAAGTGCTATCAAGTTGGGGTAAATATTTGCCGACTGACTCCCCTGTGTCCACTTTTCATCCTGTGCTTCTTCCATTGCCATCACAGCAAAAGCAAATTCAGTGTAAACACTAGAGGGTGCTGTTTTACCTAGAGGCTTGGCCTGCCACTCTCTGCTTTTGTATTTATTGTAGTTCTTTGCTTTTTACCTATCCATTCAACTTGTATCTTTCAAGTGCTAACAATATTTGAACACACTTTTGAATCCTATTCAGCAGCCAATTTTCCTTTCCTTGCCATTTTGACTGAGAATCATTTGATATCTACTCTAACTTTAGCATCTTTCTTTTCAACCAAAGTAGAAAGTGCTATCAAGTTGGGGTAAATATTTGCTGACTGTCTCCCTTGTGTTCACTTTTTATCAGATCTCTTACATTTTAAAGAGCCCCTTGAGATGACTACAAAGAGAAGCATTCCTAATTTAAGAACAATTGCTTCTCTATAGCTCAGTCATGATGGTGTTGCAGCATACCCAGTGTAAACACTAGAGGGTGCTGTTTTAAACCAAGAGGTTTGGTCTGCCTTTTCCTGTTTTTGTATTTAGTGTAGGTCTTTCCTTTTAAAATGACTCTGGACTAAATTCAGGGGGAAAGTTTGTAATTGTTGCATTTGCATGAAGTGCTTTAAATGTGTAAAAAGTCCACCCATGCTGAAAATACTGAGTCGTTCCAAAGATGTTAACACAGCAATCAAAACTTGATTGGCTTCACAGAAAAGCAGAGTGTCAACGACCATGGCGTAGCCAAGGGGGCATGGACACCCTTATATTGCGTGCTGGTAAACCACATGGCTCAGACCAGCTCTTCCTAAATTCAGGCAACATCTCTGACTGCAAATGATCTCGTCCTGCATCCTACCAAGTTTCTGGCTATACACTGGACAAGATTTTCAGCTGCTTCTACTGTCACTATCGGTACCCTCACAATGGCACTGACTTGTCTGTTGTATTTGGTAAGTGCTATTTGTTGGGGTAGTTTCAAGTGATCAGTGCTTCAGGAGACTTCTGGAACTCAACACTGCTTTCTCCATGCAATGGTCAATTAAACACAGAGTTCAACACATTAAGATTACTTCAAATGGGAGCATTGATTGGTCCTGTGTTCATAAGTGCTTCTCTTTGGGGTAGTTTTAATGAGGAAGTGAGCTACAGGCAAAACTCAACCTCTTTTCTATAAAATTTCATTTTTCAGTCATTTCCAATGATATAAGTGCTAACTTGGAGTAACATTTGGACTCTGTGTTGCATCCTCTGCAGCCATGTTTCATTTCCTTACCCTCTTGACTGAAAACCAGTTGATATCTACTCTAACTTTAGCATCTTTCTTTTCAACCAAAGTAGAAAGTGCTATCAAGTTGGGGTAAATATTTGCCGACTGACTCCCCTGTGTCCACTTTTCATCCTGTGCTTCTTCCATTGCCATCACAGCAAAAGCAAATTCAGTGTAAACACTAGAGGGTGCTGTTTTACCTAGAGGCTTGGCCTGCCACTCTCTGCTTTTGTATTTATTGTAGTTCTTTGCTTTTTACCTATCCATTCAACTTGTATCTTTCAAGTGCTAACAATATTTGAACACACTTTTGAATCCTATTCAGCAGCCAATTTTCCTTTCCTTGCCATTTTGACTGAGAATCATTTGATATCTACTCTAACTTTAGCATCTTTCTTTTCAACCAAAGTAGAAAGTGCTATCAAGTTGGGGTAAATATTTGCTGACTGTCTCCCTTGTGTTCACTTTTTATCAGATCTCTTACATTTTAAAGAGCCCCTTGAGATGACTACAAAGAGAAGCATTCCTAATTTAAGAACAATTGCTTCTCTATAGCTCAGTCATGATGGTGTTGCAGCATACCCAGTGTAAACACTAGAGGGTGCTGTTTTAAACCAAGAGGTTTGGTCTGCCTTTTCCTGTTTTTGTATTTAGTGTAGGTCTTTCCTTTTAAAATGACTCTGGACTAAATTCAGGGGGAAAGTTTGTAATTGTTGCATTTGCATGAAGTGCTTTAAATGTGTAAAAAGTCCACCCATGCTGAAAATACTGAGTCGTTCCAAAGATGTTAACACAGCAATCAAAACTTGATTGGCTTCACAGAAAAGCAGAGTGTCAACGACCATGGCGTAGCCAA
The DNA here is from genome assembly GCF_024489055.1 of Chanodichthys erythropterus. Lineage (NCBI taxonomy): Eukaryota > Metazoa > Chordata > Actinopteri > Cypriniformes > Xenocyprididae > Chanodichthys > Chanodichthys erythropterus. Next base: position 29,038,102 of record NC_090229.1, on the reverse strand, counting down.
GGGGGCATGGACACCCTTATATTGCGTGCTGGTAAACCACATGGCTCAGACCAGCTCTTCCTAAATTCAGGCAACATCTCTGACTGCAAATGATCTCGTCCTGCATCCTACCAAGTTTCTGGCTATACACTGGACAAGATTTTCAGCTGCTTCTACTGTCACTATCGGTACCCTCACAATGGCACTGACTTGTCTGTTGTATTTGGTAAGTGCTATTTGTTGGGGTAGTTTCAAGTGATCAGTGCTTCAGGAGACTTCTGGAACTCAACACTGCTTTCTCCATGCAATGGTCAATTAAACACAGAGTTCAACACATTAAGATTACTTCAAATGGGAGCATTGATTGGTCCTGTGTTCATAAGTGCTTCTCTTTGGGGTAGTTTTAATGAGGAAGTGAGCTACAGGCAAAACTCAACCTCTTTTCTATAAAATTTCATTTTTCAGTCATTTCCAATGATATAAGTGCTAACTTGGAGTAACATTTGGACTCTGTGTTGCATCCTCTGCAGCCATGTTTCATTTCCTTACCCTCTTGACTGAAAACCAGTTGATATCTACTCTAACTTTAGCATCTTTCTTTTCAACCAAAGTAGAAAGTGCTATCAAGTTGGGGTAAATATTTGCCGACTGACTCCCCTGTGTCCACTTTTCATCCTGTGCTTCTTCCATTGCCATCACAGCAAAAGCAAATTCAGTGTAAACACTAGAGGGTGCTGTTTTACCTAGAGGCTTGGCCTGCCACTCTCTGCTTTTGTATTTATTGTAGTTCTTTGCTTTTTACCTATCCATTCAACTTGTATCTTTCAAGTGCTAACAATATTTGAACACACTTTTGAATCCTATTCAGCAGCCAATTTTCCTTTCCTTGCCATTTTGACTGAGAATCATTTGATATCTACTCTAACTTTAGCATCTTTCTTTTCAACCAAAGTAGAAAGTGCTATCAAGTTGGGGTAAATATTTGCTGACTGTCTCCCTTGTGTTCACTTTTTATCAGATCTCTTACATTTTAAAGAGCCCCTTGAGATGACTACAAAGAGAAGCATTCCTAATTTAAGAACAATTGCTTCTCTATAGCTCAGTCATGATGGTGTTGCAGCATACCCAGTGTAAACACTAGAGGGTGCTGTTTTAAACCAAGAGGTTTGGTCTGCCTTTTCCTGTTTTTGTATTTAGTGTAGGTCTTTCCTTTTAAAATGACTCTGGACTAAATTCAGGGGGAAAGTTTGTAATTGTTGCATTTGCATGAAGTGCTTTAAATGTGTAAAAAGTCCACCCATGCTGAAAATACTGAGTCGTTCCAAAGATGTTAACACAGCAATCAAAACTTGATTGGCTTCACAGAAAAGCAGAGTGTCAACGACCATGGCGTAGCCAAGGGGGCATGGACACCCTTATATTGCGTGCTGGTAAACCACATGGCTCAGACCAGCTCTTCCTAAATTCAGGCAACATCTCTGACTGCAAATGATCTCGTCCTGCATCCTACCAAGTTTCTGGCTATACACTGGACAAGATTTTCAGCTGCTTCTACTGTCACTATCGGTACCCTCACAATGGCACTGACTTGTCTGTTGTATTTGGTAAGTGCTATTTGTTGGGGTAGTTTCAAGTGATCAGTGCTTCAGGAGACTTCTGGAACTCAACACTGCTTTCTCCATGCAATGGTCAATTAAACACAGAGTTCAACACATTAAGATTACTTCAAATGGGAGCATTGATTGGTCCTGTGTTCATAAGTGCTTCTCTTTGGGGTAGTTTTAATGAGGAAGTGAGCTACAGGCAAAACTCAACCTCTTTTCTATAAAATTTCATTTTTCAGTCATTTCCAATGATATAAGTGCTAACTTGGAGTAACATTTGGACTCTGTGTTGCATCCTCTGCAGCCATGTTTCATTTCCTTACCCTCTTGACTGAAAACCAGTTGATATCTACTCTAACTTTAGCATCTTTCTTTTCAACCAAAGTAGAAAGTGCTATCAAGTTGGGGTAAATATTTGCCGACTGACTCCCCTGTGTCCACTTTTCATCCTGTGCTTCTTCCATTGCCATCACAGCAAAAGCAAATTCAGTGTAAACACTAGAGGGTGCTGTTTTACCTAGAGGCTTGGCCTGCCACTCTCTGCTTTTGTATTTATTGTAGTTCTTTGCTTTTTACCTATCCATTCAACTTGTATCTTTCAAGTGCTAACAATATTTGAACACACTTTTGAATCCTATTCAGCAGCCAATTTTCCTTTCCTTGCCATTTTGACTGAGAATCATTTGATATCTACTCTAACTTTAGCATCTTTCTTTTCAACCAAAGTAGAAAGTGCTATCAAGTTGGGGTAAATATTTGCTGACTGTCTCCCTTGTGTTCACTTTTTATCAGATCTCTTACATTTTAAAGAGCCCCTTGAGATGACTACAAAGAGAAGCATTCCTAATTTAAGAACAATTGCTTCTCTATAGCTCAGTCATGATGGTGTTGCAGCATACCCAGTGTAAACACTAGAGGGTGCTGTTTTAAACCAAGAGGTTTGGTCTGCCTTTTCCTGTTTTTGTATTTAGTGTAGGTCTTTCCTTTTAAAATGACTCTGGACTAAATTCAGGGGGAAAGTTTGTAATTGTTGCATTTGCATGAAGTGCTTTAAATGTGTAAAAAGTCCACCCATGCTGAAAATACTGAGTCGTTCCAAAGATGTTAACACAGCAATCAAAACTTGATTGGCTTCACAGAAAAGCAGAGTGTCAACGACCATGGCGTAGCCAAGGGGGCATGGACACCCTTATATTGCGTGCTGGTAAACCACATGGCTCAGACCAGCTCTTCCTAAATTCAGGCAACATCTCTGACTGCAAATGATCTCGTCCTGCATCCTACCAAGTTTCTGGCTATACACTGGACAAGATTTTCAGCTGCTTCTACTGTCACTATCGGTACCCTCACAATGGCACTGACTTGTCTGTTGTATTTGGTAAGTGCTATTTGTTGGGGTAGTTTCAAGTGATCAGTGCTTCAGGAGACTTCTGGAACTCAACACTGCTTTCTCCATGCAATGGTCAATTAAACACAGAGTTCAACACATTAAGATTACTTCAAATGGGAGCATTGATTGGTCCTGTGTTCATAAGTGCTTCTCTTTGGGGTAGTTTTAATGAGGAAGTGAGCTACAGGCAAAACTCAACCTCTTTTCTATAAAATTTCATTTTTCAGTCATTTCCAATGATATAAGTGCTAACTTGGAGTAACATTTGGACTCTGTGTTGCATCCTCTGCAGCCATGTTTCATTTCCTTACCCTCTTGACTGAAAACCAGTTGATATCTACTCTAACTTTAGCATCTTTCTTTTCAACCAAAGTAGAAAGTGCTATCAAGTTGGGGTAAATATTTGCCGACTGACTCCCCTGTGTCCACTTTTCATCCTGTGCTTCTTCCATTGCCATCACAGCAAAAGCAAATTCAGTGTAAACACTAGAGGGTGCTGTTTTACCTAGAGGCTTGGCCTGCCACTCTCTGCTTTTGTATTTATTGTAGTTCTTTGCTTTTTACCTATCCATTCAACTTGTATCTTTCAAGTGCTAACAATATTTGAACACACTTTTGAATCCTATTCAGCAGCCAATTTTCCTTTCCTTGCCATTTTGACTGAGAATCATTTGATATCTACTCTAACTTTAGCATCTTTCTTTTCAACCAAAGTAGAAAGTGCTATCAAGTTGGGGTAAATATTTGCTGACTGTCTCCCTTGTGTTCACTTTTTATCAGATCTCTTACATTTTAAAGAGCCCCTTGAGATGACTACAAAGAGAAGCATTCCTAATTTAAGAACAATTGCTTCTCTATAGCTCAGTCATGATGGTGTTGCAGCATACCCAGTGTAAACACTAGAGGGTGCTGTTTTAAACCAAGAGGTTTGGTCTGCCTTTTCCTGTTTTTGTATTTAGTGTAGGTCTTTCCTTTTAAAATGACTCTGGACTAAATTCAGGGGCAATAAAGTTTGTAATTGTTGCATTTGCATGAAGTGCTTTAAATGTGTAAAAAGTCCACCCATGCTGAAAATACTGAGTCGTTCCAAAGATGTTAACACAGCAATCAAAACTTGATTGGCTTCACAGAAAAGCAGAGTGTCAACGACCATGGCGTAGCCAAGGGGGCATGGACACCCTTATATTGCGTGCTGGTAAACCACATGGCTCAGACCAGCTCTTCCTAAATTCAGGCAACATCTCTGACTGCAAATGATCTCGTCCTGCATCCTACCAAGTTTCTGGCTATACACTGGACAAGATTTTCAGCTGCTTCTACTGTCACTATCGGTACCCTCACAATGGCACTGACTTGTCTGTTGTATTTGGTAAGTGCTATTTGTTGGGGTAGTTTCAAGTGATCAGTGCTTCAGGAGACTTCTGGAACTCAACACTGCTTTCTCCATGCAATGGTCAATTAAACACAGAGTTCAACACATTAAGATTACTTCAAATGGGAGCATTGATTGGTCCTGTGTTCATAAGTGCTTCTCTTTGGGGTAGTTTTAATGAGGAAGTGAGCTACAGGCAAAACTCAACCTCTTTTCTATAAAATTTCATTTTTCAGTCATTTCCAATGATATAAGTGCTAACTTGGAGTAACATTTGGACTCTGTGTTGCATCCTCTGCAGCCATGTTTCATTTCCTTACCCTCTTGACTGAAAACCAGTTGATATCTACTCTAACTTTAGCATCTTTCTTTTCAACCAAAGTAGAAAGTGCTATCAAGTTGGGGTAAATATTTGCCGACTGACTCCCCTGTGTCCACTTTTCATCCTGTGCTTCTTCCATTGCCATCACAGCAAAAGCAAATTCAGTGTAAACACTAGAGGGTGCTGTTTTACCTAGAGGCTTGGCCTGCCACTCTCTGCTTTTGTATTTATTGTAGTTCTTTGCTTTTTACCTATCCATTCAACTTGTATCTTTCAAGTGCTAACAATATTTGAACACACTTTTGAATCCTATTCAGCAGCCAATTTTCCTTTCCTTGCCATTTTGACTGAGAATCATTTGATATCTACTCTAACTTTAGCATCTTTCTTTTCAACCAAAGTAGAAAGTGCTATCAAGTTGGGGTAAATATTTGCTGACTGTCTCCCTTGTGTTCACTTTTTATCAGATCTCTTACATTTTAAAGAGCCCCTTGAGATGACTACAAAGAGAAGCATTCCTAATTTAAGAACAATTGCTTCTCTATAGCTCAGTCATGATGGTGTTGCAGCATACCCAGTGTAAACACTAGAGGGTGCTGTTTTAAACCAAGAGGTTTGGTCTGCCTTTTCCTGTTTTTGTATTTAGTGTAGGTCTTTCCTTTTAAAATGACTCTGGACTAAATTCAGGGGGGAAAGTTTGTAATTGTTGCATTTGCATGAAGTGCTTTAAATGTGTAAAAAGTCCACCCATGCTGAAAATACTGAGTCGTTCCAAAGATGTTAACACAGCAATCAAAACTTGATTGGCTTCACAGAAAAGCAGAGTGTCAACGACCATGGCGTAGCCAAGGGGGCATGGACACCCTTATATTGCGTGCTGGTAAACCACATGGCTCAGACCAGCTCTTCCTAAATTCAGGCAACATCTCTGACTGCAAATGATCTCGTCCTGCATCCTACCAAGTTTCTGGCTATACACTGGACAAGATTTTCAGCTGCTTCTACTGTCACTATCGGTACCCTCACAATGGCACTGACTTGTCTGTTGTATTTGGTAAGTGCTATTTGTTGGGGTAGTTTCAAGTGATCAGTGCTTCAGGAGACTTCTGGAACTCAACACTGCTTTCTCCATGCAATGGTCAATTAAACACAGAGTTCAACACATTAAGATTACTTCAAATGGGAGCATTGATTGGTCCTGTGTTCATAAGTGCTTCTCTTTGGGGTAGTTTTAATGAGGAAGTGAGCTACAGGCAAAACTCAACCTCTTTTCTATAAAATTTCATTTTTCAGTCATTTCCAATGATATAAGTGCTAACTTGGAGTAACATTTGGACTCTGTGTTGCATCCTCTGCAGCCATGTTTCATTTCCTTACCCTCTTGACTGAAAACCAGTTGATATCTACTCTAACTTTAGCATCTTTCTTTTCAACCAAAGTAGAAAGTGCTATCAAGTTGGGGTAAATATTTGCCGACTGACTCCCCTGTGTCCACTTTTCATCCTGTGCTTCTTCCATTGCCATCACAGCAAAAGCAAATTCAGTGTAAACACTAGAGGGTGCTGTTTTACCTAGAGGCTTGGCCTGCCACTCTCTGCTTTTGTATTTATTGTAGTTCTTTGCTTTTTACCTATCCATTCAACTTGTATCTTTCAAGTGCTAACAATATTTGAACACACTTTTGAATCCTATTCAGCAGCCAATTTTCCTTTCCTTGCCATTTTGACTGAGAATCATTTGATATCTACTCTAACTTTAGCATCTTTCTTTTCAACCAAAGTAGAAAGTGCTATCAAGTTGGGGTAAATATTTGCTGACTGTCTCCCTTGTGTTCACTTTTTATCAGATCTCTTACATTTTAAAGAGCCCCTTGAGATGACTACAAAGAGAAGCATTCCTAATTTAAGAACAATTGCTTCTCTATAGCTCAGTCATGATGGTGTTGCAGCATACCCAGTGTAAACACTAGAGGGTGCTGTTTTAAACCAAGAGGTTTGGTCTGCCTTTTCCTGTTTTTGTATTTAGTGTAGGTCTTTCCTTTTAAAATGACTCTGGACTAAATTCAGGGGGAAAGTTTGTAATTGTTGCATTTGCATGAAGTGCTTTAAATGTGTAAAAAGTCCACCCATGCTGAAAATACTGAGTCGTTCCAAAGATGTTAACACAGCAATCAAAACTTGATTGGCTTCACAGAAAAGCAGAGTGTCAACGACCATGGCGTAGCCAAGGGGGCATGGACACCCTTATATTGCGTGCTGGTAAACCACATGGCTCAGACCAGCTCTTCCTAAATTCAGGCAACATCTCTGACTGCAAATGATCTCGTCCTGCATCCTACCAAGTTTCTGGCTATACACTGGACAAGATTTTCAGCTGCTTCTACTGTCACTATCGGTACCCTCACAATGGCACTGACTTGTCTGTTGTATTTGGTAAGTGCTATTTGTTGGGGTAGTTTCAAGTGATCAGTGCTTCAGGAGACTTCTGGAACTCAACACTGCTTTCTCCATGCAATGGTCAATTAAACACAGAGTTCAACACATTAAGATTACTTCAAATGGGAGCATTGATTGGTCCTGTGTTCATAAGTGCTTCTCTTTGGGGTAGTTTTAATGAGGAAGTGAGCTACAGGCAAACCTAGTTAGACTAATAGTTATTCATTTAAGCCATTAGTTGACTAATCACATGTATATTAATTCAAAATCTTAAATACTGGAGAGAATAATCCATAATAATGAGCGTTTATGTAATATAGGCTATAACACTCAAACGCACGCATAACGTTTGCCATAAAGAGCCGGCAAAAGTAATAATTATGAATTTTATCAAAACGGCAAGGAGACATTTTAATTGTTTATTAATAAAGTAATGTTTTCAGTGTCGGCTGCTTAGATGAAGTTGACATTACTGACTCTCATCATCTCCGCATACTGGACACGCCTAGAGAGAGAATGCACATTTCATTCGGATTATGCTACATAATCAGAGTAGCCTATTTCTTTTCGTTTTTAGATATGTCAAGCTTTCTATAGATATATTTCTCATGTCTGTGAGGCAAGCAGCCTATACGCTGAGTTTCGGTTCATTTAGCCTATAGGTCGCGCTCCAGTTCACACGCCAGTGATCGCGCCCGTGCTTGCCATGATTATATTGTCTGCTATATTTGCTTCTTATTTATTAAATCCAGGCAATTGGTTAATGAAACATTGATAGAGTACATAGAGTAAATACATTTTTATTGCATAGTGATTATAAAATGAAGATTTCAGAGATATTTAGTCCCTTTCTCAACAATACACTTTAGTTAATGGGAAAAGTGTTTTGATAATAATGTAATTACTGCAAATTATTAGTTTTGTTTTTATTACTTTGGTTACGTTTCAGCAGCATGCTGTAGTGTATACATTTATTACACCGACATGGAAGCCATCGCATCAGCGTTCTTCTCAAACTGTGTACGGAATCTTGGTGTTCTCTTAGATAGCCGGCTAACATTAGAAAAACATGTCTCCACTGTTGTTGCTTTGAGCATTTTTCAGCTGGTCTTACACCTGCGTGAAGTTGGCCCCCCACCAACACAAAACGTCTGCAAAATAGTCTCAATCGTTTGTGCTCCGTTTGTGCTGGTTTGTGCCGTAAAAGTTTTTGTATGTGCTGCTTTGGTTTTTTAGGTATTAAAAGAATATTTATAGGTCATTCTGAGGTCACCCAGCCCCCCACATGTTCCAAATTCACCGAAAATAGTCTCAAACGTTAGTGCTTTGTTTGTGCCGGTAAAAGTTTCGTTTGTGCTGCTTTCGATTTTATAATATTAGATTTTGAATTATAGGCGATGACGTCACTCAGCCCCCTCACATGCTCCAAATTCGCCCAAAATAGTCTTGTTTGTTTGTGCTCCGTTTGTGCTGGTTTGTGCCGTAAAAAAAATTTTGTTTGTGCTGCTTCGGTTTTTTAGGTATTAAAAGAATATTTATAGGTCATTCTGAGGTCACCCAGCCCCCCACATGTTCCAAATTCACCGAAAATAGTCTCAAACGTTAGTGCTTTGTTTGTGCTGGTTTGTGCTGGTGAAAGTTTCGTTTGTGCTGCTTCGTTTTTTAGATATGTCTATTAAAATAATATTTATAAAATCTCAGGTCAATCAGCCCCCCACATGCTCCAAATTCACCACAAACAGCTGCAAAAGTTTGTGCCGATAAAAGTCTTTATGTGGTCTAAAACAACACTGAGGAAATTTTAATCTATTTTATTCTAAAAAGGCCTAAGTAAAACCTAATGGTGCAACATGTTTCACTCATTATTACAAGCAGGTTTTTTGTTTTGTTTTTTATTTTTATAAATAATAACATAATTTCATTGGAAAAAAACCTAAAATATCAGAAAATAATGGATAGGATTGCGCAGGCGCCTCCGCGGACAAGATGCTCTCTGATGAGTGATTGATTCCTAGATGTGTATGTGTTTTATGTTTTGTATGCTTTATATTAATTGTGCCTTGTATTTTCTCCATTTTAATCAACAAAAAACTGCTTGTAATAACGAGTGAAACATGTTGCATCATTAGGTTTTACTTAGGCCTTTTAAGAATAAAATAAATACAAATAAAAAAAAATTTCCTCAATGTTGTTTTAGACCACATAAAGCCAAAATGAGTATTTTAGGGGCCACCCACACATTTGAAACGAATTTTAAAGCATGAACTAATTTGTTTAACCCATAAACCAAAAATACAAAAAAAAAAGTCTTTTATAGGCTTAATTCTTTTTTGTCTTTGTTTATTTTCAAGTAAAATCAGATGCCAGATAAACAGATGCCTTTATTTGTTTTTTTTCGATTTGGTTTAGTTAGACAATTAAATAAGTCGTTTTTTCTTGATGTAGGCTAATTAATTGAAGGAATTACACGGACTGATGCAGCTTTTTTGATGCAACAACTTTACGTTTCTGACACGCGCTTGTCACTGAAAAGGAGGAAAGCAAACAGACTTAATTTGAAATATTATTTCTGTTAAATGTCTATGCTTTGGTATATAGCCAATAGTCACTATACTATGCTCTTATGCGATTTGCATTCACAGCCGTTCAGTGTCATTCATTTCAATGTAATCAATATTTATAAAGCAAAGCAGCACAAATGAAACTTTTATCGGCACAAACGATTGCAACTGTTTGTGGTGAATTTGGAGCATGTGGGGGGCCAGGGGCGGATCTAGAAAATTATTTATAGGGTGGCAAAGGGGTGGCATGAGGTCTATGAGGGGTGGCAACACCAAAGCAAGCGCCCATGCATAGATTTTGGAGATTTATGGCCTAACATACAAAATTGTGTTCACAAACATTGCATTACCAAAATAAATAACAAGATGTCAATATCCATCATGGCACCAAGTAAAGGCACTATATGAAAAACATCAACAGATTTAAAATGAGTCTGACCTTGTATCACTAAAGGAGATGAGCAGTTTTATTAATATTATACAGGTTACTTCAATGGCATAAAACATATTTTAGTGCAAGTTAAGCCGAGTTCAGACTGCAGGATTTTCAAAGTAGTCGGGTCACTGTTCTTTTCAAACTGCATGACTATCTTGGCCAGCATTCAGTCGCTGCTGTGTTCAAACTGCACGATGGATCGGCGACAGAAGGTTTCAAAATGCATGACTTTACAATAGGAAGAATCGCCGACAAGTCTGCCTGGCACACAAACTACGTTTCACAACCAAACACACGCGAGATGTGACAAGGAAACAACTCGATATCACGCGTGCAAGACCGGAGTCTGAGTGTGAGACTGGGATTATTATTAAAAAGAGTAGCCCGCAAGAAGCTTGCAATACGAATTGCCTGTGCACTGATTTGCAGCAAAAACAAGAAAAAGAAAAGAAGAATATGGAGGAGGAAATGGTTGGGGAGACACGAGGAACAAGGACTGTGTGTTCTGCAATGAGAGTGGTCTATAACTCCTCCCTGAACTCCCCGCTGCTCTGTATCTTGCTCTCTCATTGGCTGTCGGCCATCGCCAATGTAGTTCAGAACACTTTTCACCCAGCAAGATTTTGAATCGCCGACAGGTCCAGATATTTAGCGTGCCAAATATCTCACGCGCGTCAGCAACTCGTCGACGATTCTCTCAGATCGCGTCTTTGCTCATTCACACTGCGCGATTTCACTCGCATGAACGAGCACTGATTTGCCTGTGAACTCGGCTTTAAAGAACAATAAAAACTTGTTTTTTGCAAACAATTTTTGAGTTTCTGTTATTAACAGAGGTGGGAATGTCGGTGTGTGTTCACCCAAAACACCCTATCAACTACATACTCTAGCAACACCCCCAATTGCAGCAAGAGCCTAGCAATCACCTAGCAACACTTTAGCAATCACCCAGAACATCTATATTTTGGCCTAACTGACCAAACTATATATGTTTTTTTAAACAAGATTTTAAGTTGGCTTTATGACATGCCAGCAAAAAATTGTCTTTCAAACTTTTAATCTAGTTGAAATGAAAAAATTCTACATTTTCTCACAGCTATAAACACGGTCTCAAAACTATGCCCCAACTTGTACAAACCTCAGACCTCCAGGTCAAAATAAAATGTTTTAGTCAAAAACTTATTCTTGTCTGACAAAATCAAACTTTGGCCTCAGATGACACACAAAACTTAACAAATACACAGACTACTGCACTGCCCAGTGAACACTAGTGAGACCAATTCATATAACACTGTAACAAAAATACTGCTTACTGGGATTCAGGAATTTTTTTGCAGCTCAATGTCTACTACACTATACAAAATTAAATTTACAGATACAGTAAAATACAGCAGTGATTTATTTTTTTTTTTTTTCATTTTACTATTGTAAATTGATCTGGATTGTATGAACTTGGTATGCACCACAATACAGTACAGGTGCTGGTCATATAATTAGAATATCATCAAAAAGTTTTTTATTTTTTTATTTCACTAATTCCATTCAAAAAGTGAAACTTGTATATTATATTCATTCATTACATATAGACTGATATATTTCAAATGTTTATTTCTTTTCATTTTGATGATTATAACTGACAACTAAGGAAAATTCAGTATCTCAGAAAATTAGAATATTGTGAAAAGGTTCAATATTGAAGACACCTGGTGCCACACTCTAATCAGCTAATTAACTCAAAATACCTGCAAAGGCCTTTAAATGGTCTCTCAGTCTAGTTCTGTTGGCTACACAATCATGGGGAAGACTGTTGACTTTACAAAAGACGACCTTTGACACCTTGCACAAGGAGGGCAAGACACAAAAGGTCATTGCAAAAGAGGCTGGCTGTTCACAGAGCTCTGTGTCCAAGCACATTAATAGAGAGGTGAAGGGAAGGAAAAGATGTGGTAGAAAAAAAGTGTACAAGCAATAGGGATAACCACACCCTGGAGAGGATTGTGAAACAAAACCCATTCAAAAATGTGGGGGAGATTCACAAAGAGTGGACTGCAGCTGAAGTCAGTGCTTCAAGAACCACTACGCACAGACGTATGCAAGACATGGGTTTCAGCTGTCGCATTCCTTGTGTCAAGCCACTCTTGAACAACAGACAACGTCAGAAGCGTCTAAAGACAAAAAGGACTGGACTGCTGCTGAGTGGTCCAAAGTTATGTTCTCTGATGAAAGTAAATTTTGCATTTCCTTTGGAAATCAGGGTCCCAGAGTCTGGAGGAAGAGAGGAGAGGCACACAATCCACACTGCTTGAGGTCCAGTGTAAAGTTTCCACAGTCAGTGATGGTTTGGGGTGCCATGTCATCTGCTGGTGTTGGTCCACTGTGTTTTCTGAGGTCCAAGGTCAACGCAGCCGTACACCAGGAAGTTTTAGAGCACTTCATGCTTCCTGCTGCTGACCAACTTTATGGAGATGCAGATTTCATTTTCCAACAGGACTTGGCACCTGCACACATTGCCAAAGCTACCAGTACCTGGTTTAAGGACCATGGTATCCCTGTTCTTAATTGACCAGCAAACTCGCCTGACCTTAACCCCATAGAAAACATATGGGGTATTGTGAAGAGGAAGATGCGATATGCCAGACCTAACAATGCAGAAGAGCTGAAGGCCACTATCAGAGTAACCTGGGCTCTCATAACACCTGAGCAGTGCCACAGACTGATCGACTCCATGCCACACTGCATTGCTGCAGTAATTCAGGCAAAAGGAGCCCCAACTAAGTATTGAGTGCTGTACATAGGGCTGAAACGATTCATCGAGTTACTCGATTAACTCGATTGCAAAAATTCCTCGAGGCAAAAACTCTGCCTCGAAGCCTCGTTAAATTCCTATGATGCGCACTATACGCGCAGGGATCTGATTTACACGGACCGTTGTTCAATGTTCAGGAAGCACACCATAGCGCGTGATACATTTTGAATTTAGTTGGCGCGATGGCGGAGAGTAAAGATATCCATAAACGGCAGAGAATGTCTAAAGTTTGGAATCACTACATACTTAAAAAAAAAAAAAAAGACATCCACTCCATACCACTCCATGCTGTTTCACCAAGCGTCGCTGAAACAAAGTAACGTAGCCTAAGCCTATACATTGATGTTCGCTGATTTTAATCCCATACTGTATTTGTAGCGATGTCGTGATGCGGTTTGACTAGATATGATGTTTAGCTTTGATGTTTTTTAGTAATAAACGTATTCACGTTCAATTGCAAGAGAGTATAGCCTAAAAAAGAACCCCTTCACACACACACACACACACACACATACACGCATGCACCCTCGTCTCTCTCACGTGCCAGTCAGACCAGTCGCGGCAATGCATCACATATGCTTAAACTTTTATGTAGCCACGCAACAATAATTTCAGCATGCATTCACTGTATACACCGGGACATGATGTTGTGACGCGGTTTTTCGAACGGATGCTTCACCTAAAATGCACCACAATGCAAGTGATGCAAGTCAAATGCAGCGTTCTATTGAAAATGAATGTATGTATTTCTGCCGTACCAAACTGCAATGAAGCAACTGGTCTGACTGGGGTGTCACTCTTCTTTTTTTTAGAAATAAAAGCCAAATGCTTGATCATTTTACAGCCACATCATTTTCGCTATGCATTATTTGTTTTGGTTGTTTAAAAACACACCAAAAAATGTATCTGATTAATCAATTAATCGATCGATTAAGTGCTAAATTAATCGATTACAAAAAGAATCGATAGCTACAGCCCTAGCTGTACATGATCATACTTTTCATGTTCATACTTTTCAATTGGCCAAGATTTCTAAAAATCCTTTCTTTGTTTTGGTCTTAAGTAATATTCTAATTTTCTGAGATACTGAATTTGGGATTTTCCTTAGTTGTCAGTTATAATCATCAAAATTAAAGGAAATAAACATTTTAAATATATCAGTCTGTGTGTAATGAATGAATATAATATACAAGTTTCACTTTTTGAATGGAATTAGTGAAATAAATCAATTTTTTGATGGTATTCTAATTATATGACCAGCACCTGTATACTGTCAATTACAGTAAAACTAAATTCAGCATCCTCTGCACATTTGGCCAAATTTTATCACAGTATATAAGGTACTTTAGCAGTGTATTGGTCTTCTGACACAAGACAGTCATTTCTCAGTTCTGCAAAATACAGTATTACAAATGGCTACAGAGAAATTTGACAATCACAAGTTTGAGAGTGTACAACAGTTTACTGTACATAGAGTACCAGTACTTTAGATGAGGGAAATTTCACTAAGTTTAAAATCCATGTAAATTATTCATTCAGCTCTCTCTCAGATTTTGACTGGAGTGTCATCAGTTTTGCTACCTAATGTAGTCATTGTTAAACGTTTTGAGAAATGGGTGATTCTCACAAAAACTTGGTTTTAAAAATGTCAAGCATGAAAATAAATGTAAAAATGTAAAAAAGTGCTTAAATTTACTTCTTTTTTTTTTCTTTTTTTTTTCTTCCAGACATTAGAAACAAAGTCTGGAGTATTAGTTAAAAAAAAATTTAAAAACTTTTGCTTATCATTTAACACTTTTTTTACATAATTTAGAAAATAAGTCCTAAAAAATCTCATTACCGCAACTGAAAACATCAACCCTGTTAGAAAAGCTAATATATTTTCACATTTTTTAAAAATGTATTTTTAATAGTCATGCAAAGTTACTTGAAATTCTGAAATAATATTTATTTTTAGTTTAACAGTTTTTTTTTATTTTTTATTTTTTTTTTATTAATTTCTCTCATTACCGCAACACCTTCCACAATTTACAATTTTTTGGAAATGAGGTTAATTATTTTGGTAATGATAATATGTATTCTTGTCTACGATTTTAAAATAGAAAAAACAAATAATATTTGCATAATCATGCATTCAAGTTCAAAATAGTTTTATTTTCAATGTAAATTTGTGGTTGTTTCAAAACAAAAAAACAAGATGCAGATCTGTTTACATGTACTCTAAACATTGTAATCTGATTCAAATATCAGTTTATATGTATTTTATATACATTCCGATTAAAACGTTTGAGCATGCGCTCTGCGTGTGATATCAATTACACTTGTGGTAACCTTGCCTGGAAAATCCAGCCTCACCACTGTACCAGCGGATGAGTCTGGTCAGCCATTGAATCAATTCAATTTCTAGGGCGGAGTAAATCCGAGCAAACAGGAAGCGGAGTAAACCAATCAGAGAAGGGTGAATATGAATATGACAGTTGGCAAAGCGACAAGAGAGTCAACAGCGAAAGTAAATAATTAATGTGTTTTTGGTCATTTAAAACTGAATTCACGGCTGAATAGAACAAACTCTCGGGTCTCCTGTGCACAATCTTTGTTGATATTGAAGGGACTTTCGACGCACTAGAGTGATGCTGTCACTGAAATAAACAAATCTGATTGCACGGTACGTTTTGGAGTTGACTCGAGGTGCGACGGAGGGCGGACTGACCAGACTGATATATCTTGTAGAGCAAGTAACCAGGAAATATTGTATTGAAATATGCCCTGGGAAGTCACATGACATAACTGAACTGTTTTGAACTGAAGGTGCCGTCGTGTCCCTCTTCTATTCCGGACTGAATGGAGAAGGTGAGCAGCATGTTTGCAGCACTTACACTCATGTTATTTTAATATAATTATAATATTTACTTTCAAATAAAAGTTTATCGCATGACACAGTTCACATTTTGTTAGCAAGTGCCCGGAATTGTTGATAGTTCTCTCACAGCATTTGCTAATAGTTAGTAATGTTAGTAATGACGAGAGTTTCGCTATAACTTTTCATGTCACTATCACCGTTTATAAAACCAATGATGGGACAAATATTACTATTTATGTATGCACATTTCTGTAATTAGTCAAGGTTATCATAGATTAGCAGGGCTAACCGTTAGCTGTTTAACTTTAATAACTTAGTGATTCAAACAGTTCACATTTTGTTAACAAGTGCCCGGAATCGGTCTTTGTCAGGTGACGTCACACTCTTGAAAACCGAAGTGCATTATGGGTGTCGCCGCCATTTGTGAGGTATCCAAAAAATCTCTGTGTCGGTGCAGAGTTGTTTCTTCTTTGGCTTCTTTTCATTGTAAAAATGGCACACTTTTGTTGTGTGAAAAGCTGCAATAATATGTCCCACGATAGAAAATGTCAAAAACTTTACTACGAGATTAGATTTAGTCGGTTTCCGACTTGAAAAAAGGCTGTACGGAGAGTAGGTAGAGGCAGTAACAGAGGCGCCGGATCGCATGGGTTGCCGCGGTGAGACGCAAAACATAACTTTCGTCAAGATATCTCCATTCACGTATGCTACATTTTCTACATTTTCACAAAGGTAAGTTAGAGATTTCTGTTTTCTAAAGTAGCAAACGTTATAGCAACGCATTGTTTTGGATTGTATGTGCTATGAAACAATAGTCAATTTAAACTGAATCCCTTTACTTGAATATGTCTAGGCCTACATTTTTTTTTTTTATTCTTAATTTTGCTAAGGCATTTTTATTTTATATACTTAAGGTACGACATTTTTGCTCTGTATCCATATGCTGATTCTAATTTTCTGACTACTTTTTACAGCTGTGGTCTTATGTTATGTAGCTCAATACCTTCTGATTTCATTGCAGATCAGCCTGCTTAAAGATTACATGGAGACTGACCCCAACTCGACACCATCCCTCCCTACATTAAGGCCACATCAGCATTCACACAGGCTGTGTCTCAATCAGCTCCCTAGTTCAGTAGTTAGGGAACTGACCAGGAGAGCTCAGAGCTGATTGAGATGCACACACAGACACTAAGTAAGGAAAAACAATGCAGTCAGCTACTTGGGTAAAGTTGGCTTTATATTCGCACATTCAGACTTTCCAATAAATATGCAATAAATTAACGTTTGCGAATTTTAAGCAGTGACGTGATATTGACAACGACGATTGTCAACTTACAACATTTTTCACAGTCGATCAAAATAGGCAAGTATTGTTTAATGGCATATTTACTTGTGAATGTCCACTGAATGTCCAATGTAGTGTGATTACCAAGGCTATTGAATACGGATGTCCGAATGTGTGAATATAAAACCAACTTTACCCAAGTCGGTCAGCTGACACTATGGTCCATCAGGCTGGAGAAAGTGATCATCTTCACACTGAGAAGATGCAGGAGGCTGGAGGAGATGGTGATCTGCATGTGCAGAAGTAAACCGACTTGATATGTACAGGACGTCTGATGTTTGTTTTGGAGATGATGATGTTAATGTACTATACATGTCTGCCAAACCTGGGAACCTTTATGGCGTTATTACAAGTTTTTTTTTTTTTTTTTGGTGCCTCTGATTCCAGACGCAACAAATACAAATTTCAAATGCTTCTGTGAACCTTAATGTACCACAGATTTGATCTGCCTACACAACACTTCTCATGTTTCCCCCGAGACAGTATACAGAACATTCAATGAAACTGTTGTTTCATATGTGTCATATCTATATGCAAACCTGAAGCTTTCAGCTGTATGGGCAGACAGAGATGATTTGCACAGAAATATGTCTCCTTTGTTTAAATACAGAGTAGCAGAGATTATTGACTATTTTGAGATTTTCACAGAGAAACCATCCAATCTGACAACGCATGTTTGAATCTTTTGTAGAATTGTAGTGTAAAAATGTGCTGATGCTTTATCCAGTCTTGCATTAACAATAAAGCATGTATAATTAAATTTTTCATGGTGAATTGTAGATTTATTTTATGAGTTCACAGGTATATGCACTTATAGTATTAACAGGATAATTACTAATATACACAATCTCTAAACCAGATATTTAACTTGCACGACATATCTTTGTTATTATTATTAAGGCCTTTTGAAAAAGAAAAAAAAAAGACTCAATGTCATTGACCCAGACAGCACAGAGGTAGATGGAGGACAATAATTTACAAATTATTTAGGCTCTAAAAGGTATACTATATCAGAATGTATTATAATAAAATACACTATTAAATTCTACATACATCTCTGATGATGCCTTGTTTATTGGAACAATGTTTATTGTGTTATACATTGGTTTTATACATTGGTTTAATGCAATAAAGAAAAAAATGCATGAAAAAAGGGGTAGTATTAGTTCAAAATTCTTCCTGATCACAACACTAAACCATCCTTAATCAGGCACTTATGATATACAGTTAACACGACATCATCATTATCGTTTACTACTGTGTTATCGCAGTCCTTCCTTCAGAATATAAATAAATCCTGCACCCAACCATTAGTGAAATGTTGTGGGTTTCGAGATATTTATAGTTTTTAAATTGTTCACTAGTATATGCGTTTATACCATAAACAAGATAGTTTACAATATTTAAGTATGATGATTTAGGTAGCAATGCGGGGTCAGCAGCACTCCAACTTACTGCAGTCAGTTCGTACTGATCTATGTTATGAATGGATGAAAATTTCTCCAAATAACGGTCTCTGGCATCTTTGGTGAGTTTATCGCGATATGACATTTTAACTTTTTTCTTGTGCTTCTTCATTTTTGCGAGTTATTTGCTTGTTATCTCAACTCGCGTAATCTCTTTCATTCTCACAGTCAGCAGGGATACCACAAATATGGCGCCGGGGTGACGTCACACACAACAAAATCACGTGTCTGACAAAGACCGATTGTTGAAAGTTCTCTCACAGCATTTGCTAATAGTAGTAATGTTAGTAATGACGAGAGTTTCGCTATAATTGTGCATGTCACTATCACTGTTTAATCAAATCTGGTGTTTGTAAAGTTTATAAAACCAATGATGGGACAAACATTACTATTTATGTGTGCACATTTCTGTAATTAGTCAAGGTTATCATAGATTAGCAGGGCTAACTGATCAAACGGTCCATGAAAAAATATTTTTCCGGCAGATATCCTAGTTACAACATGACTGAGCTAACCGGAGTAAGTTAGTCTCATGTCGTGTTCGACAACGGGAGGGTTTTAACACTAGGGTTCCCACTTGTCCTGATATAAATGAATAATAATTGTAAAAGTTGTAAATGCACTTTACATTGAGTGAGCAATTTCAAAGTGCTTCAGAAAAAAAACACTATATATATACCACTATCATTTTTGACATATGGCTAAAATTAATTTACAATGATCAATGATCATAATCTGCATTCAAACTGAAATTCTTATTGTTGGTTGCCTTTGTGTAATTTCTCCTTTTCCTTTCCTTTTCTTTTCTTTCCAGGTCATCAGAGGGCGAGGCTAACCATCCTGTTCAGTGTCAGGCTAAGAGTGAGGAGAAATAGATTAGGTAGGTGACTAGTTAACATGCACCACAATATTCAACTGTAAATTCGTTGGCTGTGAGCATGTGTCTGAGAATGTGTGTAACTATGTTCAGACCATCCTGGATTACTGTGCAACACTGGACAACCCCAAGATCCGTGATGTTCTGGCCTGCTATGATCCAGACTCTGACAAGGCTGCCTGCATCCTGCTGCTCCTAATGTTGTACTTCAAAGAGCCGAAAGAGAGTTTGATGCTTGAAGTTGATGTAAGATTTTTTATTCAAATATTTAAAATGCAAAATGAGTGATTATACTATCAACATTTACCTTGCATGATTTACTACCTCTGACCAATGAACAATATTTATCCTTTATCCTAAATCCATGCTATTGTGTGTTAACTATGTTACAGCCATGTGCCACTGCTGTGGACGTCAATACTGCAGAACTCCCCGGCACCCCCTGTTTGATCATTCAAGGTAATGTTACTTTCATCTAGTATCGACATTTCTAACTCATTATTTTGTTTTCATTCTAGAAATCTACATGACCACAATAAATAATAATAATTATAATTATAATAAGAATTACATTTGTATAGCCCTTTGTATCTTAAGCAGATTGCAAAGTGCTCATAACACATAATGTTGTATCTGTTCATTTCAGGTGACATGATGAAGCCCTCTGGATGGCTTATATCCATCGAGGGACATGTTGTGATGGGCCCACACCCTTTCTTTTTACACGGAGTAGCTGCTTTCTTCAGCAGCTATTACGTATTCAACCTTGAGTATCCTGCCGCTGGATCTTCGACGCTGGAGTTCATTCAAAGGTATTTTATAAAGATCACATTTAATCTTGTAATTCACATTATAGTACAGGCTTCCAACTCAATGATTGTCTTGAGGTCGAAAATGCTGACAAACGAGGTACCTGAGGGTACCTGAAGGATGCGTTTGTCATACTTTCAACAGGGTTTGGTTTTAATTTACCAACTGGCCAATTGTGTGAAGATGCATTTCAGTGGCGGCACACGTTGATATGGCCTCTCATAGTAGAAAATCAACCACTTTGCCTCAGGCAAACCTAACCTGAGGCACCTTGGCTAAAAATGGCAACAACAAAAAAAATATGGTGAGAGTAAGATCTAACAAGTTTGGATTATAAATCTATTAGGGTTTGATGTGGGGAAAAAGCACAACAAAAAGCACACCTTGATAAATGCTGTCTGCAATATATACTGTAAGTCTATTTAAAACTGAAACTATCTTTGCTTATTAACAGGTGCTTCCTGGGCATCAATCCTGAAGGAGGCTCAAAGACCAAGAAGCGGACAACAATGAACCCTCATGTGAGCACCCTTTTGAGGAAACTTATTGACTTTGAGTGGGCATCATAGTTTTTTTTTTTTGCAGCGGTAGTTGTCAGGCTCAGTTTTGAGTAGCCTTATTCTTTTTGTAATTTTTCAAGACAACTTTGCACTACAAGATTTTTACACAATGCTGTTGCGTGTGGACTTATTATAATGTTTGAGACTGAGAGGAGCGCCTGACCCCTTTATGATATTCCTTCATCGCTCTCTCCCTTGCTCTCTTATCTTGCCATGAAGGCCTCATTTCCATCCTGTCCATTACTGTTATTGTGACACAGCTTGAATACTTTCAAGTAGATTCATACGGTCTTCTTTACGTTAAGTACTATATTGTTTCTTTTAGATAGACAGGAACGTTTTTTGTTTACCTGCTTTACTAGTTTCGGCTACTTCCTGTAGCCTTCGTCAGAAGGATCACGTGATGTTGCTGTGACGTGTCTTATAGGCTGCTATGTTGTTAAAACATTTATGTTATTATGTTGTAAAGAACATTAAAACAGTGAACATGAAAAGGAATTCATCAAAACCAAAATGAGACACGTCAACAAATTAAACAAGCTCATTACCAAAACAGCAAACAGGACAGCAAACAAGAGGCCACCGGACAGTTGGGTATGTAACCTATCACAAACACAAACTCACACACACGGAAACCAACGTATTAGCGAATGGTTTAAATTATGCTGTCACACCGGAAAAAAAAAACATACGAAGATTTTGTTTTAGCCACAGAACTAGCATGCCAGTTCATACACAATCAGGGGAAGAAAGCAAAACTAAGAAACGAAGTAGCAGGTATTTTAAAAACAGCTAAAATACCACCCAGCAATATCACAAAGGAGGAGAGGAGAGCCATACACACACTAGCAAAACAAGAGGACATCATCATATTAACAGCGGACAAAGGCCGGACCACAGTATTAGTGGACAGGGAAAAGTACAACGAAAAAATGGCCAATTTATTAAATAACAACAACACATATTAAATACTTAAAAAAGACCCAACAGAACAAATGAAGAAGACATTGAAATCTTTATTAAAACCATTGCTGAAGGAAAACAAAATCACACAGGATGGATGCTTACAATCATCTGGTACCCACAGCCACCATCACACCCCGGATATATGGCACCCCGAAAGTGCATAAAACAGACACACCTCTTCGCCCCATAGTAGACAGTATAGGATCAGTAACGTATAACCTCTCCAAATTTCTAGTGGAAATCATCAAACCTCTATTAGGACTAACTGAACAACATTGCAAGAACTCTAAACAACTGGCACAGGAACTTATAAACATCAAGATAGAACCCGATGAAATTTTCATATCACACGATGTTGTATCACTTTTCACCAAAACTCCAGTGGAAATCACACTAAACATTGTTGAAGAAAAACTCAGACGGGATGGTTCACTCAAGAAAAGAACAAAACTCTCAACAAATGACATCATGAAACTATTGAGATTTGTGGCCACATCCACATATTTTCAATACCGCAGCACAATATACAAACAGAAAGAAGGTTTTGCAATGGGAGACCCACTGTCAGCAATAATGAGCGTTTTTTTCATGGAGGACCTGGAACAACGAGCCATTACAACAGCACCCAAAGACTGCCGGATCACTCTCTGGAAAAGATATGTGGACGACATTCTGGAAAAAATAAAAACAGGATACACACAACAGCTCACTGAACACCTTAACACTATGGACCACACTGGCAATATAAAACTCACACACGAGGAAGAAACAAATAATTCCATAGCTTTTTTGGATCTCAAAATATACCATAAGGATAATGGCAGCATACACATCAAAATACACAGAAAACCCACACACACAGACCAATATTTATTATGGTCTTCAGAACATCCAACAGTACACAAAATCTCAGTTGTCAGAACACTTTATAATCAGGCAAACATTATCACAGATCCACAGGATAAGGAGGAGGAAGAAGCACACATACACAATACACTTAAAACATGTCAGTATCCTACCTGGGCCATAGAAAAAGGAAGAAAACAGGCACAAAATATGGGCAAAGAAACAAGAAGGAAGAAGAAGACACAAAACACTAACACAGCAGGCATGGTTACATTACCATACATCCGGGGGATCACAGAACGCATACGAAGGGCCATGAGAAGACACAACATCAACACACCAGTAAAACCACATGCAAAACTCAGAGTTACTTGTAAAACCTAAGGACAGTATAAAACAGGAACACAAATGTGATGTCATATATGAAATACCATGTCTATCATGCAACAAAACATACATTGGTGAAACAGGCAGAACGTTTGGAACACGGAAGAAGGAACATCAGACAGAATGCGAAAAAGAAACATCCGCTAGACAAACGAGAGCAACAAAAGAGCAGGGGTCTCATTTATAAAGTGTGTGTACGCACAAAACGGGGCTGGAAGCGTGCGTACGCCAGTTCCCGCGCAAAGGTTGTGATCTATAAAAACAAACTTGACAGGAGAATGTGCGCACCTTTAAGCAAACTTTGAGCCGTGCGTACGCACATTCTGGAGACAAAGTGATATGAATTGGATACTTTCGATCACTTTTCCAGTGACACACTGTTTTATGACAGCGAGGAGCGCTGGGAGCACAATAATTCCTCTTTAAACTAAACTGCAGATGTTATGACAAAATATTTTTTCGAGAATGACGATCAGTGATGCACACTGCTGGATTCGGTGGTCGAACGGTCCGTTGTCCAGTTTGAATATGTCCAATGATAATATCTTACTGTATAACTACAGCTGCAGGAGGTGTTGATGTCGTGTGATGGATTTTCAAACAATTACCATTTGAAGGATATCTTTGAGGAAAACGGTAAGATTTGCATGTTTTCTTTTAAAAAATACTTTGTCAGTGACGCGCCGTTTCAGACAATTGTATTTACACTGCAGTAAATAAGTAGTCCGATCTGTTTCCACTAAAAATAGCCTATAAACTTCCTAAAAATTATGTTCACCTCATCAGCAAAACTGCATAAATTTGATTTGAATTGTTTAAAACTATTAAAATACTATCTGGCCAGTGGAAATGAATGAATCAACTCTATCCTAAAACCTTTATCTGAAGTATTTTATACAATTTTGTTTTTATGGATATTTTGATATATTTATTCTAAAACATAAAGAGGATATTGGATGATCTTTATCAATATAATGTATGGCACAAATGGCATTTATAGTCCATATCTAATATTTTCCAATGTCTTGTACCTTTGACGGTGTTAACCATGGTGTCACGTGGTTGGGAACGTGTATGGAAATGATATGCAGATGAGGTTATGCATAGTAAAACTAGGCGTCGTAAGCTCCATATATGGTTATTTCTGGGAGGAGACAGGTTGGAGATGCACATACGCACAATCTTCCACTGACTGGGATTTATAAAGGGATTTGTGTGCCGGTTCTGGCGTACGCATGGTTTTATAAATCTGATTTTTTTTGTGCGTACGCAAAATCTAGCTTTTGCGCGTACGTACACTTTTAGTAGGAATCCTATGCACAGTTTTATAAATGAGACCCCAGAACAGGTATCTCAAATCGGCCATATCAGATCATTGTAAGAGGGAAAATCATATCATGGATTGGGATAATGTCAGGGTCATCCGTGCTGAAAGTAACAAATACCACCGCTGGATTAAAGAGGCTATTGAAATTAGGAAACGTGCACCAAGGACCATGAACCGGGATGAGGGAGCCTACACCTTATCCCACACCTGGGATGTGGTCCTGGAGAAGGCGTCAGACAGTAGGGGGCGCAAGCTCTCCCTACTGTCTGGCAAAACAACACTAGTAAAAGAACCGTCACTTGTACCTGAAGTCGACGACTGGATTCGCCATAGTGAGAGAGTGTGGGACAGCGCTCATGTACGTCTGCAAAGAGCTGTCAGGAATCAGGAGATTCAAGCTAATCGACGATGACGCCCACACCCTCCCTACCAACCCGGACAAAGGGTCTGGCTCTCCACACGGGACCTCAAGTTACGGCTGCCCAGCAGGAAGCTCAGCCCACGGTATGTAGGCCCATTCAAAATCTTGAGACAGATTAATGCGGTCACTTATGAACTCGAGCTTCCTGTTAACTATCGCATCTCTCCCTCCTTCCATGTTTCCCTCCTGAAACCGTTCCACCCGGATGCTGGAGTCCAACAACTCCCTAACCGCATATGCCGGGGTTCCATCAATGTCCAGCCACCTCCATCGCTGGACATTGATGGAACCCCAGCATATGCGGTTAGGGAGTTGTTGGACTCCAGATGGAGATGGGGTCAGCTCCAATACTTGGTGGACTGGGAGGGATACAGACCAGAGGAGAGATCATGGGTAACAGCCCACGACATCCTGGATCCTTCTGTGATTGAGGAATTTCATCGAGCCAGACCCGATCGTCCAGCACCACGACCACGGGGACGTCCTCGCAGAGCGCCAGGAGTCGCTCATGGGGGGGGATTCTGTAACGCCACGCCAGCAGAGGGAGCCCTCGCCCGAGTACTGACTGTGTGCCACTGCCTCTGCTTCACCTGTAACTTCCTGTTTGTTGGACATTTACGGTGCGTTCCAAACGGGATATATCGCCCTCCGAAGGGCACTTCGGAGTGAAAATAATCATGGCCGCCATATTGCAGGGTCGTTCCAAACCGAAGTGCTCAAAACTGGCCACTTCAAAGGGCCCTTCGGAATGAAGGATTTCGAAGGGAACAACTGATGGACACTTCGGGCCCCCATGATCCTTTGCACAAGGAAGTCTGACGTCACAGAATGGGTACAGGAGGCTCAGAGATCGATTTTAACTATAAAGGTATGTATAATATTTTTATGTACTACTGTAATATTTATACGAGTTAGATTTGGTACAAAATCATTATGGTCAAAACGACATTGTACTTCAACAAAAAAACTTTACAGCTCCCTTTATCAGTCCATTCAAATGTTTAAAATACGTATAAACAATATAGCCTACATGCCATAAACCTAAAATAAATAAATAAACTAACGTTAAATAAAGGGTGCAGCTTGCACAATCTACTCCTACGGTCTCGTTAAGATGACGCAGAAGTGCGTTCCAAAAAAAGAGTTTTTTTTGACCCCTACACCCTTCATCCATTCGAAGCTCTCACTCCGGAGGGTAAACCCTTTGAAGGGATTAGGGCATAGGGATGAGCCCTTCCGAATGGAACGCAGGGCAAAGCATGATAATTGCCATTGTTACCTCGCGAAGTATTGCCAGCCTGTCTGCCTTACCCAGCGTTATTCCCATTGCCATTGTTTGCCTTCTTGTGTATGATCATTGCCTGTTTTTCCCATTCTCTGTCTTTTGGATTGCCCACTGTTCTGTTGCCTGGATTGGACTGCCTATCTGTGTATGTACTGTGTATGTATATATATATATATATATATATACAGTGTTGTGGGTAACGCGTTACAAAGTAACGCGTTAGAGTACTCTCATTACTTTTTTCCTGAAATGTGTAACTTAACGCGTTAGTTTCGTGCGTAAGTAATCAGTAACTTCGTTATTTTTTAAAAAAAGTAATCTTAAGTTAATATTAATTAAGTTAATAACTTAACTTAACTTAAGTTATTAATAATTTTAAGGAAAGGAAAATCCCGACTGCAGCCTGCTTTTTGTCAGACAGTAGGCCTAGGTCTACTGTGCCACCTGCAGATGTATCAGCGGAGCCGAAGCTCTGTGATCGTAAAGTCAATGGCTGTGATACGTCTGTCTGTGCCCTGCGCCTAACCCTGTGTGTGTGGGTTTTTTTTTTTTTTTTCGAAATCCCGGCAAGATAGCAGAGAGGACAGCGTTTGGTTTATGGAAGTACGCACATTATTTTCAATTTGTCAACGAAAAAAAAAAGAACATAACGGTAAAATGCACACTCTGCGTTGGTGAAAAGCTTCTGTCGACCGCCAAAAATTCTACCTCAAATTTAAAAAAACATCTCGCATCCAAACACCAATAATAATTAGTTCGGCTATTAAGCGATTTGTCATTTGCCTGTGTGGCAGTGAAGGATTTAATTCGGTTTGTTATCATTTTTGTTTGACAGGCAGCTGTTAATTTCTGTTAGATCGTTGCTGGCTGGTTGTTCATCATTTCTAAATGGATTTAAATCTGCAAGCCTGTTTAAGGTTGTGTTTACAAGTAAGCATACTTGTACTTTGATAACTGCATTATTTAAAGTTAAAGAAAAATCAGGAGTTATCTTGTGGTGCTCATAATATGCAGTAGCCTAGGCTACCCGGGCTGGGTAGGTGCGAATTTTGATTAATAATATGTTCTGTGATAATAAATAAATAAAACGCCATGTGGAATAGCCTATTGCTGACTGTCTTTCCTGTTATTGTTATCCTGCAGTGTTAATTTAGTCGGATGACTGACATTATTCATTGTCGGGAGTCACGACTTCTAGGTGCATTTAAAGGGGCCGGGGGCTGTGTCTGTCATGTGTGAGCCGCTGCAAACGGCTTTTAATTTTTGGTAACGCATGAGTACTCTAACGCGTTACTTTTATGAATAGGTAACGCTGTATCATAACTGATTACTTTTAATTGATGGTAACGTTGTAACCTAACTAACTACTTTCCAAAGTAACTATACCCAACACTGTATATATATAAGCTTTATCAGACCCACACTGATAAATGCATTGTATGTTTGTAGTTACTGTATATGGCCTGCAAGATTCAGTTTTTCATAATTCACTTACCAACTATAGGATCCAAGTACCGCTGTGGTGAAGAAGAGAGACATGACTCTGAGATGCCTCATTGAATACATGGGAGAGAGTGAGCAAGAGCTCATCTCTGACTACTGTAAGTATTTTTTAAAAAGCATAGTTTGACTTTTTTGGGGGAAAAGCACGTATTCCTCAGATATCAATCTTATGTCTGTCTGAGTTTAGTACAGAGCTGGAGTTGGGGATTGGTTAGCTTGTCTTAGAACACATACTATAATTGGGTGGAAATGGCTAGTCTGGCTCTGTCAAAAATTCAAAAACAGACCTACAAACACCAAAATGTATGTGCAGGAACCAGTGTCCAACATTAACCTTTTGGTCTTCCAGTGGCTAGTAGACTTAATTTAAAAGATACTGTCATATTTTTCAACTGCAGCTTCACAGAAGTAAAATCTTTGTTTTATAATAATGCAGGAGTCATAATCATCTGATGATATAACTGTAAGCGTGGTATTTTCAGATACTTTTACTTAACCACACCTATGTGTTACCAGCTAAACCCCTCTCCCCTTTAAGGATTTAGGCCTTGGAGGTTACTTGTGTATGTGATGTAGTCTAGCAGGTTTGTTGTGGCAAGTGAGTCTCTACTGAAAGTTGTACTATGAAGCCAGTTCAACAGGCCATGTTCAACAGGCCAACGTTTTGTGAACTTTTAATGTGTGATTTTACTGAAGGCTTTTGAAGATTGTTCTCTGCTGCCACTTATTGTTCTGTTTGTCTCATACAGGGAAAAACGGAGAGCAGTGTCCACGAGGACTTGAAAATGCGCAATATGCAGATATATGTCTGCCGTGAACCAGATGCAGTGGGCATCATCATTGAGGGAATCCCAGTGCTTACTGATCTTGGAAATCTGGCCAGGGCATGTTGCCTGCTTCTGGGGATGACATATGCTCTGAACCTGCAGTATCCACCACAACTCTGCAAAACATTTGAGGTGTTCCAAAGACTTTTTACAGGACTTGACACACTGCACCCAAAGCCTTCCTCCCAATTCATGACAATAAACAACAAACTTCTGAGTAGGTTTGTCAAATGCCAGCCTCACACTCAATGTCAATCTTGTGTTTTTCAGAGCTTTTCAGAAGATTGTTCTGTTATATAAAAGAAGTTTCTGTAATTTTTAATGTTAAAATGTTTACATTACCATTATTGTGTTACATTAACATTAAAATTGATTACAGAAAATTAGTGCACCCAATTGTTTGTATATGGCAGCTGTTATATAGTAATAAACGTTGGAAACGAATACCTCTCTTTCCTTATTTATTAAAGTTATGGCAATGCTAACTAATTATTTCAAGTGGATTAAAGAAATAATTTGTCTAAATTAATGAGAGTAAATGAATTCATTAAAATCAAAAAGTTACATTTTTTATTTTAAATGTTACTTATTTTAACTAAGTACGATTTGGTCAATATGCTGCTCTTTGTCACAATGGCTAAACTCAAATGATTTGCTTTATCTTGTAGACTCTACTTCTTTTTTTAGCTTACAGTAAAATACATAATATTGATTTTTACCAACTCAAAATACCAAGAAGTTCACTAAACTTACAAAAAGTAGTTGGAAAATATTGCCTTAATTTTTTTTGAGTTGAATTTAAGCAACAGTTTTTACAGTGTATAATCAAAAATATTAAGAGTGTAGGCTATAATATTTCCTAACACTGCAGTCATCAATGAAAATTTAGAGCAGCTTTACTTCAAGCACCGACTGAAAAAACAACCTGTTTAACACTAAATACTATTATTCACATTTGTTTCACTAGCCTATATGTATTGGACACAAGAGAAATAATGGAATACAGCTATATACTGTTATCAGCATATTATGTTGAAATTAGTCTCTGAGAGAATATGCTCCATTAATGCAGCATCAGACAGCTCCGTCACTGTTTACTTTCACCTTCTGTACTGAATACTGACCGAGGTTGAGACTTTTTTTCATCGGCATAACTCTTGCGCAAAGTTTGCACGTTGCTTCTTGTGTGAGATATCCATTGGCTCGCCTTATTGTTTTAAAACGGTAAGATTTCCAATATTATGATGAAGGGATACATTCGCTACTGTCTGTTGGCATACATCTTTACAACTAAAGTTCCAATCCGATCAAATTTCATTTGGATCGAGCTCAATCGGATCGATTAAGTGTTTACATGAACGTTTTTCAATCTGATTACAAATTGATTATTTGGGTGCATGTAAACCTAGCCACTGTCTCAGAAGTCAAACTCTTTTGGACTGAAAAATCCACAGGCAAAATCACAAAAGAAGGACACTTCTCTCGTGTAGATAAGGCCTGCTTTTGTTGATGTCAGCTTAAAGAGAAACAAACAGTAATTTTGATTTAAATATATTAAATATTAAACATATTAAATATGGACATACTAATATCAAATAACAGATAAATAACATATCTTTTAATCTTAAACTTCTCTCTTTTAGAGTTTGCCGGTAGTTACCTCAATAGACCCACATAACTGCCTCTTTTTAGTTCCGACCATACTCATACTTAAAGTTACAAAAGACAAAAATCAACAGCAAATGCGTGAGCTAATGTAACTGCTGTATCACTGCATCAGCAACTACACAGTTACTGTCTTTAAATAAATCAACATGCAGCAGATCATCAGTGTTTCTGGATCATCACTGACTGAATCACAGGCTCTGCTCTCCAGCACAATGGTGACCTCACAAAACTCAGATAACAGAAACAACATTAAACACTAACAGATCTCTCTAGATTTCCACAACTTCACTTATTACAAACCACTCTGACTTTGTTTCTTTCATACACATCTTCTTAATGAGGTGTTGATGTTTTATCAATTTATAAATGTCATGTCACCATTACGGAGGTAAGCACTTGTTTTAATTGGGCTCCTGACCCTTAACATTTTGACTATGTTTTCTCCAATTGTAATTGTGTTTTTAATTCATTTGTTGCAAAAGAAATTGTGAGAAAATAAAAGTCTGATCATATGGATTTGGCTGCTCATTGTTGATGATTATGTCATCATACAGTGGCCTTATTCACTGATCTCTGAATATTGTATTTTCTTTTGTGTTGTTGTAGTCATACGATAATGGATAAAATCCTGCCATGCTTTGATATTTTGAAAGTTTTTATCATTGGACAGAAACTATTCAAACAGCATCATACAGATTCACACAGACATCAAGATTCTGCGTATGATCCTCTACAATGGTGACAAAATTTTAAGATAAACAGATTAACTCTAAACATCACAAAACAAGCTAAAGTCACAAAAAAGATTTTTGTTTAGTGTCACCACCGTTGAGGATCATATGCTGAATCATGATGAGATTAAAAAACACTGCTCAAAACTATTGTCTGTATAACGAAATAAATAAAAAAATATTAATAATAAGGTTCCTTATATGACTTTAGGGGAACATTCCAATTGATTAATTTTATGGTTACATAAGAACGTTACAATGAGGATATTTTGGACATTAATTGAACATTGCCACATGGTCCTGGTTCATTTAATAACGTTCCTGATATGAGTTTAGGGCAATGTTCTATTTTGGTTATTTTATGGTCGCACAAGAATGTTACAAAGAGAACATTTGGGAAGTTAACAGAACGTCCTATAGAAATAGTCCCTAAACATTCCCAGAATGTCCTGAATGTTTCCTGAAGGTCCACCAAATAACGTCCCACCAACCCTTAAAAGAACACATTGTGACTGTCTCTGAACGTTCTGGGAACATTCAGAGAGAAGGTCACACTGTGGCTTCATGTTCTCTTCAGTTCTATTTAAAAAAATAAAAAATATGTTAGATGAACATCCAGCTAACATTTCAAAAACATTTAGCAAATAATAATAACATCATAAATATGCTACGGCAATGTTGTTCTAAGAACGTTTTCTCTCAATGTTATGAGAATGTTTTTAAGTAAAAATAATATTGTATGGACATTCTATGAACGTTGATCTCACAACCTTTTCTCTATATAATGAGAACATTCATTAAGTACAGATTAAAATGTAAGGACGTTTTTTTATAAATGTTGTAATCAACATATTATGATAACATTATGAAAACATTCAGCAAACAATAATAACATTGAAAGGATGTTCTGAGAATGTTATCCTAAAAACTTTCTCTCAACTTTACGAGAACATCAGTCAAGTACAAATAACATGGTAAGAACGTTCCAACAATGTTGTTCTAAGAATGTTTCCTCTCAAAGTTATGAGAATGTATGTTAACATGATAAAGACGTTTCAAGAACGTTGTTATGAGAAAGTTTTTGTTCAACATTATGAGAACATCAGTTAAGTACAAATAACGTGATAAAGACGTTCCAACAATGTTGTTCTGAGAATGTTTCCTCTCAATGTTATGAGAATGTATTTTAACTATGAAAACATTATAAGAATGTTCCTGAAACATTATTTTAGAAATGTTTTTTTCTAACACTTACAAAACTTTTACATAACGTTAGTGAAAGTTATGGAAACGTTCCCAGTTAGCTGGGCTGAATCGGAGGAACATGAATATTCCAGCCATTCCCTTCCTTTAAACCAACTACTGCAGAATGAATGTTTTCTGCCATTGAACACACAACCTGGGTACGACTGCAGGCAGACCTGGACCAGGCTCTCTGTTCCGAGGTCATCGGAGAGCAACGGAGGGGGTTGGGGTTGAGACGGGGCTTGGGCCTGGCTGTTCAGGCCGATGCTCGTGCTGGGTGTTGGCTCTGATTGTCGGCGCTCATCAAAAAATGCAGCTTCATTTTGATGGCTGTCATCTTCGTCAGGCTTACTCTCAATCCCACTTTTAGTGTCCTCCTTCACGTCTGAAATGCGCTGCATATACCTTCTTATGTCCATTGTCGAATATTGATGATTAGGGCTATTCACATTTTAGCTGAAACTGATTAGCTGATATCATAACTGAATGATATTTGCGCGGCGGAAACCGTATCACGAGGGGTCGAATAAAACCACGCCCCTTTAAATTTTACAGGCCGTGTATTTTTCGTGTTTTGTTCTCACCCACCCCGATAAATAAGAACGCAGACAGTTGACAAAAGATAAATGTTATTTATTATACAAATATACTAAACATTTTGTTTGTAACCATGCAGGGGCGGATCTAGAAAATTATTTATAGGATGGCAAAAGGGGTGGCATGAGGTCTATGAGGGGTGGCAACACCAAAACAAGTGCCCATAGTTTTTGGAGATTTATGGCCTGACATACACAATTGTGTTCACAAACATTGCATTACCAAAAAAAATAAGATTTCAATATCCATCATGGCACCAAGTAAAGGCACTATATGAAAAACATCAACAGATTTAAAATGAGTCTGACCTTGTATCACTAAAGGAGATGAGCAGTTTTATTAATATTACACAGGTTACTTCGATGGCATAAATTACATGTTTAGTGCAAGTTGAAGAACAACAAAAAAAATTTTCTGTTATTAACAGAGGGAATGTCTGTGTGTGTTCACCAGGCCCGGTTCTAGGATTGCGTGACTGGGGGGGCATTTCGAAAACTTGGTGGGGCAGCGTAATATGATTTATGATTCATAGGTTTATGATCCCCCTACCCCCTTTTAACTACTAAGCGGTTTCCTCCATTTTTCAGATTTTTCCGATTAATAACCGCTTCAAATTTAATATTAGCTAATCACAAAAGTACTTTCTATAATTCTGAAATTGAAAAATTTGTTTTTTGACTATTTAGTTAGTACAACTGTTTAATTGGACTGTTTAGAGACTTTTGGTCTAAGATACGAATGGCTTAAAATTACAATTAATTTGATTACTTTATTTTCTAAATATTACATAACTTTTGGTATAATAATGGAAGATGAACACATTCAATGTCTACTGAACAATATTTTCATTTTGGGAAAATGTTATATTCATGTTATATTAATTTACTGTAAGTTCCTTAAAACAAAGCCATTGTTTTCTGTTTTGCAGAAAGAATTTTGGATTTACTCCAAATCTTTAAGAATGGTAAAATTTAAAAGTGGAAGAAGACAACTTGGTTCATTGAAGAAATTTAAACCATTAGAAGACCTGGTTGCATGATTCTTTCCTTTTTCGTGTTTTATTATATATTGTGGACTATATGTAAACATCTCATAATAATACATTTTTGTTGCAGTGCCCACAAAAAAAAAAAAAACAATTTTTGATCTCACTTATTTATTTTTTTAAATTATTGATATTTTGCAGATTCTGAAAGGTGTTATCACATCAGATAATAGGCTACTATTCAACAAACAGCACAATATGCTGATAGAATATTTTAGAGCTGAACATAACTTAGCAAAACTATTTTATATTTTACTATAATAGTTACATCTATATTTTTTTTTTTAGTTTTTAATTTATTAATTTTCAAGATTTTTCATGACTTGGAAATCACATTTTTAAAATTCCAAGCTACATTTCCAAGTGTTCCATGATCGTGTAGCAATATATTAACGGTGTGTGCGCGTTTAAATATTGACTAGAGTGCATTTATAAAGGAGCTGCATGTCATCTGCTCAAGTGATTATCAATGGCCGTCTTGAGAAGTGATCAGATAAGGTGTGTCTTGGAAAACTGCTTAGAAAAAGGATGTGGATGAGGACATAAATGCTTTTTACAAGTTGAAATCTTATAATTATGGCTATTCTAGCATGGTGTGAGTGAGCACCTGAAGTGCTGAGCATGTCTGTGAGGGAGAACTGTAAAAGGATGCGCGCCGCGAGGCGCGCCAGAAAAATACAACCACACAATGTTTCTAGTAATTCGCGTATAAACTAATTTAGTGTTTATATATTTTTTTACATTTTGAGTGCTATCACAAAAAAATTAGTATCCTGGGGATGTTGGAGGGGCACAAGAGAAATCTGGGGGGGCATTGCCCCTCCTAGCCCCCCCCCCCTAGACCCGGCCCTGGTGTTCACCCAGAACATCCTATCAACTACATACATATTCTAGCAACACCCCAGCAATTGCAGCAAGAGCCTAGCAACCACCCAGAATCTCCTAGCAACCACCTAGCAACACTTTAGCAATCACCCAGAACATCTATATTCTGGCCTAACTGACCAGACTTTAAGTTGGCTTTATGACAAGCCAGCATAAATTTGTCTTTTAAACTTTTAATCTAGTTGAAATGAAACAATTCAACATTTTCTCACAACTATAAACACAATCTCAAAACTATGCACCAACTTGTACAAACCTCAAACTTCCAGGTCAAAATAAAATGTTTTAGTCAAAAACGTATTCTTGTCTGACAAAATCAAACTTTTGCCTCAGTTGATACACAAAACTTAAATACACGGACTACTGCACTGCCCAGTGAACACTAGTGAGACCAATTCATATAACACTGTAACAAAAATACATCTTACTGGGATTCAGGAATTATTTTGCAGCTCACTGTCTACTACACTATACAAAAATAAATTTACAGATACAGTAAAACACAGCAATGATTTTTTTTTTCTTTCTTTTTTTCATTTTACTATTGTAAAGTGATCTGGCAGTAGATATGAACTTGGTATGCACCACAATACAGTATACTGTCAATTACAGTAAAACTAAATTCAGCATCCTCTGCACATTTGGCCAAATTTTATTACAGTATATACGGTACTATCAGTGTATTGGTCTTCTGACACAAGACAGTCATTTCTCAGTTCTGCAAAATACAGTATAACAAATGGCTACAGAGAAAGTTGACAATCACAAGTTTGAGGGTGTACAACGTGCTACACTTTACTGTACATGTATAGTGAAATTTCCCTCATCTGAAGTACTGGTACTGTGTTTAAAACCCCTGTAAATTATTCATTCAGCTCTCTCTCAGATTTTGACTGTAGTGTCATCAGTTTTGCTACCTAATGTAGTCATTGTTAAACATTTTGAGAAATGTGTCTTTGTTTTGAGAACTGAAGGAATGGTTTTGGAAACTGTGCCAACTGAATCACTTATAATGTGTTAGCAATCGAGAAAAGCTAAAATACATTTAGATTCTTACCTAACTAGTTTCTGTGATCGGGATCTTCTTATTGATTTCATGTTTCGTTTCGTCGGATGGCAAAAAGACCTTTATCCATGATGAAAGTGGATCGGCGGTCGGTGAATCAGCTCGCAAAAAAATACGAAAATTGGAGGACTTCTGAGTTAGCCGAGAAGCAGTGATTTTCCGATTCACGAACAAATGGAAAACAATTCGTAAGTGAACTTGGCTGCGCTGTGTTTTTGACTCCCAAAGAACCGGTTCATAAGAGTCACTTGTTAATGAAGCTGACTACACTGCTCGCTCTGCGTGCGCGTGCAACCGTCATGCAGCTTATTGAAAGACGTGTTTTCTTGTCATTATTTTGCAATACGCTGTCTTTTTTATGTCATCACATTGAAGCGCCGCTGCTGAAAAGCAGTAGTACTTGAAACACTGTTAACATTTATATTTTATTCTCTGATAATTTTGGGGTGGCAGACGGGGTGGCAAAGCTTTTTCTTAGGGTGCCACCCCGTGCCCCGGTAGATCCCTGTGGGGGGCTGAGAGACCTCAGAATGAATTGCCAATTCTTTTAATATTTTAAAAACTGAAGCAGCACAAACGAAAATTTCACCAGCACAAACGAAGCACAAACAAACGAGACTATCTAGGGTGAATTTGAAGCATAGCCTATGTGGAGTGGGGGGCAGAGTGACCTGAGATTTTATAAATATTATTTTAACAGGCAAAAAAAAACCAAAAAAAAAAAACCGAAGCAACACAAACTAAACTTTTACCAGCACAAACGGAGCACAAACAAAAGAGACTATTTTGGGCGAATTTGGAGCATGTGGGGGGCTGAGTGACGTCATCGCCTATGATTCAAAGTCTAATATTTTAAAATCGAAAGCAGCACAAACAAAACTTTTAATGGCACAATCTAAGCACAAATGATTGCGACTACTTTGGGTGAATTTGGAGCATGTGGGGGGCTGAGTGACCTGAGAATGACCTATAAAAGTTATTTTAATATATTAAAAACCGAAGCAGCACAAATGAGAATTTTTACGGCACAAACAGAGCACAAACGATTGAGATTATTTTGCAGACGTTTTGCGTTGGGTGGGGGGCCAACTTCACGCAGGTTTCGCTTACTTGCTAAAATAAAGCATTTTTTTATCTGAAAAGTCTCTTGAGATGGCTATCCACGCTTTTATAACTACGCGGTTGGACTACTGCAATTTTCTGCTCTACCGTATCTCAAAGACCCAGGTTGCTCGTCTTCAACTGGTGCAAAATGCTGCAGCTAAATTTTTAACGAATAGTCATAAATATGACCATGCCACTCCCATTGGCTTCCAGTTCAATTCAGGATCAATTTTAAAATTCTTTTATTTGTCTACAAATGCTTAAAGGTGCCGTAGAATGTCTTTTTAAAAGATGTAATATAAGTCTAAGATGTCCCCTGAATGTGTCTGTGAAGTTTCAGCTCAAAACCCCATAGATCTTTTTTTTATTCATTTTTTTACCTGCTCATTTTGGGCCATAATTATATATGCACCGATTCCTTGTGTGGCCCCTTTAAATCACGTGCTCTAGAAAGGCAATTTACAAATATCACATAAAATATCATGATATCATAGATCATGTCAGTTATTATTGCTCCATCTGCCATTTTTCGCTATTGTTCTTGCTTGCTTACCTAGTCTGATGATTCAGCTGTGCACAGATCCAGACGTTAATACTGCCTGCCCTTTTCTAATGGCTTGAACATGAGCTGGCATATGCAAATATTTGGGTCATACATATTAATGATCCCGACTGTTACGTAACAGTCGGTGTTATATTGAGATTCGCTTGTTCTTCAGAGGTCTTTTAAACAAATGAGATTTATATAAGAAGGAGGAAACAATGGTGTTTGAGACTCACTGTATGTCATTTCTGTACTGAACTCTTGTTATTTAACTATATGCCAAGATAAATTCAAATTTTAATTCTAGGGCACCTTTAAATAACCTCGCCCAAAATAATCTGTCCAATTTACTGTGTCCCTACAACCCTTCCAGAAGTTTAAGATCTGGTAATCTTAACTTACTTTCAGTCCCTTGTTCAAGGCTAAAACGCAGAGGAGATGGAGCCTTTTCGGTGGTGGGGACGAGACCAGCTCCTTCATTAGAGCAGCTCCTTCCTTATCAGTTTTTAAATCTCTTCTTACAACTCATTTATTTTATTTAGCCTTCAATACTTGTTAATATTTGCTTTTGTTTTAGTTGTGCCCTAGTTGTGATTATATAACTGGACTAACCAGCATATCAGTTTCATTGCACAGCATCTCAAATGTTGTTTTAGATATTTTGGAAAGTCTGTCATCAAAATGATTTGGTATAATTCCCTTAATAATTCCCCTCATAATTTATTTAAGAGTGTTTTATTTAAGGTATCCTAACCTAGTTAGGAGTAACAATATGGCAGCAGAGAGGAGGCCACACACTTTTCAACACAGATATAATGTATTGGAGTTATGTATATGTATTATGTTATGTAGCATATATTATGAAATGATGACAGGGAGTTGATAAAACGATACAGGATTGATCGTAAAGGTATTCTTTTTGTAAATGACCTTGTAAGAAATGTAATAACTGACTGCAGTGATTAAAGTAATAATGAAATTGCTCTAGACCAGCAAACTGCCAAAATTCTGCTTTTATAGAGTTGGTACCTCATAATAGTCCAGCCTATAATAGTCTGCAGTACAGATGGTAGGCTGTAGTCATGAAGCTGGAAGAGATCAGATGGCTCACTGTTCACTGTGGAAGTGTTGAGAGTTGCTATTTTAACTCCAATGGACACACAGAGTAGGAGTAAACTGTAGCCATGTAGAACAGTAGTATTACAACACAACTGTATCACAGTTCGTAGAACAGGGGAGGAGGAGGCGGGAACCAGCGAACATTCAACAACTTTTTAATCATATAAAAATAACAAACAACAAAACATAAAAAAGTAAAAGTGGGGGTAAGGACAGACGAGGTGGGACAAAAGGAGAAGGAAGCATCAGGAGCTCCTCCATGAGAAACTCTAGACTGGTGTGGCACGCAGGTGGTGCTCATCATCAATCACACACCCGGCCTCTCTCCGTTCTCACGCCCCTCTCGCCATCGTCCTGCTTGCCACTTACCCCCATTGCCCCTCACAAGCTGGGGAGTACTCCCAAGACTGCGCTCTACTCCCCCCATCTAGGGGGATCTGTCACGGCAGCCGCAGCTCCTGGAGGT
Source organism: Chanodichthys erythropterus (assembly GCF_024489055.1). NCBI lineage: Eukaryota > Metazoa > Chordata > Actinopteri > Cypriniformes > Xenocyprididae > Chanodichthys > Chanodichthys erythropterus. The sequence continues at coordinate 28,999,244 of NC_090229.1, read as the reverse complement.
ATGGACAGACGAGGTGAGAGAAAAGGAGATGGAAGCATCAGGAGCAACAGGTGGCGCTCCTCATCAATCACTCCACCGGCTTCGCGCTAACATGGTGTCAGTCACGCCACCGGCCTCACCCCGTTCTCACGGTTTTCACCCTCGTCCTGCTTGCCACAACAACACTGGAGAGGAAGCCGCCGATAAACCTTTCCCATGTCTTATTAAGAGACAACTTAAAGGCTGCGACTGAGAATAAATCCAAACATGCAATCGATTATGTTGTTACAAATAATACTGGAGATGGGCGCAATAAACCAAATCATCTCCTCAAAAAGGTTTTGAATGATTAAGTCTGAGTGAATCGCCACAATCAGCAGGGTCAAATGAGTCCAGATGAACATGCAGAATGGCAGGCGATTGAGTTTCTTCACCAGACTCAAAACAACCATGCAGAACCCTACGAGGTACAGGGCAAAGGGAATGAAGTGATGGTATTTGCTGAGCATGTGTACAGACTCCTCCCTCTGCACCAGAGTGAAAAAATAATCTGTGATCTTTTCCTCATAGAAGAAGTAGCTCACACACAGCAGGAAGTACAAGCTTATGGTTCTGAACCATGGTATGTGGTAACAGTGATACACTCTGTAACCAGTTGTGATAATCTGATGGAAGCACTTGATCAGAAAGCATGGCATCACCATCATCATCATCAGAGCCATCGGACCCAGATTTACAATGATAATGAAGAAGAAGGAGGAGATCATAGCCGGAGTGAGAATCTCCCATGCATATCTCTCCCACCAGTTCTTCAATCGTAAGGAAAGGCCTGAGGGAACTTTGTTGAGAACCTCTGGTGTGTCATCAGCAGGAATGGGAACTTCAGGAACCTCAGAGTCTGATTTAGTCTCATTGTCCGAGGCTCCATCTCTCTCCTTATCCTCAAAGTGCTGATGTTGCAGCTCCGATTGAAGAGGTTCAGAATAACCCTCCTAGAAGAAAGACAATTCTTATGATGGTTAGATGGAGACAGACATGTCAATTTTCCTTAATTAAATTCTAAGCATGTAGAGCAGGGGTGTCCATTCCTGCTCCTGGAGGGCCACTCCAACACACCTGCCTGGAAGTTTTTAATGATCCTAAAGACATTTATTAGCTTGTTTGGGTGTGTTTAATTAGAACTAGAACTAAACTCTGCTAGATAATGGTGATTGCACACACCTGATGTAGAGCATGTCTTATGGTTCAAGTGTTTAAATTGTTGACATATAGTACATATAAGAATATACAAATATAAGACAGGGAAAATAATTTACTATACAAATAATTTAAGTAAAAAATAACTCACCTTTAGGCCATCATCCAAGCGAATCCCTGAATAAATGGTTCCAAAGCTGCTTTTACTTAGCTGAATGCTGATTTTATCGCTACAACTGTTGATGTCTGTTCAAAGAAAAATAAGAGTTGTTAACATGAAATGTCAAGCGGTGTCCTGCAGAGTGACATACTTCTAAAACTAAAACAATATTTATCTATTCATACATTAATTGAGATACTACATTGGATAGTTATGCTTTTAGAAATTAATTTGTCACATTACAGAACTATTTATGAAATAAAAATATTTTTCTCAGTGTAAAAAACAACTTCACTTTACACATACATACAAATTGAAATGAAATCTTGTTGAATGTAAAAAAAATAATAATAATAGTAATTATTTACATGTTATCAACTACCCTTAAACCATCAAACTCCTGATGGGTCTGTGTCTGAGTTGAAAAAAAAAAAAGATCTTGTATCAAAAGTGTATTGAGTTATGTTAAGGTTGTGGTAGCAAACTCACCCATTATTGTTTCCTCATTATCCTTCAGCTGGCTTGACTGAGATGCCACAGTGTCCACTGCTGGATTAATCAAAGCTTGTGGGACATTGACTCTACAGTCTGCTGACACAGCAGAGACTGGAACCTGGGAGATGTTGATTGATTTGACATTAAACTCGCACATGACACTGTTGAGAGCATGGAGAGCCTCAGTACTCCATTCAGATGCATCACCAACAAAATCATAAAAGGCGTCATCATCATCAATTTTAGGGGGACTGATGGGTTCTTCCACAGTAGGGAGGACTTCTGGATTACTGGTAAGTTAGTATGCTGAGAAGTTTGACCTAAAGAGGGTAATGACATCAACATAACTATATAAATAAATACTGCAGCTAAGCTTGCTATAAATTATGGCATTCTCACTGGACACATTCTTGTTTTCCACTAAAAATAGTTAGGTCCCTATGTTAAGTTGAATTCTGTAGTAAAATTCAGTTTTTAATTGTGCATATACATTGATTGTTCTGTGGCAAATTAAGTTACAGACTTTGACTGTGGCCCTTCCAAAACATAAAAATGTAGACACTAGTAATCAAAGTGTTACATATTCTCATAACATGGACATTTATTTAAATTAGGCCTACCATCAGTACTACCCACGGGTAGTAGATCACTCTGGTCAACTTTTTCATCTTGACCTGAGTTTGTGTTCTTGACTTCTCTCCTTTCTCTCAGAAGTAAAGCAGTTAGTCCCAGTAAGGTAAGTAGTACCATTTTGAATGTGGTAACTACCGTAAGCTGCCAGATGTGCAAATGAACACTTTACTGAGCAATTAGCAACAAAATGCGCAAAGTGAGAATCCACGTATGAAGCTGCAAGATCTGCAAAGTAACTACAATGAGCAATTAACTGTAAGTGATGCAGATTGAACAAAGTGATATTACTGTACTACAGCATATTACTGTGACGTCACATTCTAAATGACATTCCAATGATGCAAGAGTGCTGTTGGTGAGTTCCTATGTGATTGATTGGTCCGTTTTGCAATATGGGCGGGGCGTCTGCGTTTATTTAGGAAAATCATCATACCGCTGTCTGTTTGGTGGATCAATGCTTTGTTATAAATTGGTGCCGATTTCAGTAGTCCTCAGGTAAGATTTATGTTCTAATATTGTCTTTCGCTTTGTAAATTATTTATGCGATGTAACTTTAAAGAGCGTCAAAGGTTTTTATTTACAACGTGTTTTTAGTAGCGTTGAATAACGTAAACAAAATGTAGATGATGCAGTGTTAGAGATTCGTTGTGCAGTCTAAACAGTTTCACTGAGTATTACGGAAATTGAGATCGCGATGAACTTAGATGTGTGACAGCTTTTTACAGCAGGCAAATTGTGTGGGACTCCCTTACTCTCAGAGGATTAGTCTATCTATGTGTAATGTAAACTTGACGGTAATTAACTGTCTTTAAATATTTTTACAACATGCAAATGTGAATGCGGATTCAACATTTGATGAGTGAGGATTTTGTTGTAATAGTTAATGGTTTACATTTTTTAAATTAATGTTTCGGCTCAGGCATCAGGCCATGCGACAGCAGAAAAAAAAAAAAGACGTGAAGTAAAAGAGCAAGAAGTTAGCCTATGTATTTTTGTATATTTTAAATTCAGTCTTAAGAAACCATACGAATTAAAAAAAACAAAAAACAAAAAAATACTCCATATTCAAAATTACTCCACTGTTTCGTTAGAAATGCCCGTGATTAAATGTTATTTCAAGTTGCCAGTACACTTCAATAGCTTAATCAAAACAATACGTGTTTTATATGTAGAAGAAATAAACATTCATATTTAATTGTGAAAGCTGTCGTGTGACTCCTGTCAGTGCTTTAAAACAATGCCCATTAGTCTAAAGTTTGCATATTTAGAGATTTATTGATGCATTTATTGATGCAAATTTAAATTTTATATCAATATACTGAAAATCATTGTAATAAATACTAATATTTATTGAAATCAACTTACACTGTATGCTGTTTGTTGACTGCGAAACTGCTCTGAAAGAACATGGATGGGGTTAGTCATTTTGGGGGTTTTATGAGCATTTTACTATGGCATTTTTCCAAATTAATTGTTATTTATGAATCCGTATGAATAAAAGTATGTTATAACACTTGTCAAATAGAACTGAAGGCATATATGAACTTTACACAATGCCTAGAGGTGTTGCAAGTGTTCCTACAACAAGTAACCTTTGTGTTACAGATGTCAGAATACCATGGCCACTCTCACCTACAACTAAACCTTGCTGTGCCGAAGTTGGACTACGGCTCCCAAAACACCACCTTCAAGAAATCTTTTTAAGATGTTTGAAGACATTCCTGACCATTCTGCGTCATGCAGAGAAGAAGTGATGCAGGAACACATTGCACTGGACAGAAGTTCCTGGAAGAAATCCTTGCAGGATGGTTCAGCACATCATGAAACAGAACTCCGCCATGTGCAGAGACAAAGCGACAGCTTCGCAAGGAGAAAGACAAAAAGGCTCAACCACCATTAAATGTGCTCTAAGTGATGTCACGCGTTTTTAGGCCAAAGCATTTTTTGTCGCATACAGCAAACATCTCCTCACTATCCGCTAGCTGCCTGTCCCCTGAACACACTGTAAAAAAAACGCGGTCTCTGTAGTCGCCACAAGCTCCGAAAATGGCAATAAAAACAAACTGGTGCAGCCTGGACCACAAAACATAATAAACATGCTCCAGCCAATAACCGACAAGAATGATTTTAAATGCGCATTCATGACTGTTTCAGGAAGCACGGAGGAGGAGGAGGAGGAGGAGGAGGAGGAGGAGAGTCTAGCTAGCCTCTGTTTTGTTTGAGAACACTTTGAACGTCAACAGGAAGTTACATCCAGCCAGGATCACTTAGAGCACCTTCAAAGATCACCACGATGATTTGCATTTAATCATTATTTAAATTGTGTGTTTGCGTCTGTATACATGAGGAACACACTGGACATACAAATAAAGGACATCTGCAAAAGAGAGACAGGGCCAAAAGAGGAGATGACAATTTTTCAGTCAAAATGTCTGAGGATTGAAAATCTGTATACTTTTTCATCATTCTTAAATGTTTAACAGATTAGTTCACTTTAGAATTAAAATTTCCAGACAATTTACTCACCCCAACGTCATCCAAGATGTTCATGTCTTTCTTTCTTCAGAAAAAAAAATTAGGGTTTTTGAGGAAAACATTCCAGGATTTTTCTTCATATAGTGGACTTCAAAAGGGATCAATTTGAAGGTCCAAATTGCTGTTTTAGTGTAGCTTCAAAAGGCTTTACACAATCCCAGCTGAGGAATAAGGGTCTTATCTAGCAAAACGATCTGTTATTTTAAAAAATAAAAAAATAAATCAATAAAAATGTATATACCTTTAACCACAAAAGCTCGTCTTGCACTAGCTCTGAAAGAAAGACATGAACATCTTGGATGACGCGGGGGTGAGTAAATTTTCAGGAAATTTTAATTCCGAAGTGGACTACTACTTTAAGCCATGCTTTTGTGGATATTGTGAATAATGTACTTTCATTATATAGGCTTTGATTGCCATACACTGATTTTCAAGTTTTTTTCAGGACTCGAAGGATGCGATCATGGAGACACTTGTACTGCAGTTAGACACGGCCATTAATAAAGGGAAATAACTAATCCAAAATCTCTAAAACCTATGTGAATAGTTGTTGTTTTATTTCTGCACTTCAGTTTTCACACCAAATGGGTGCAGATGTTGCCATTATTCACACATCTCTGTTTTGTATAGGGCAATCTTGGAGTTTGAGGAGATGCTAAAGCTGGGCAAGTCACAACGAGGTATTGGAGATTTTAGCAGACCTGAAGCAAGGAGGAAACTTCCAATATCAGAGCGACATTGAAGACAGTTTTTACTAGTGTCTAGATGAGGAACAAAGCAGAAGTGAGTTTCTTTTACATTGCAGGAGGACTGATTCCTTGAGAACTGAATATATAATATAGTCATATAGTATTGCAGGGGTTTTCAAACTGTGTTGCAGAGTGTAAATAATATTTATGAAAATAAATAATATTTATGAAAAATATGTCTGTAAAAAAACATTTCACATTCATATACACACAGAACTAGCATGAGAGCGTTTTCTGCAATGAGTTTAAAAACACTCACATCACGGATCAAAGTTCATATTCGTTCATATTCAGTCTGTATGGACATATTTCATCTGCTCTAATGCTGATGTCTGATCATAAACACCGTGACACAATTAATTATGTACGTAAACAGTTTTCATGGATTTATATTTTATTAAATTTGGGTCTTGACATAGATTATACTTGTCTAGGTGTGTCCTGGAATGGAAAAGTTTAGGAACCCCTGATATATTGTCATATACTGAACATAACAGTGTGTGACCCTTTTTGTATTGTTTTTTGTTCAGATTATGATTCACAAGAAAAGCAGAAAAGAGGAGATTAGAACAGCTGATTCAACCTGAGTTGGTCCAGTGTAACTACCCATAGTTTAAAGATACATGAAGTTGCACAGTGTGACCCATCTAATTGACAACACAAAACATATGATAGTGCCAAAGAGCAAAATGCTCATCCATAATTTGGTAGTGCATCCACATCCATCATCTCTAAAAGAAAGCATTTTAGGACAAGCCTCAACATTGCACAATGCTTGGAGAAGAACTGGAATGTAGGATGTATGAAGACTGATAAATTGATTGTTTTTCAACAATCATCAGTCATTTTAATCAATTTAAATTATACTGAATAACACTGGTTGAATGTTTCTCACTAATATTCTCCATGTCTGTGGTGAAATAAACATCATTTACAGAATTCTCTAGAAAAATATTTATTTTTGCTTATTACAAATCATATATTTGATATATATATATATATTTTTTTTTTTTAGCAGACAGAAAATTACAGTTTTGCTAATCAGAAGGATTAATGGCTTTCTTTTTGGAGCCACACATCAGTGAACTCATCATGTACTTCTTAAACTTTTGATCCCTCATGCCATATATGAGAGGGCTCAGCAGACGTGGTAAAATGCTGGTGAGAATGAACGTGCAGAAGTAGATTACTGACTGATAGTAAGGAAAGAGAGCCGTTAAGGCCCCATCCAGGACCGTTGTGAACAGGGACAGTGTACAGAGCAGTAACTGGACCCCATGCAGTAAAATGGTTCTCCTGGCCTTCTGTGCTTGAGCTGGTTCTGAAGCAGCTGCTTTAGCAGAGAACAGCACTTTAAAGTAAGTGTAGAAGAGCAGCACCCACACTGAGCACATGTAGCCGATGTTTAAAACAGCGCTGCTTATTATATTGTATTCAAAATTGAACACATTTTGCTGGAAGCACATGCGGCTAGTGGTAAAGAAGGAGAGTGGACGAAGAGCCAAAACAACAAGCAGGTCCACTATGCCAGGCAGGGCTCCCACCAGCCAGATGATGCCGATCAGGATTTTGGTGTTTTGGATGGTGCATATTCGTGCATGATGTAGAGGGTAGCAAACGGCCACAAAGCGCTCAATAGCCATGCCGGCCAGGTTTAGTGGCGAGTTTTTGTCGACGTTAGTTGCAATGAGGATGAAAATGCAGCAGATAGCAACATTCAAGTTTGGTATTACGTAAGTAAACACAAACATAATCACACAGACAGACAGTGTAATGATGTCATTGATGATCAGCTGCATGTAGAGGATATAGCGGGGCTCCTGAGTGAAGACAGGATTCTTGAAGAAAGTATAAAGCAGCAAGCTATTGATAGAATTGATAATGACAGCAAATACAACCACAGTGATATTTTTGAAAACGGCTTCCCCAAAAAAATCTTTGCGTTTGTTAAATTCTGAACTGTTCATTTCACAACTGTCAAGATTTTTTTTCACTTAAATATCCTGGTAATTAAATATCATATAATTATAATAACAATAATTATAATTTAATAATAATTTAATATGATTCAAGCTATAATTGGGAAACCACTTAAAACAAAAAATGCACTCTGCAGTAAATAATGCAAAGATGACATTGAAGAATCCAAAAGATTGGTCTGAGCTGGCTGATCTGCACATCAAAGATATCGAACGTGTTTCTCTTGAATCGCTATAGTTTCTCTGGATCCGCTTAAATGAAATATGGTCTTATATTGTTGAACATGCGATTTGAGTGTTGCCATATTCTCATGTGCTTTACTATAATGTCACTACTGAGTCCCTTAAGTCATAAAAACAAGGACAAGTTAAAAACAAATTAACCTTTTGGTTATTTTTAATCTTTATAAGGTAATTGTCCACTGGAGGACCTTCTATGATAAAAAAAAAAAAAAAAAAGAATAGTGAATGGGATATCTTAAACTGAGAAAGCTACTGTAAGATATTGGAACTTTTATGATTTTTTTTTCTTCTCAAAAGAAAATAAAGCTGCAGTACAGATTTTTGGGTTAAAAAAAGTAACAAAAATAATAATTTTTTGTTGAGCAATACCTAAAAAAATCAATACTTCCTCTGTCTTGTGTGTGTGTGTGTGTGCACACATGTTTTTGTGATTTATGAGGACACAAATTTGTATAATGACATGGGTATTACATTGTTATTACGACATAAACATTAAATATGAGGACATTTTATCCTCATTTAAAATAGCTTTAAAAACATACTAAACAATGTTTTATTAAAAATGTAAAAATGCAGAATGTTTTCTGTGATGGGTAGGTTTAGGTATGGGGTAGTGTAGGGGGATGAAATGTACAGTTTGTACAGTATAAAAACCATTACGCCTATGTCCTCACTTTGATAGCAAAACAAACGTGTCTGTGTGTTGCTTTTACATTTTTGTTAATAAAGACCTTTTTTGAGCTTCCTTGGCTGTTCTGCATTTGGGTTCTGTTTGCAAAAAACTTGACAGAATGTTTATAGTACAGCTCTCAACCATCATTGATTGAATTGTATTACATGTTTTGCCCCCCACAATAGAAAACTACAGAGCTTTGAACATAAAACTGAGCATTTAAATATCATCTTACAAAAAGGCATATAAATATCAGTTGTCACTCTATATCTCTCTTAGTAAGTAGTCTGCTAATCTTATTGATTTACATTAAAAGCTATCAAATTTTCATCTCATAAATATAAATATCAGCAACACCTACTTGTATATTTTTGCTCAGTTTGGGCCTCTAAATAAAATGTTTGTTTTTTCCTCCTCAATATGAGCTATTTATTCTTGTATCATACAGAAAGAAGAAATTAGTGTATATATTGCATCAGTATTATATATGTAAGGGCTAGTCCGTGGCTAGCTGTGCATTAAATAGGGATGTGCAGGGGTGGATGCTTCCAAGAAGTGCATTAAAATCGTTTAATGTACAGCTAGTTGTGGATTACCCTGCTTATACCATGGTCATTTACCAGCATTGACAACTTAAAGCTGTTATAGATGTTTGCAGCCTAATATTTGACCTTTTCATCAGTTACGGCTCGTCAGATCTAGCATTCTGCCTGCTTTGAATCAGGCAAGTAGTGCGTAAACATACTTGGAGCTACCTGTGCATTAAACAGTTTTATACAACAATTCTTTCTGGTTCCCGAATCTGATTGGCTGATAGCCGTGCGATATTAACAGCACTCCTACCTTTTCACTGTTAGTATCACTCCACTTGAAGCGACTGTCATGGCGGCCGAGCTATTCCACCATAATTCTTGTGAATACTACTCTTGTTGTACCATGAACTGTAGTTTTAACTGAGTTTTTTAGGCGAGGATGTAGTTGTTTAGACCTGAAATATGTGACTCATATTTATCACAGCGCATATTTTACAATTTGTTTAGACTTTTTCGGAGATGCAAGCTCCAGGCCATCAGCGGCCTTTCAGGGGTCGCACCAAGAATGGCTTCATCTCTGTCAGTGCTTCGAGGATTTGCAGCTGTGTCTTATTTTGGGTACATAAAACGGACAATCTTTGGTCTTATAAATCTATTACTTGTTCCAGAGCAAATCAAATTGTACCATGTTAAATTTGATAATTTAATATCAAGGCTGTATTTAACTTACATCCTCTATAGCATAGCATATTGTCTACACTAGACAGGAAATATCAGTTGAAGACTGTTCTCCGCTCTTCAAATACATAAAACATTAGCCTTTAGACTGTGGTTGTTGAGCACAGAAAACACTGTACTTTGTTTTTTTTTTATCTTTTTTTCAGATCTTTATTTACTTTTTGTATTGCAAAGAAGTTGAGATCTCCAAATTGCGTGTGGTAATTCATTCTCAATAGAGGTGGGGAGGGTTTATGAGGTTTGACTGACAGTTTGAGGATCAGGATCCAATGGAGTTACGGGGTTTTGTCACAAGCACTTTAAAATCCTTTTCATTCATCAAATATTTGTAAATCCCACATACAGGTGTAAAGGGTGACCAATAACAATTAAATTAAATAATAAAAAAATTAAAATGAAGAAATATACAGATATGTGGTTTCTGCCTGACACTGACGATATATTCTTAACTGTGTTGAATCCATGGCGGAAGGAAGTAGTTCTGGACGAAAGAGGATTTTTAAATACATTCTGTTGTTGTTTTCATTTATTTACACACTCGTTGTCACGATCACCGTCAGTTCCTGTCACTTCCTGGACTACATTCCCCATAATCCTCTCTGCCAATCACCTGCACTCACTCCACCAATCACTACACTAATCACCACACCCAGCTGCCATGCATTACCTGGACTATAAAAGACTCACACACTCATCACCTGATCGCGAAGTCTTGTTTTCACTTGTGTAACATTTCTGAGCGTTTCCCTGTATCCTGTCTGCCTATCTGTTCTTGATCCTGTCTGGTTACCCGTTTATGATTCCTTGCTACATACCTCTGGACTGTTTATTGTTTCCTGAACTGTGAATGATATCTGCCTGCCTCGATCTACTGCCTGTACCCTGACAACGATTCTGCCTAGCCCTTGCTGTTCCTGTTTGCCCCTGCTTAGACCCTGCCTGTACGACCACGCTTACTTTTGTAATAAAGCTTGCAAATGGATCTCTGCCTCAGTCCCGCTTCGTTACAGAACACTTCGCCGCAACAACGATCCAGCAGCTTTTCTGGTGAACCCTGGTCTGGTAGGAACACTGCATTATTGTTACTAGGGCTCAAGCAGGGCTCACAATCGCTGGAGGAATATATTGCGAAATATTTGGACATTGCACATTATTCAGACTTGCCGGACTGTGCACTCATTGACTTTTTCTGTGAGGGTGTTAATCAACCTCTCAAAGAACAATTAGTTTGTAATGGACCATGTTTCTCCCTCAATCATTTCCTGGAGTATGCTTTATGGTCTGTTGGCTCTCCATTTACTGTGGGTGTCGCAGAGAATCATGTAATGGCTGCCACTAAGAAGGACACTCGCAAAATGGCGGTCACCACCACAGCAACACCAGTCAACGTCTCCGCTGATCGCCCAGAGTCACGTCACATCTCCGCTGATCGCCCAGAGTCACGTCACGTCTCTGCTGATCGCCCAGAGTCACGTCACTCCGCTGATCGCCCAGAGTCACGTCACATCTCCGCTGATCGCCCAGAGTCACGTCACGTCTCTGCTGATCGCCCAGAGTCACGTCACTCCGCTGATCGCCCAGAGCCACGTCACGTCTTCGCTGATCGCCCAGAGCAACGTCACGCCTTCGCTGATCGCCCAGAGCAACGTCACGCCTTCGCTGATCGCCCAGAGCAACGTCACGCCTTCGCTGATCGCCCAGAGCAACGTCACGCCTTCGCTGATCGCCCAGAGCAACGTCACGTCGCCGCTGATCGCCCAGAGCAACGTCACGTCACCGCTGATCACCCAGAGACACGTCACGTCTGTAGATCAGTCCGGGAGCGGAGAGGGTTGCGTTCCAGTGTGGCTGATCCTCCACTGACTACGGTCCGAGCAGCTGGCATCGCCAAGTCCTCGCCGGCCGCTTCGCTCTCAAGCCAGCCGGACGCTTCGCTCTCAAGCTCGCCGGATGCTTCGCTCTCAAGCTTGCCGGTTGCAACGCACTCAAGCGCCCCGGACGCAATGGACAAAGTGGCTGCCTTGCCAGTGCCCTCGGGCAAGATGGCCGCCCCTGCAATGAGTAAGGATGTAGGGGGCGTTCCAGCCAGTGAGTCCATTCCAGAGGCCGCTCCAGCCAGTGAGTCCACTCCAGAGCAGCCTGCTCTCCTGGTCAGTCCTGTCTTGGCCCAGAGGGCTGTGCTCACTTTTTATGTTTTGGCTGTCCTGCGTGTGTTGAGGATAAACTCGAGCTCTATGGACTTTGTAGTAGTCTACCAGCCCGAGCAGCCCACTGTCGTCCCAGAGCAGCCCGAGCCTGCTGCCGTCACAGAGCGGCTCGCTGCCGTTCCAGAACAGCCTGTGCCCATCCCAGAGCTGCTTGCTCTCCCTGACATGGCCACGGAGGCCGTCACCGAGCTGCCCGCTCTCCCTGACACTGCCACGGAGCACCCTTGGTCGGCCCTGCCACCACCGGCCAGGCCATTTGTCCTGCCGCTGCCGCTCAGGCCATCTGCCCTGCAGGCGCCACCCGAGCTCCTTGCCCATGAACCCGCCAATGCCTCCGTTGATTTCCCCAAGAACTTTTTTGGGGGGGGCAGTATACATAGGGGTGGGGAGCTTGTGGGTGGGGACCCTGCTCGGCCACTGCCGTCATCCGCCTTTGAACTATTCTGGCCATTTATGGACCCTGACCTGCCGTGGTTACCCAAGCCGCCTGACCTGCCGTGGTTACCCAAGCCGCCTGACCTGCCGTGGTTACCCAAGCCGCCTGACCTGCCGTGGTTACCCAAGCCACCTGACCTTCCGTGGTTACCCAAGCCACCTGACCTGCCGTGGTTACCCAGGCCGACCTGACCTGCCGTGGTTACCCAGGCCGCCTGACCTGCCGTGGCTACCCAGGCCACCTTACCTGCCGTGGCCGCCCGAGCCACCTGACCCGCCGTGGCTTTCCGACACTCCGGACTCGTCATGGTTGCCCGAGTTCGTGGACCTGCATTGGGGACCCCGTTCCTGTCTGCATGCAGGTCTCCAATGCACCCACCCTCCCTCCCTAGCTGTTCCTTTTACGCCGCGAGGACGCGCCTTCCGGGAGGGGGGCGTTATGTCACGATCACCGTCAGTTCCTGTCACTTCCTGGACTACATTCCCCATAATCCTTTCTGCCAATCACCTGCACTCACTCCACCAATCACTACACTAATCACCACACCCAGCTGCCATGCATTACCTGGACTATAAAAGACTCACACACTCATCACCTGATCGCAAAGTCTTGTTTTCACTTGTGTAACATTTCTGAGCGTTTCCCTGTATCCTGTCTGCCTATCTGTTCTTGATCCTGTCTGGTTACCCGTCTGATTCCTTGCTACATACCTCTGGACTGTTTATTGTTTCCTGGACTGTGAATGATATCTGCCTGCCTCGATCTATTGCCTGTACCCTGACAATGATTCTGCCTAGCCCTTGCTGTTCCTGTTTGCCCCTGCTTAGACCCTGCCTGTACGACCACGCTTACTTTTGTAATAAAGCTTGCAAATGGATCTCTGCCTCAGTCCCGCTTCGTTACACTCGTGCCATCAAAGTGTTGCATAAATGCAATATCACACTCGTAGCCATGCGATATGGCTGTATATCAGTACGCTGTGATTGGCTACGGCTGAATCACCATGCTGATATACAGCCAATATTGCACGGCTACGAGGGTGATATTGCTTATTTATTGCACACCTTTCAGCCAATCAGAACCCAGTATTTAGACAGATCATGGTATAAATATATACATTTATCTGCTCTTGTGATGTATATGATAGTCAGAATAACCTTTTAGTTTTTTTTTTTCTTTTCTCTGAGGCACTAGCAACTGTATTCAAGGAGTATTCACATTTTTGCACCTCTTAATTTGTATTCCCCTCGTTAGCTAAACAAACACATATGAATCAACAAGTATGTTTATTCAACAACATTCATTTCTTTTATGTATGTACGAGCTCTGCACTTTTAGATTTGTGATATATATTTAATGCACAATTGCTCCATCATTGTCCAATTGGATGTTTAGTAATGGTGGAGAGCAGCCTACATGTCATACACAGTTTTTCAGTAATGTCAATAAATTACATTGACTAAAAATGTTGACTTCAAATCAAAAGGTTTAAAGGGATTGGAACTGAATGTTTGGGTTAAGTTGCTCTATTTGGTGTGACTGCTCAGAGACCCCAGAGCAGGACTTAAACTGAATGTTCATGTTCCGCCATGTTATGTTGACATTTCATCAGCTCCTTTGGGCAGTGTGTGACAAACTCATCTCCAGTAATTAATGTTAACACTGTCCTCGCGGACCCAGCTCCCCTCAGCTCTCATTGAAGGTCAAGGCTGTTTATTAAAGCTAATGAATATGACTGGGATTAGCACAATCTCAGGGGGAAAGGCTGAAGTTCATCTGATTAAAGATAGCTCAAAAAATTCCCAATCAACAATGCATCACCATAAACATATTTACTGCGACAAAGCGAGGTTTATAAAATAAACTCCTTTTTTTTTAAGAAAGAAAAAAATTTATTCATCATAGATTTTATTGTTATTAGATAAATGGCAATGGCAGTGATGCAAGCTTTGACCAGGTTGTAGTGTAGATAAACTGTTTTGGTACAGATAGTCTGTAAAGAGCTTCTCAAGGTCTTCATAACATTCTAAGAGGAATTGAATTTCTAAATTTTAACTTTCCTCAGTTTTCATGCATTTATATTTTTGGTCTTCCTCATTTAACTTCTTAAATTGTGATCTCAATGCGATTAACTTTCAGGCATATTATCTTGTTCCACTGCCAGAAATCATAACATGATTACAAAGCAAAGACACAAAGTTTCCTAACCAACACCATTAATTGTTCCATGCATTTACTATTATTTGTACCATGCATTTACTATATTTTAAAATAATAATCATGTCTCTTGCACCCAGTATACAAGTACGCTGGCTTCATGCAACTACCCAGCTAACAAAATACGTTCTAAGAACGTTTTGCTAATGTTGCTATAGAGACGAACATGCAACTAAAATGTTTCAGAAAAAAGTTCCATGAACAATGTATAAAATGTTTTTGTGGTAACATTTTGAGAACATTATTAAACTGATAAGTCAATTGTTCTGTTAACATTATTGGAAGAATGCTTGCTCATAACATTAGCTAAAGTTCTGAGAACATTCCTTGTTAGCTGGGTAATCATTACATATTACTGCATACCCATCACACCTACATTTAACATTCCTGTCATTATTGATTGAGAAGTAAAATGGATATAAACAGAAATTTACATTTAAAAAGGCTTGTTCACATCTAAAGAAATCAAATGACTTTATAATGTTATAATCGTTATCCTAGCATTTTCTATTAATATTGGTAGGATGATTTCTTTATTAAAAAATGCCAAAATCACATGACTGTCAAATAGATAATACAAATAATACCTAAACTCTTTTTTGCAAGATTTTGTCAATGGTCATACGACTGGAGGTTACTGTGGATGACTTTTTGCCAGGCCTACAGGTCGATGTTGGTTGCCAGACGCAGACAGAGTACAGCTTCATTTGGTATGTCTTGGGCGCTGATTTCATTGGCCTCCAGTCGCAGTACACGCAGATTAGAGTAGTTGTTTGTGTCCACAACTCTGCAGAAACTGCTCACTGAAAATTCTGGGAAATGTAGGGAAAGCATTAAGTTATTGTCTTATCCAAACACAAACAGAGCCTAAATGGGGACATGGTTTGCATTAGAATGACCATGTGAAATATTACAATGTAGGTAAAAACTGTTAGAGCAGTACATTAGTGGGAATGCAGTAGGTTTTCATGAAATGTGTGAAACAAATTTTGGAGACCATCTGTGATATTTTTCAAAACTATTTTTCAAAGAAATATTTTTTGTAGGTTTCTTCAGGAGAAGATTTGGAAATAAGCCTCTGACATGCCTTGTGGTCTTATGTGTAACATTTCAAGGTGTTTTCTGTACCTTTGATCTTGTTGGCCTGGAGATACAGATTCTCCAGACTGGTGCTGATAGTGGGAATCCTCTCCAGCTTGTTGAAGGACAAATCGAGTTCCACAAGTGTGCTGACATTGAAAGCATTGGCTGGAATTCCCCCATTAGTGAGCTGATTGTGGGACAGCCGTACAAAGCGCAGCTCAGGCCGTTGACTCAGAAAGTCAGCAGGAATGCTGGATATACGGTTGTACTCAAGGTAGAGTTGGCTCAGCTTTGGCGGGAGACTTTCTGGAATCTTCTTCAGTCGGTTCCCTCGCAAGTCTAACAGAGTCAAGGATAGCAGACCCTCAAGTGCATTACCGAGGTCTTCGATAGCATTCATTTGGAGATGTAGGGCCGTCAGGTTGCTCATTCCACGGAAAGAATCCACCGGAACTACTGAAATATTGTTGTGATTCATGTGTAGATCTCGTAGGGAACGTGGTAAACCCTGTGGAACACGGCTAAGGTTGTTGTTGTGTAAAAAGAGGCGCTCAAGGTTGGGTAGTTTGGCGAAGACATTTTTACCAATCTTGTCAGAGCTCAGTTTATTGGTGTGCATGCTGATCCAAGCTAAATTTGGAGCATCATCAAAGACGCCATTTGTGATGCTTGTGATCTGGTTATTTTGAAAGTATACATACTCAATGTGAGATGGTACGAATGGCACATGCTGTAGCCTGCGGTTGTTGCAGTACATTGCTTTGGGGTAGGTAGTAGGACATTCACACTCCAAAGGGCAGTCTAGCACAGAAGGCTCATCCTCTGTACTTAGAGAGCCGAAATTGTTATTGTGACTACGGCCATAACCATGACTGTAGGCTCGGTTGCGCAGATAACTCAGCCAGGTTAAAGAGTTGGTCTGTTGTGTCATGGAAAAATCGACAAGACTTGCCAGCAAAAGCAGAAAAATCCAGCCTCTCATTTTCACTATGAGTTGCCTGTCAGGACACAAATACAAATGCAAATACACTTTCTGAGACCACTAGTGAAAAACACTTCATTTTGTTATAATTAAATTAGTAATTTGTCATTAGAAATGATTCATAATCAATTCATAATTTTTCAATAGAAATTCTTTATCAAATAACAATTTTTATCAAATAAAAATTATTTTGTTTAACAATGTTTATAATTAAATTATTTTTCATTATAAATTATTCATAATAAATTCATAATTTAAACAATTTTAAATAAGAATTATTACCAAATAGTTACCATTATTATTATTATTTTATATTATTTAATTTTATAATTAATTTTTTTTTCATTAGAAATACATTTTATATGTATTTCACTCTCAATTTATTAATAATACATATTTTTTCAATGCTAATTATTTAAATTATTATCAATAACAATATTATTACTATAATAATTACAAATTATTGTTATCATTATTGATGATGATGATGATGATGATGATGTTGTTAAAGAACATCTTCTGCTTCAATGAAGAACATTTTATTGTACAGTCACATGATCAGTGTCACATTTTATTTACTTTTTGATTAGTCTATGGACATGAACGATGAAGAACTGTTCAGTGTGATGTTATAATGTGATAATTTTTTGATGTTCATTTTTGTCTCTATCTATTTGTTCATGTAATATGTAAATTGTCAAGACAGTGGCTATTTACACTAAGTGAAAATAGCAACAGATTCTATTTACACTCAGTGCAAATAGTGATAGATGCTAATTACACTAAAGTTGCGTCCCAAATGACGCACTATACACTATACACTTATACACTATGTACTTGTGCACTATGCACTCATCCATGTAGTGCGTGAATTGTATAAGGTTATTTTGTCATTTAACAACAGAGTCCGATCCTCCCTTCCCCTTCGTAATTAAAGCTGCGACAGATGAGTGCACGAAGTGTCCAACATTCCACACTTCGTTTTTTCCGTTAATTTAGTGCATCATCCGGGTATTTAAAGTGCACTTTTTCTTTTTGGAATTTTAAGTGTGAACGCACTACTCGCACTATTTATACTTAAAAACGTCATAGAATAGTGCATAAGTACGCGAATTGGGACGCACCTTAAGTGAAAATAGCATATTTCGATGCCCCGTTTCCATTGGCCGTGCGGGTAATCATCACAGAGCGCAGCAGCGAAAACTGAACTATTTTGAACTTCGACTGCAGCATGCGCGCAAGCTCGCCAATGTTGCGCTCCGGTTGACGCAGCAACAAACCGTCCCTGCACGCCGCAAGCCATTGCAATACATGGTTTCATAGTGCAGTGCATTCCACGTCCTGTGTGAAAGGGCCATTACTCATTACTGCCGTGCCACTGAATTCCACGCGTCATTTTTAAAACTTGAGTGGCCCAACCAAACATTAGTGGGCGGAGCTAGTGTAAATAGCGTTTGCCAACAAGGGATGCTATTTGCACTTTGTGTAAATAGACACTCCAAATTTTTTCAATGTAACTCTTTTATATGATGATGGAGATACAATGATGCATTGCGTCACTGATTGTGATTAGTAATGATGGATCATCACAGTGATTGGTCATGTATTGATTTTAAATGAGATTGTGTTTGAATAGATTGTTTGTATATGCCTGATTAAGGTCAAGGGACAGAAATGTGATGAATAAAGCTATTTTGATACGTGTGCAAGTATTGATAGTGTGAGGGATTTTTTCGTTTTTGATTTTTGACCCTGTGAGGGTAATTATTGATTGATTGATTGATTGATTGATTGATTGATTGATTGATTGATTGATTGATTGATTGATTGATTGATTGATTGATTGATTGATTGATTGATTGATTGATTGGTGACCCTGAACATTCTTTTTTTTATTTCATGCCATAAAATTTATTTATTCTAGAATGTTCAGAAGTTTAAAATCCCACTACTGTATATGCAGTCAGTATAGGCACATAACATTTCCTTTTGTTTCATATGAACAGTTTCGAAGAACATTATTACAGCTCACAAACATTAAGGCAGACATGCATCTTATCTCTTCCTGACAATTGTTTCCATATACAAACTATCATTACAAGAATTCATCATCTTTATTTGCATGTGCTATGTTTTATATCTGTTATTATCTCAGGTCTGGGCAAGTATACCACTTATCTCATTTTTTTTTTCGTTGCAAGAAAACACAAAGTTTTTGTGAGAGAAGTGAGTTTTGCCTAAGGGAAGCTTTGGTACTGTAAATCTAGCTCTGGTGCTGGTGACAGATTCACCTCTTGGGGCGATATTAAAAACACTACAATAATGTCTGCTTACATTCTTGTTTGAACATGCATTGTGGTATTAATTTGATTTAATGAGGGGGGTATTAGGTTTATGGATTAAGCATATGTTTATGGATCTGTCTAATTGACTAACTTGTCAGACATATGGGTCATACTTTATATTTGGTGTCTTTAACTATTATATGTTCATTAAACAAAGTAATTGCTAGATACAATTTACTTATTGTGTTGTTCATTCAAAGCACCAACACCTTAAAATAAGGGGTAACCGGGAAGGCTCAACAGTGTAATTATTGATTACAGAAATGAATTACATTCAGGATTTTTTTTTTTTTTTAAACGAGTACAATGAACAAAACATTGAATGTACACAATAAGTGCATTGTATTAATTTATTCATTTAAATGTTAGTAAATAGTAGTAAAAGACACTTAATATAAAGTGGGACCTATCTTCAAAACCCATGAATAATATCAAAATCATAAAGACATTTTTATGTTGATTAGAAATAACTAGGCTATATTAACTAGGCTTTTGCTCTCCCATTTAGTTTTTTACATTGTTATCCTTCAAGTTCAGAGCAGACTAAATTTACTTAAAATGAGAGAAAGATCAAATAAAATACAGTTAAAGTCAAGTTATATATAAACTGAATGTTTTCTGTTCAGTAAAAAAGTAAATTTTTATCATAAATGCATTGGCTTTCATGCAACATATCTGCTAAAATAAAGATTAAATACATACCTATAATTGTAGCCTCTGTACTGTTCACTGTCTTTTTGTCTTTTGTGTGTGCTTCAGTCGCTTTGGGATGAGAAGTGTAGAAAAGAGGTGGAGAGAGAGTAAATAAAAAAAATCAAATCAAATTTCAAGATAATGAAATGAAATCATCATCCTAGCACATAATGAATATTTGTATTACACATGCACTCATTTCTACACATGCACAACAAAAAAACATTAACTGTACCTTGTTTAATGTAGATCACATTCCAATAAACGAATACAGTTGCACAGCCCTTCAGCGCAAAGCCAATACAGTGAACCTTTGTCTAATGCCTCACCAACATGTTATGCTGTGTTTTGTGCCTGAGGCTTTGTGAGTATGAGTGCCATGTGTGAGAAGCCAAAACATCTGCATTTTAACAGCCTGGCTTCATAGATTGTCAGGACGGGACCCCTGCCTTATCATTATCCTTACACAGGATGAGCCTTTGTGTGCATGCATTTCTAGGGCATCTGACCTAGTATGATCGGCATGTTTAAATTTAAATTACAGTGGTTCTACAGGGTTGCTTATCACTAAACTATACTGTTTACAAATACCTTGTATAGTTAAAACATGATGAATGGGAGTGATATCAACATAGACCAACTGGATCTCTTGCAGTTAACTACTGGCTAGCAATCGTAAAAGCTAAAACTTTATTATATAACTTACAAAAACAAAACAGGCAAGCCATAAATATCAAAAGGTTCAAAATTAAGAACCCATTATGGACCACTGTGAGCGTTTTAAATGGTCTTAATGAATGGAAGGTGTTGTTCTTAAGTGCAAATCATCCATCACATTAAGAAATGCCCAGAATACTTGGAATTATATTTATATAACCATATTAATGTGTTTTTGTTTTTATAAAAGACCATGGTGCATTTAATGATGTCATGATGGCTGAACAAACATAAAGGGGAAAGTACTCATATGGAGTCAATTAGTCATTCATTTGTCACAAGGGAATGTTTAACCAGCACTCATTTCTTGAGCTTAAAGCAGATGAATTCATGCTTGATTTAAATAATGCATACCGATGTGTATTATATAACATTGTGATGTAATGGTTTAGGCCGCTGTTTATTAGATTTTGATCAATTCACTTTTTAACAGGATGCTAACATAATGCACACGCATGCAGTATCAAACACATTACAAAACAAGCATTAATGCTTGGTTAAAAAGTTAATGATAAACTGGATACTATTGTCAAAAAAATGATTGATTTCTATTTCAAACAAATGCTGTTATTTTGAACTTAATATTCATTAAAGAATCCTGAAAAATTGTATCAGTGAGAACAAAGGAAACAGGTACAGGAACTAGAAATAAAATAAAACAGAACATACACGTGACAATAATATTTCACACTTACTTTTTTACTGTATTTTTGATTAAATAAATTCAGCCTTGGTGAGCATAGGAGACTTCTTTCAAAAACATTTAAAAATTTTACAGATCCCAATTTTTTAAACAGTGTATGTGTGCGCACAACAGGCCTTAAAACGGTTTCAAGAACCAAAACTTCAAACACATATAAAATTTTAATCAGAACTACTGGAACACCTCAAACATCCTCCCAGACATTAGTCAGGCTATAACTGCAAACACTGAATGATAAATGGAGAATAAATGGCATGAAAGAGTACATTTTTGTCCTCATTCTCCAATTATTGACCTACACATGTCCACATATGCATTTGTTTGTCACAGTCCTGGTGCTTCTTTCATTGCAGCCGCCATTTTCTTTCTTCTCTTCAAAAGAAGAGGATTGGATGAGTCCTCGATCGCTTTGATCTTTATTTGTTCGTAGTCCACTCTCATTGTTGCTAAGGCATTAGACATCTCTTCCTGTGCATTTACACACACAACAGACTTACCAAAGCAATTACAGAAAATTATGATTATTGGTTCTTATGGTCTATATACACTATTTTCAATAGTTTGGGGTTGGTAAGATTTTATAATGTTTTGTAATAAATTATTTTATGTTCATTTAATATATAATACAGTAAAACAAACAGTAATATCGTGTTTGTGAAGTATTATTTCAATTTAAGATAATAATACTTTTTTCAGGAATCAAAAGAACATTTATTTGAAATAAATATTTTGTACAATTTTAAATTTCTTTACTGTCACTTTTGACCAATTTAAAGCATCCTTGCCGATGCTTGTACTAGCCCCAAACTTTTAAAAAGTAGTCTGTTTCATTAAATATTTGATTTTTGTTTTCATGTCTGAATATATAACCAACAGAAAACAGACCTTGACTTTATCCCAGACATCACTTTCTTCCATAAGGACTCGACTTGTGTGCAGATGTGTCGGAGGAACCGTCATTGACTTCTGCATAGATCCCAAGAGAGAAAGATGCACAAATTAAATATTAAAACTTTAAATGTACAAATAATCATATAAGAGCAAAATGTTATGATGAACACCACTGTCCCCATAATTAATCAAATTTATCAAACAGCATGCAAATGAATTCTCAAAAAACATGGCCTTAATTGCCATTTACTTGTGTACCCTTGATCGTAAGACCTTTGCCTGTTTAGTCAAAGATTAAAATGCTAATGCTCACATTGATCCAAGAATGGTTCATGAATTCTGTGATGGTCATTCTCTCTGTAGGATCTGTTTTCAGCAGTTGGCAAATGAGCTGCTTTGCTGTAGAGTGAAAAAATGTCTTATCACATAATATATGTGTGTGATGTTGAACAAAATGCACCATCATAAGTGTTGTAAAATTACCTTCCTCTGACACCTGTGACCATTCAGGGTTTGGAAATTCATACTGGCCATTCCGTATCCGTTTTCTCATTCCCGGTGAGAGTTGTAAGCCATGGTTTGAGTAGAATGGTGGATATCCACACAACCTAAGAGGATATGTGATGGTTGTGAATTTAAACGCAGTAACATACACTCTAAGAAATAAAGGTTCCAAAAGGTTTATTTTCTCAACAATGCCAAAGAAGAAACATTTTCTGTCATGACAACTCTCAGAGTATTTGGCCTGGTAATGGATATTAAAATGTTAAAATGTTTGGTATTGGCAGAATAGATCTGCTACAAGCTGCTGTTATTGCTGCTGCTGCATAGAAAGTATAGGACTCGCTATACATACATACTGCTGTAAGAATGTAAGACATGCTGCTGCTGCACAATATAGCATACATGAATTACCCATAGCAGATCTATACAGGTGGAGCTGGGGGAGGTGGAGGTTTCCTGAAAGTGCACTGCACGCTGCTACAACAAACATTGACCAAGTATTTGAAAGTTGAGCAGCAAGCTCAATGGCTGCTGATGCAACAGGAACCAATCAGTTGCACCCTATAGAGAATGTGATTGCTAGCAAATTGAATTAAGGACCTATTAGCCTGCGACATCAAGAGTTTCATGACAGAACTTTGAATTTGGCTTCCCCAAAGAACCTTTCTCTTAGTTCTTAAAGGCACAATATGTAAATTTTCACCTCTAGAGGTCGCTTATTCAAAACAAAGGCGTAGCTTGATGAGGCCTTGATTTCGCAGAATCATGGGAAGTGTTGTCTTCACGTCTACAGCCGGTGGAAAATCATGTATATGGATAAGATTATTAACATTACTGTAGTATGAAACAGAGCAGGGCCGAGTGTTGTGCAAGCAGAAACTTGGCCACTAGAGTGATTGCTAATGAGAGACGCAGAAGAACTTTTATTATGCCGCAGTTGCTTCTTCAGGTCAAGCGTATGTGGGGTAAAGCAGTGCTGTTTTATCATATTAGATACATTTGTGTGTTAAAGTTGTTATAGTGTTACTCTGCGTTCGCTCGGCGGCTACTATGAGACACTTGTTGCACACTGCAGTAAGTTAGATCGATATTAGGCATGGTAAAACATGGTACTCGCTGTAAATCAAGAAAACAAGATTTGAACAATAAGTCTTACTGTGTTGAGCTATATAACATGATTAGTTTTCTGTCGATAAATGTATCCAAACAGTTGCTCACCTGTCTAATAAAACACATAATAGATTAAAGCGTCTTTGGTTTTTCCATGGTTTTTACAAAATAAAACCGGAAACCGGGGGGGTAATGCGGGTATGATGTCATTGATAGGCGACACACGGACATGATCCATGCCCTGGATAAAATTGGTTATTCTTCTGGATTTAAACATTCTTGGAAACATTTGTGACCCTAGACCAAAAAACCAGTCAACTGAATCCTCTGAAATCTGAATAAATAAGCTTTCCATTGATGTATGTTTTGTTAGGATAGGACAATATTTGGCCGAGATACAACTATTTGAAAATCTGGAATCTGAGGGTGCAAAAAAAATCAAAATATTGAGAAGATCGCTTTTAAAGTTGTCCAAATGAAGTCCTTAGCAATGCATATCCACTCACAAAAATACATTTTTGATATATTTATGGTAGGAAATTTACAAAATATCTTAATGGAACATGATCTTTACTAAATATCCTAATGATTTTTGGCATAAAAGAAAAATCAATCATTTTGAACCATACAATGTATTGTTGACTATTAAATATACCTGTGTGACTTATGACTGGTTTTGTGGTCTAGGGTCACATTTGGTATAATGTAAGTACAAAAGTCAACAAAATATATAACATTGTTCTAATGGTTTTTGGATATTATATTGTGCCTTTAGAAGAACCAATTTTTCTTCAAGTGAAGAACATTTTTATAATCTAAAGAATTTTTTGTGGAATGGAAAGGTTCCATGGATGTTAAGGGTTCTTCATGGAAATATAAATGGCAATAAAAGAATATTTTATAGCAATCAGAATGTTCCCACTCACAGGATGTACATGATGACTCCTAATGACCACATGTCACATGACTTATCATATTTCTCTGGACCAAGCACCTCTGGGGCTAAAAGAGAAGGATTCACTTTAGCGTCCTTGTATTATGATACCAAATGAAACTCGAAACTGACTTGTCTTCTTACCCACATAATAAGGTGTATAGCATGGGGTGGTCAAGCAGTTGTTGGATGTGGTCTCTTTGGCGAATCCAAAGTCTGTAAGCTTGAGCTGGGCATCTGGCTGTTTTGATGTGTACAGTAAATTCTCTGGCTGCAAATTAAATATTAAATATAAATTAAATATAAACAGATTCTTGTGTTTATATGCATGGAAATTTAGCTGTATGATGTGTGTTGTAAAAGTCCTACATTGTTAACTATTAATACATATATAAGCACCAGGATAGAAACTAATTTCTCATTATATTTTTTTAAGCTTTAATACTATAGGACTCAACAAGTAATAAATGGGGAAAACCTTCAGGAGGGGTTTTAAATGGTCTTACAAATGGTTCCACTTTTATATGATCAGTACATATTGTATTCTCTTGGCTTCCAGCAGTGAGCAAGTATAAGATTACAGAATAACTGTTCTTCCATAAATCCTTTTAGTTATAAATATCTTTAGTTACATTATTTGCAAGGTTTAATGCGATGATTAAATTCCCATGTTAAATTAAATTCACAAATCTAACTGATTACATTTTAAATTGGAATCCACTGCAGGATCCAACAATTGCATAACACATAGGATAGACCAAATGTCCACAGGAATACAAGCAAATTTACAAAGTCACATTATGGGTATAATAAAGTTATGCCTTAATTATTCTTCAACATGAACCTAGGCCTTTTAACACTAACCATTCAGCAATGTTTGTGTGTGTCATCTTTCTGTCCTTTATCAAAAAAGTTAAGTTTTAAATACAAAGGATAATTTCAGTAAACCAGATATAAAAGCTGTCTTACAGAAAAATGTAATATTGCGAAATATTATATAATTTTAAATAACTGTATTCTGTTTGAATATATATACAGTGAGGAAAATAAGAATTTGAACACCCTGTTATTTTGCAAGTTCTCCCACTTAGAAATCATGGAGGGGTCTGAAATTGTCATCGTAGGTGCATGTCCACTGTGAGAGACATAATCTATAAAAAAAAAAAAAAACAGAAATCACAATGTATGATTTTTTTAACTATTTATTTGTATGATGCAGCTGCAAATAAGTATTTGAACACCTGTCTATCAGCTAGAATTCTGACCCTCAAAGACCTGTTAGTCTGCCTTTAAAATGTCCACCTCCACTCCATTTATTATCCTAAATTAGATGCACTTGTTTGAGGTCATTAGCTGCATAAAGACACCTGTCCATCCCATACAATCAGTAAGAATCCAACTACTAACATGGCCAAGACCAAAGAGCTGTCCAAAGACACTAGAGACAAAATTGTGGACCTCCACAAGGCTGGAAAGGGCTACGGGGAAATTGCCAAGCAGCTTGGTGAAAAAAGGTCCACTGTTGGAGCAATCATTAGAAAATGGAAGAAGCTAAACATGACTGTCAATCTCCCTCGGACTGGGGTTCCATGTAAGATTTCACCTCGTGGGGTCTCAATGATCCTAAGAAAGGTGAGAAATCAGCCCAGAACTACACGGGAGGAGCTGGTCAATGACCTGAAAAGAGCTGGGACCACCGTTTCCAAGGTTACTGTTGGTAATACACTAAGACGTCATGGTTTGAAATCATGCATGGCACGGAAGGTTCCCCTGCTTAAACCAGCACATGTCCAGGCCCGTCTTAAGTTTGCCAATGACCATTTGGATGATCCAGAGGAGTCATGGGAGAAAGTCATGTGGTCAGATGAGACCAAAATAGAACTTTTTGGTCATAATTCCACTAAACGTGTTTGGAGGAAGAAGAATGATGAGTACCATCCCAAGAACACCATCTCTACTGTGAAGCATGGGGGTGATAGCATCATGCTTTGGGGGTGTTTTTCTGCACATGGGACAGGGCGACTGCACTGTATTAAGGAGAGGATGACTGGGGCCATGTATTGCGAGATTTTGGGGAACAACCTCCTTCCCTCAGTTAGAGCATTGAAGATGGGTCGAGGCTGGGTCTTCCAACATGACAATGACCCGAAGCACACAGCCAGGATAACCAAGGAGTGGCTCTGTAAGAAGCATATCAAGGTTCTGGCATGGCCTAGCCAGTCTCCAGACCTAAACCCAATAGAGAATCTTTGGAGGGAGCTCAACTCCGTGTTTCTCAGCGACAGGCCAGAAATCTGACTGATCTAGAGAAGATCTGTGTGGAGGAGTGGGCCAAAATCCCTCCTGCAGTGTGTGCAAACCTGGTGAAAAACTACAGGAAACGTTTGACCTCTGTAATTGCAAACAAAGGCTACTGTACCAAATATTAACATTGATTTTCTCAGGTGTTCAAATACTTATTTGCAGCTGTATCATACAAATAAATAGTTTAAAAATCATACATTGTGATTTCAGGATTTTTTTTTTTTAGATTATGTCTCTCACAGTGGACATGCACCTATGATGACAATTTCAGACCCCTCCATGATTTCTAAGTGGGAGAACTTGCAAAATAGCAGGGTGTTCAAATACTTATTTTCCTCACTGTATTTAAAATAATTAAAAATTATACAATTATTTTATAATGCCAAAGCTGAATTTACAGCAGCAATAATTCCAGTCTTCAGTGTCACATGATCCTTCAGAAATCATGCTCAAGAAACATTTCTGTTGAGCTTTATTTATTTTTTGTAAACAATTATATTTTGTAACATTATAAATGTCTTTACTGTCACCTTTGATCAATATATTGCATCCTTGTTGAATAAATGTAGTAATTTCTTTAAAAAAATAAATGCCCCCTTTTGAACAGAATAATATAATTCTGTCTGCTGATACATAATGATGGCTGTACAGTAGCTCACCTTGAGGTCTCTGTGAGCAATGTTAATACCATGCAGAAACTCGACAGCTTCTCCAATGCTTCTCATTGTTTCTGAGGCCTCTAATCATTTTGTGGAGTCAAAGGGGAAAAAAACAAAAAATAGAGAATTAATAACTGGGATGTGTTTACTGTTTTCTAATCAATGGAGTTGAATGAGTGTATGTGCTTGATGTGAGGATCTGTACCTCTTTCAGTGAAAGCTTGATCACCACGTTCCTGAATGCGGCGAAAGAGTTCTCCCCCCTCCATACTGTTTAAGTGACATATAGAATTTGAAGGCACTTTTATCTGGCCTGTTATATAACCAATTAATGACAATTTGATTTAAGTGTGTTAACAAGCCTTACCACTCCATGATGAGAAGCAAACACTTTTTGCGTTGGTAGTAATTCTCAAAGACATCTTCAATTTCTACGATACGTGGGCAGCTTGATGCCCTGCAGTGAAGTTCCACCTCCCGTCGAGCCTTAGGGGTGTCCCGCAGCATCTGAAAGTGAGCGAAAAGCATCAAGAACAGCTTAATTCACGGTCTAAAATAATGGAATGATTTTTGCTCATTTGCCTCTATTGAATTTACTGGAACATGATTGTTGGAGGGCCTGCAGTATGTCCTGAAATATCTCAACCTCAGAGAGTCCCTAGCATTGTGTCTGGATAAACCTACTCAGCACATCTGTAATTTATTCTGTTTTCTCTTAGAATGGACCCTCTGTATTTACTGCTTAGTAGGGGTGGGAGGAAATCAATACAGCATAGTGTCATAATATTTTGCATGAGGATATTGTATCGAAACAAAGACGGCAAGTATCAATATTTTCAGGGCTTTAATTTCATCTGGATTAAAAGTATTAAGAATCGTGATAATATTGTGTAGTGTGGCCTCTGGTAATTTCCACCCCTACTGCTCAACAGATCCTAATGTTCTAATTCCAGCATCAAAGACATTTTGGCAAAATTTTGTATATTTGTAATTTTTCAATGGCATTAACAGGGCAGATGACAATGGTTCTGTGAAGAACCCCAATGGAACCTTTCCACTGCACAAGATAAAGATTCTTTATAGTGGAAAAAGTTCTTTAAATTTTTAAAATGTTCTTTACACAAAGAAAATAATTGTTCTTTTAAGAACTGTAAAAGGTATTTTTGAGGATCCCAATATAGTTCTTCTGAGGCATAGTTGTGGAAAAAACGGTTCTGGAACTTTTTTTAAGAGTGTAGATTTAATGGGGGATGTATGGATAAAAGATTACTGAGGCTATATTTGGGGTTCCTAAAATTACCACATTGGCAGAGCCCTTGGAGAATATATTGGCAGTTTTATAAGGAATTTAAGTCTATATCTTAAGAGCTTCATGGATCCCACATAGTTCCTGACAGGGCTGACAAGACTGTTAATAGCTCCTGCAGTAACCATAATGGAAAACGTTTTGAGGCACCTGAAATATTAAAAGTTCACTGAGTACACAATACAATATCTGAGGCACCTTTAGTTTTTAAGATATGAGTTTTTATTATATTTTTATAGTGTGGAAATGTCTATTTTCAGGAATACGAAATCCCCATTTACCAAAGCGTTTAGGTTATGTGAAAACTCAAAACGTAATGATACATGAACTCATAAGGGACCATGTACAGTATGAGTACAAGCAGGAGAGAAATTAATTTAATGAACAGTGAATAGCTGGTAGGTCCTTATCAGTCATAACACTGTAACTGTAACCAAGATTGACACTGTGATTAGAAACATTCACCCTTTTTACCTTCTCTTAATTCGCTTCAAATTGTATAGTTTGGATATGAATATATGTCACATGAACAAAATAGATAGCCTACCTTTAAGGCATAGTGTTTGCCGTTTTTCTTCTGGAATATTTCCCAGACCTTGCCATTGATGCCTATCCCGAGCACTTGTCCTGCAAGCTTATACTCCTCAGTTATTACCTTCTTCTTTATCTTCAGGGATGATTTCAGTGCCGACTCACTGGAAAGCACTGAATCATTTTTACTTTCTGTATTATCTAACATAGTGGTAGACTGTGTTCATCTCTGTCTGTGCAGCAGCGAAGACTTCTTTAGACCAGCTTAAAGGATTTTAAAAGGATCCAATTAACAGGGCTGGTTTGAATATATTTACCTGCATGAAAGGAGACACAGACATTTCTAAAAAAATTTAAAAAAAAAAATTAAAAAAAGGTAATTGTAATATCACTGTTCTGATGTTACTGTTTTTTTTTATTTTTGTTTTTTTTATATATATATATATATAACAGATACCGCCATTCTGACTTTTTTCTCTCAGCATTGTGAGATATAAAATCGCAATTGCGAGTGATAAAGTCCGAACTGCGAGATATAAAAAGTCGCAATTATCTTTTTATCTTTTACTTAGCTTCCATAGTGGTTAGTCCCGTAAATTCTGCTTAACATCTTTTTATGCTACGGAAGAGGAGGTTTGGAAATACAAACGATGTTGAGTATACCTAAATAATGCACAGTTTTTAATTTTCGGTGATATATCCTTTTAAAACTGACAAGTCATCATGCGTTAATATTTTTCTTTTAAAAATATAAATCAGTTAAAAGCTTGAATGATATTACTTTCAGAAGTCTGGCGGTCACTTCAACAGACGCCGGTAATTTCCCGTCGGACATGTTTCGGCGCTGCACGCGCATGGTGCTCAGAGCAGATGGTTGAATTACTCTAATAGTTTTTTTATAATATGGGGATTTAGAGAACACTTCGTTATGTGATTTTAAGCGGCTTCTTGCAAATACCACGTCAGAATACCAAGATGTTTGCAAAAGCGTTTCGTGTGAAATCAAACACCGTTATCAAGGGATCTGACAGGTATTCAACAGTTACATTTTTAAAGATAAGTTAAAATAAATACACTTGCAAAGTAAATCTGATTCAGTATTGAGTCACATCGTGGACATTGTGTTTTCAGGAATCAATGTCAGATTTAATATTGAATAGTATGTGGCTTAAATGTTGTGATAATTATATTGTTACAGTATATTGTGTATATGTTTTCTTTTTACTCATTCGAGATCATCTACTGTATCTTTACATAAAGTGCCTTACAAAAATATGTTTCTTGGTGATTCCATACCCTTTTATAATATGCTATTGTTGTATTACTCTTGTTACTGCATTGTTTGCTTTATTTACATCATAAGGAACATCTTGGTCAAACCCTGTGATTATTTTCCCCTCTGAAATGTCTGGTAATACATAGGAATATTGAGAGTTTATAAACTCAAGATACATTTGTGTAGTTATTAAAAGAGACAACTTAAGATTAGCATGATTATAAGCAGTATTTCTCCCCTGATTTTCACATAATTATGTCATTTTCAGCATTTTAAATATCTTAGTACATGACATTTTTATTTAGTTTGTTTATATATATATATATATATATATATATATATATATAATTAAATACAATACACACATATAATACGCACACACTTACTGCATTTATTTTGATATCTTGTCATTGTGGTCTTTTCTGCCCATACAGGAGGAAGCTGAGAACAGATATCTCAGCTGCTTTTCCTTCTCTGTCAGTTCAGGAACTAAATGAGCTCATCCCAAATAAAGAAGAGCTGAATATTGTGAAGATTTACGCACATAAAGGAGATGCAGTCACTCTGTATGTCCTCCATAAAAATCCCATATTCTTTCAGCTGGAGAAACAGCTGTTCCCAACAGGTGAGTCTGCAGCTCACCATCAGTCTTTGTTGTGAATGCTGATGAAGTTTATGCTAATTTTTGCCTGTTGATCTTAGTGTACACACTGTGGCGATGTCCCGCCATGCTACCGGCATTCACCACGTGGCCACCTGTCCTGCAGAAGTTATCCGGTGGAGCAGGTCAGCACCTGTTTGTTAGTGTGCATCTGTGTATCTCAGAGAACATGTCTGACTCATTTCTCTCCTGCAGATCTCATGTTGCCTGGTGTAGTGGTATCCAATAGTGGCCTTCCTGAGGTACATCAAGGCGATTGCTGTGCTGTCACTCTTGTGATGAACAGGTAACGCTGGGCATTCCATCACATTTCACTCTCATAGGTGATTCATATTGGACTTAAAATCTTGAATGATCTGAAAGATACCACAATTGGATAAAGATTTACAACTTTTTGTTATTGCGATTATAAACTGGATTTGGCTATTCTTACTCATCAGCATCAGTAGCGTCTGTAGCATTTTGAATGATGTTGAGATGTGGAGCCTTCATTATTAAAAATGCTTGTAAATAATATTCTCTTATGTGCATGTGGCTTTTTGGTGTTAAAGGGCACCAGTGGCTGTTGGGACAGCAGCTGTGTCGAGCACTGAGATGAGGAAGAGTGGAATGAAGGGGAAGGGAGTGAATATTTTACACGCATACATGGACCAGCTGTGGTGAGCTTTGCGTTACAGCATTAATCTGTCTTAACTTTCATTTATACTTCCATTTCCGACCACTTTGTCATGTCAAATTTATTTGTATAGCGCTGTTCACAATACACATAGTTTCAAAGCAGCTTTAAAAAAAAACATGACATTAAAGGGTTAGTTCAACCAAAAATGAAATTTATGTCATTAATTACTCACACTCAGGCCGTTCCACACCTGTAAGACCATCATTAATCTTCGGAACACAAATTGAGATATTTTTGTTGAAATCTGATGGCTCTGTGAGGCCTCCATAGCAAGCAATGACATTAGGGTGAACTAACCCTTTAATGTTATATCTTATTATCTTCATGCCTTATATGAGCATTTAGCAAATTATAGCAGGGTGATAATATTGGTTGTGTTTTGCAACAGTATCAAAAATCAAGCAGTAGAGATATGCAATGTATTATATATCACCCTATGTGAATATTACAGTGACTGGGAGGTGACATGTTGGGTTCATTTAGTTTTGTCGTGGCCACAACATATAAACTCGTGGGAACGTGATAATATGTCGTGGCCACAATATATTGATATAAATATATAATATGAGATTTTGTTTTGTCGAGGTAATGTCATCCTTATGTCGTGGCCATGTGATGTAAAGTCGTGGCCTCGAGATCATATGGTGAGGAAATGAGATATTTTTCTCGTGGCCACGACTTCATTATGTTGAGGGAACGAACGACATTTATTTCTCATGGCCACGAGTTACATGTGTAAACAACCTGCGTGACCATGGCAACCTGGAACTATCACAAATGGATGAGACCATGATAATATTTATTTTTAATTAAGAATGAAAAATAAGGGTGGAATATATATATATATATATATATATATATATATATATATATATATATATATATAATATATATATTCCCATAAATTAAAATTCCTGTGCGCCTACAGAAATAAAATCGTAAATAAAGCTTTCATTGGTTATATACAAATAATGAACAAAATATTCTATTTTTTAAACTTAAACTACTGTCGCCAGAAATAGGCTACAGAAATACAATAATAAAGTACAAAAAACTTTATTGCCATGATCGGGCATTTACAGAATTTAACCTACAGAATACAAATTTTCACTAACAAAGTACAGAATATTAATTAGATAAAGAAATATGAGAAATGAAGGGGGAAATAAAGCAAATAAATGTACAAATGTAACTAATAATAATATAAAAATATTAAATAAAAAATAAACGATAAGTGAATGGATTTAAAAGACTTGGATGGGATTAAAATGTACAACGTTTAAACATTTATTGATAAACTTCATTCGAATGCTGTCTAAGTAACATAGCGTGCAATACAATATATTATGCACTATGTTAATATAATAATTTCTTAATTCCACTCTTTTTCTAAAGTAAAAATAAATATTATTAGTCTCATCCATTTGTCATCCCGGTCACCATAGAATATACTGCATGTATGCACAGTTCCAGATTTTCCCCCCTACTCTTACGCAAGAGTAGGGGTAAGCCCAGTCCATGACTGGTGTTGATCTAACCTATTAGCATAGATACCGCTCTGAGAGAACCGCAGCAGTCCGTCATTTCTGTTTCCTCACTGTAGCTGCTGGAGATGTGTAAGGTCTGCGCCAAAAACATTGCAAATGTTCTGTTATTGGATGTACCAATTAACATAAGAGTCTCCATATATATTTATTGTCAGAACACCGGACTGCTTCACAAACAAGGGTCAGTTTAATCCTGGATTTTCACAAACGATTAACATTACAGACTGTACATGGTAGTCGATGAGTTTAATCAATTTAAAGGGTTAGTTCGCCCAAAAATGAAATTTCGGTCATCAATTACTCACCCTCAAGTCGTTCCAAACCCATAAGATCTTCATTCATCTTCTAACACAAATTAAGATAATTTTGATGAAATCTAAAGCTTTCTGACCTCCCTATATGCAGCAACATCATAACCAATTTCAAGACCCAGAAAGGTAGTAAATGCATCGTTAAAATTGTCCACGTGACTTCAGTGGTTATGAAGCGATGAGAATACTTTTTGTGTGCAAAGAACAAACAGACAAAAATAACGACTTTATTCAATAATTTCTTCTCTTCCCTGTCAATCTCCTGTGCTGTTTACGTTGTGTAAACAGTGCAGTGCTTCCTGGTTCTACGACAGAATGCCGACTCATTATTGGCCAGCTCCTGCGTCAGCAGCGCACACGTGCGTCATGCTGCTCACATGTACTGCATCGTCTAATACTGAGCTGGTGTTCTGACGTAGAACGCTGCACTGTACTTTTTACAGCTTTGCTGTATATAGAGAGGTTAGAAAGCTCTTGGATTTCATCAAAAGTATCTTAATTGGTCTTCTGAAGATGAACGAAAGTCTTACTGGTTCGGAAGGGCATAAGGGTGAGTAATTAATGGCCGAAATTTCATGTTTGGGTGAATTAACCCTTTAACTCCGCAACAACTATATATTTATCAACTAACCATTCAGAAACTTCCAGTTGCATTCTAAAACTTATAACTTCTTCCTGAGTCTCTCCATCAGTGTCCGTCTCTGGTTCAAACATGTAAGGTTGAACACCGCTGCTGACAATTTCTGACATTTTGGCCGCATGAGATTCTCCAGTTTTGTTGTTGTTGAGTATCCGAAATGTAAGCTGTTAAAGCGCTACCTTCTTCTGGAAAGGGTGCCAGGAGCAGCAGCTCATTTGCATTTAAAGGGACACACACAAAAACGACATGTTTTTGCTTACACCCAAATAAAAGGGGCATAATAGGTCCCGTTTAAGTGGTCTAAATTTATATATGTTTTGTAGCGTTTGTGGAAGCAGTTAGCCTGGGTGCCAGCCCGAACCCCGCCCACAACATTTTTTGGACGGGAAGTTCGGTCTGGACTCGATCCATTGTGGAGTAATTATGCTCGGCTCCCAGAAGGCCGAGCCAATCAAATTGCCAGGGCAGGCTTTAATCGATGATGGATAGGCTATCTGCAGTTACGTAACCACCCACGTCATCAAAGAGCGCTTGGGGAGTTTGATTGACAAGCGATCTAACCAATCAGAATGCCGCATCCGCCATTTTGTCCAACAAAGCAGTCAGGAGTTAGAAGATTAACATCGGTGGAGTTAAACGTGAAAAATTGTGCATATTGACGTCTTTCCGCGTTTGAAACAACATTCATTCTCATGTTCATTCATGTTTATTTGATGCTATAAATGGACTAGTAGGAAGAGATGATCGGTTCACGAGCCTCTTGAGCTGAGGCGTTACAGCAATCTGTCACGATCATGGTCACAACACATTAAAGAGCCACAAAACAGTTTTTATTGTTTGAATTTTTTTAATAACTACACAGTTTGAAAGCTGGGATTTTGTTTAATATCATAAGTAACCTGCTCTGTCTCGTCTGTCGATGTGTTGTCAGTTTCTTTGCTCCGCGATGTATTTTCCACTCTGTGTGGCGTGACAGCGCCACGGCTTGTCGGACAAAGCAACAGTAACTAAGGGGGACGAGTCTTTGCAAAAGGTTTACAACAATGATGGCTGTTGAAGAACTGAGATGTGTAGATTCCGCCATCGCGTCCGTTATAGAAGATATCGACAGCGCATTAATTTTAAAAGAGGAACAGAGGACCGCGATCAAGGCATT
This sequence comes from Chanodichthys erythropterus, assembly GCF_024489055.1. Lineage (NCBI taxonomy): Eukaryota > Metazoa > Chordata > Actinopteri > Cypriniformes > Xenocyprididae > Chanodichthys > Chanodichthys erythropterus. Next base: position 28,963,438 of record NC_090229.1, on the reverse strand, counting down.
TGTCGATAGGAAAGATGTCTTTGCCGTCCTTCCTACGGGATTCGGCAAAAGTTTGATTTATCAGCTGGCCCCGATGGTCGCTAAGAAGAGTTCTGTTGACAACTATGCGTCGGTCAACATACGTCACTTACTCTGTAGCTCTGATTGGTTGTAGGTCTATCCAATTGAGGTCTTTCCTGGATCGGTTGAAATACGCCCCCATAATCAAAGCCCAATGGAGCAGTATCAGACTCATATTCTGACTAGAATTGAGTATGACCACGTCAGGCTAGGAAGCAGTAGGACCATAAAATGTTTGCCCAATCATTGCATTCAGTCCGATTGTCAACGCATGTATTTTCATACCTCCGCACACCTTCCTCACACAGACATCATGTCATCAGTGTGTTTCTCACTATGCAGTGTTAGATAGATATCAGTCAGCAGTGTCAGTCACAGCAGCTACCTTTTACAGTTCCTACTAAACCAAAACAAGTTTGACATGTAGTTGCAAAGTTACTTGTGAAGTTTTGTTCACTCATCAGCTGAAAACATCATAGGCCAAAAAAAAAATATTTCTGGGATTTAAGAATTGAAATCAGTTCATCAAAATGAAAATCAATGAAAATAGAAAAAACTTTATTTTCAACCCAGCCCTAATAGCTGGGCAATAATATAGTTTACATTTTCAGATGATATAACATCAATTATGCATCAAATTAACTTTCTACAGACATTTTTCTCAAATTCTGTGTAGGGCATTTGGTGATAAGACGCATCCTCCGGTTATACCGGTCACAAACTCTCCAGCACAGGTGGAGGGAGAATCAGAGGGAGAGGAATGTGAGGAGAAGGATGGCTCTGAATCGGCTGTAGTGGAAACATCTTGTCAGAGCATGCAGGAGCTGAGGCTGGATGAGCATGAGGTGCTGAAGGAAGAACAACTGCTTGAGGATAAAGAGGGTGAAGACACTGATGGAGAAGAGCATGACTCTAGATCTCCACAGGGTGAAATGTCTTTGACTTCTTGTCACACTTTTTTGTAGGCATTTTCTGTATGTTGACGTTCATGTCTCTATTATTACAGAGCAGATGGATGAGTTATTGCTGCAATGTTTCCTCCATGCCCTTAAGACTAAAGTCAAAAAGTCAGACCTCCCACTACTGACCAGCACCTTCCTGAGCAAGCACATGGTGTCCTGCTGGTAATTTTGCCTCTATTATTAATCTTCTGATGACTTGCCTTTATTTCCTAAGCTCAGCCTTTTGCTTTACAGCAAATATTATAATTTTTTAACTTAACACTGTGAATCACTGTGGGACATCAGAGACATTAAACACATTAAAATGATCTTTAATACATTGTGTTAATTGTAACGTGGTCAAACTCGAAATGTCACAATCTCTACTTTTTCCCCCCGCAGTCCTAGAGGAAAGCAACTAGATATCAAGAAATCAAGTTATAAAAAGGTACACTGTTCACAGATTGTGAGGTTTTAGTCAATTTCAGTGTAGCCTTATCTTTGCTTTAGTAGGTCACAACTTTTCTCTCTTCCTTTCCAGCTGTCTAAGTTTCTGTTGTGCATGCAGAGAGATCACAGTCTGGTTCAGGTGAAGGAGCTGAGTAAAGGTGTGGAGAGCATTGTGGAAGTTGACTGGAGGAACCCTGAGTAAGCAGTCAAACCATTCACTATTAAAATCTCATTCATAAACTTTAAATTTATTTTAAAACAGTTGAAATAGTAAAAAATCAACTGAAAATATGCTTGTTGATGTCCAGCAATTGTTCTTGGTTTTGAGGGAAGTGGCTGTTTTCTTGAACAACATGTTCTACTTCTACAGATTGTGTTCTTTCAGCACACCAGAGGATTGTGAGCCGGAGAAAGAGTCTGAGGGGTGCGGGGCTTGTGAGCTCCCATACCAACCCCCTGAAATCACACAACTGTATGGGGTCACTGCACGCCTGGAACCTCTTTTTCAGGACGCCCAGAAAAAGTTAACGAGTGGAAACATTTTGTTGTGAATTTCTTTTTAAAGTGTGTTAGTGGGAGTGTAGTGGGAATGTTGAGCATTTTTTGTGTTTCAGAAAGGGGACGCCTCTAAAGGCCAGTGAAGTGAGGAATATCATCACAGATTATGTGAAGAAAAATGAACTGGTCCATGAAACCAACAAAAAGTGAGCTTAAGTACCATATGGATCTATGCAAACTACTGCATGGTTTCAGTACTATACTAGTGTAGTTTCACAAGGTTTGGACTAAAGTGACTTCCTCTCTTCTCTTATTCATCAGTTATGTTAATATTAACCCTACACTTTGTGACTGTTTGCTGGAGAAGTCTGAGTACCACGAAGTGGAGACACTGAAATGGGATGACCTCTTTAGCAGGTAAAAATGCATAAAGTATATCGTAGCATTGTTTTTTTGTGTGTGTGTATGTGTTTCGCAAGAAGCACATAATTGTCTTAAAGGGTTAGTTCACCCAAAAATGAAATTTCTGTCATTAAAGGTGCCCTAGATTCAAAAAATGAATTTACCTCGGCATAGTTAAATAACAAGAGTTCAGTACATGGAAAAGACATACAGTGAGTCTCAAACCCCATTGTTTCCTCCTTCTTATGTAAATCTCATTTGTTTAAAAGACCTCAGAAAAACAGGTGAATTTCAACATAACACCGAATGTTACGTAACAGTCAGGGTGTATGCCCCCAATATTTGCATATGCCAGCCCATGATTGAGGCATTACACAATTACAAATCTCTTTGCTCTGTGATGCATTTATCACTGCGTGTGGCGTGACAGCGCCACGGCTTGTCGGACAAAGCAACAGTAACTTAGGGGGCGGGTCTTTGCGAAGGGTCAATTCGGCTAGGTATACATCCGCGCTAAAATATCAAGGTGAAAGTCATCATAGCTTGCGTAGTTTAGACCCAGCTCCTAACCCAACTTTGAGAATAGATTAATGGCGATATTTTTTTTTATCGCCCGATAAGAGTCTCACGTTAACGCAGCACGTTAACGCCTATAACAGCCCACCACTAATTAAAACATCAAGATAGTACATCCTACAACTACACCAAAACATTATGCCTATACACTTTGTAAACATGAGTCACAAAAGCTCTTTACTTGCACCAACAACACAATAATAATAAAAACAATGGTATATACATTTGGTATAGCAAAAAAAAAAAATTGTTACCTACATCTTACCAAAGACTTGTGTACTCAACATTAAAATAGTTGAAGGTGGACTGTCTCCACGTTATCTCAAAATGTTCTGTTATGGCTGCACAATGCATCTCTTATTTACAAAAATGTTTGTTATAATGAGAGGATTTGCGAGTGTGCAGCTTTTGTTCAGTTCTAATGTAAACACCTCTTATTGGCCATTGCGTTCAAGAAATCAACAGATATTAATGATTGGCTGCATTGCTCAATGCTGCAAAAACACAATGTAAACAGAAACATTTGACATTCTCCAGAGTGCAAATACAGATACATGCTGGATCGTTTGCCAAATGTTTTGCCAATATGCTATTATTATAAAGAGAACCAGTATTTATGGGCAGCTAAAAGCAATCAGAAGCAGCAGCAGGCAGTGGTTTGAGTGAGAAAATTCCAGGATAGTCTCTACACATGCTTTGCCTAAGTTTCTGATTCATATTTCTGAAGATAATGTGTTAAAGTTACTGTTGTAGACAAAAATAACACAGAAATAATGTTTTTTTGCTCTTAATAGTAAGTTCACTGAAAGACTATATAATTCTGCAGGACTCTCACCAGAATGCAGGCATGCCATGAGGTGCTGTTTCCAGGTCAGCCTCCTGTTGTTAAGAAAGGACAGATGGAGCCTATAGACATTACTGTAGCCTCCAGAGGATCCAATAAGAAGGTATCAAGGCATTATAAGAACATGGCTGTATATAGTGGCTCCAAAAATTATTTGGATGCTTAAAGGCACAATATGTAAGATTTTTGGATTAAAATATCCAAAAACCAGTAGAACAATATTGTTAACCAGCGTTACAACCCTCGTCATTGCATCACCTGTCAATGACGTCATACCCTTGCTACTCTGTCCTTCCATAGAAACCATGGAAACACCAAAGATGCTTTAAAGGGGTTATGAACTGAGAAATCAAATTTTCCTTGAACTTTTGACATATAAGAGGTCATTATATGTCAAATTAAATAAAACAATATGAATGTAAGTGCTCAAACATAACTGTAACAAAGTTCAAAAGGCCAATGTTAAACGTAACTTTAATCTTCATAAACAAGCAACAAAGCGAAAGCAGCGGCAACGGCCATCTGCGGCATATACAGTAGTAAGCAACATAAAATACCGCAGTAAAATACGCTGCTTCATACCACAGTAATGTTAAAAAAAAAAAAACTTTAGTACATTAGCTCACCCATGAATATGATTTCTGCCTGAGTCCCATCTGATTGTTTTTCCATTGGCTGTGAAGGTGAAGATGACAACTCCCATGATTTCACGTTCATTCTCGCTGTCATCAAGCCACGCCTTTGTTATTGTTTTAAATGAGCGACCTCTAGCAACGAAACTTACATACTGTGCCTTTAAGCCACACATCTATGAACATGATTTATTACATAACACAATATCATATCAAGTGTTTTCTTTCTCGGAACTAACTTCACTTGTCTTTTAACCAACTGGTGTCAAGGTGTTATTAGTGGACCTAGGAAGTCAGTTTTCTGAAGTGTCCTATCAGAGTAACCACAGGTGTAGTTCACTACATTAACTATGAACATGATCCATTAACTTCTAACAATCAGAATGTGTCAATGTACTTTTTATCTTGATGATATTTGTTTTTGAAAGAAGCCACGACTGCATTTATTTGAATAAAATACAGTAAAAACCATTTAAAATTATTCAAATTTAAAATAACTGTTTTCTTTTAATATATTTTACAATGTAATTTATTCCTATGATGGCAAAGCTGAATTTTCAGCATCATTACTCCAGTTGTCAGTGTCACATGATCCTTCAGAAATCATTCTAATATGCTGATTTGTGCTGATAAAGAAACATTGTTATTATTACTTTTGAAATCAGCTTAATATTTTTGTGGAAACCACAAAATAATTTTTTTTCAGGATTCTTTAATGGATAGAAGTAAAAATACAAAAACAAAAAACAAAACAGCAATTATTTGAAAAATAAATCTTTTGTAACAAAGTATTGATTGCTCTTATTTAAAAAAAAAATCTGTTAGTATATGGTAGTGTATCTGTTGTTTTATCATCTAAATGAGTTTTATTGGGGCTGTCGACAATAACGTATGCGATTTAATTCAAATTCTTAATGAGCGTCATTAACGTAATTTACGTCACGCACTTAGATGATCTTAGAAGTCAGGAGTTTATCACTGAACATCTACAGTGGCAAAAGTACCTGTAACCCTGGTAGGTTGAAATTTCTATTCTAACCCTTTAACACAATTTGTCTTCGCTGTTTTCAATCAGATCGTTTTAAGCCGTATCAATCTTAAATCTGATGGTTTACTTTGCTGGATATAGTAAATTATGACAAAATGAACGTGTTAAAGGATAAATGGTGTATGCTTAATTTAGTGTGTGTTATATCGATAAACAAAAATATTATCTATTGACGGCCTGGTAAACAGTGTTGGGGTTAGCATTACAAGTAACTTGAGTTACATAATCGGATTACTTTTTCAAGAAATTAGTAAAGTAACACATTATTTTTTCAATTTACAATAAAAATATCTAGGATACTTTTTCAAATAAGTAACGCAAATTACTGTTTTCACATTTATTGACTGTCAGCTCTCCTGTTGCCATGTTGAGATAAATAAAGTGCAGAGTCGTTGTGTGCACTGTGTAAATATAATGGTTATTGTAGTTCTAGACTAAATGTGAACATGCATTTACTCATTTTACTTTACGAAAACATTCAGAATTCCTCAAAATGAATAAAAACGGTGAAATGCAAACCCGTAAATAATTGAATATATTAAATTAAACAAATATACTTTGTTTTTAATCTCATTTTATTAACCAGTCTCTGCTGACCTATAATGAACCAATTCAACCATTCTAATAAGCAAAAATTTCTTTAGATTAGATTTAGAAATAAGAGTGTTAAACTTCCTTCTACTGTATTCTATTCTTCTTTAATCCAGAATGGCAGCACAGCTGAAAGACAGCACAGCTAAGCTGCCCCCTCTTCTGTACAATATGTATTTCCTTCGGCCTGAGGCTTATTTATTTCACTTTTGGTGTGAAAGGGCCTTAACATTTGCCAAAAATAGAACCATTTTTATTGTCATTAAAAACAAACGAGCAAGCCCAGCCCAGGTGACAAAAAGTAACGCAAAAGTAATGTAATGCATTACTTTTCATAAAAAGTAACTGAGTAACACAATTAGTTCCTTTTTTAGGGATTAGCGCAATATTGTAATGCATTACTTAAAAGTAACTTTCCCCAACACTGCCAGTAACCCTTCAGTATGGGGAATAATTAGCACTTTTAACTAGTTGCTTATTAGCCTGCATATTGGCTGTTTATTAGTACTTATAAAGCACATATTAATGCCTTATTCTGCATGACCATGTTCTACATCCCTTCATCCTACCCAGTACCTAAACTTGACCACTACATTACTAACTATTAATAAGCAGTAAATTAGGAGTTTGAGGTTACAAATCATAGTTAATGATAGTGATCCCCCTACTAAAGTGATAACGACAGCCCTCATTTTTTGAGAAATGTAATGACTGTCACTCTTTTTTTTAAATGCAAAAATATATCTTGTGGCCACTTTAAACAGCCCTAATATTTTATTAATTTTTATTTTTTCAATATTATTAGACAGACTGCCTTTTGTCTAATGTGAAATAAAGTTTTGTCACTCATTCTCCCTTTTATTAAGGTTACAGTAATTAAGAATCTGGAGGCGTTTGGTTTAGATCCAGCTGTGGTAGCAGACACTCTGCAGCGTCAGGTTCAGGCCAGCTGTGTCCTCAACGAGTCCCCTGGGGCCAAAAACAGAGTCCTAGTGCAGATCCAGGGTAACCAGGTCCAACATGTTGGCAAACTGCTGCTAGGTACAGTATAGTACAGCGCAATATGACAGCCTATACTTGTACCTGCAATCGTTTGCTTATGTGTGAGAGCAAGTTTTCTCTTTTATTACAGATCGTTATCAGATCCCTCGGAAATATGTACAAGGTCTTGATAAAGCTCCCAAACCAGGCAAGAAGAAATAACAGATGACATCTCCTCAGAAGAGCCAAATGTTGTTGTAACATTTTGAATAATATCAGGTCCAACCATAACGTCATCATCATCAATAAAACAAATCTGATTTCATTCTGAATGATCTCTTAATTTAATCTCATACTCAGCATAATGTTGTCTCCAAAGAGCCTAATTCAGTAACAGCTGTATGTACAGGTTCATTCAGAGAGTGACATGTCACTTAAGCACTAGTTTGCCATACCTATTTAACAGATAGAAGTAACCACACCTCCCTCTCTTGATTGTCATCTTTATAATGATCTATTGCCAAGCATCTGTAGAAGAAAAGTATACACTGTCACAGGCAGTGAATTACAGCTGAACTTTAAGGAATGTTGAACAGAAGTCAACTTGTGCATTTTTAAAGCACACAATGGTTCAAAAATTTGAGGTAGGACTGTTGTTTATTAATTCTAATAAAACCCATTAGAAATTGGAGCAAATGCCTAGAACAAATGGCTACAAAATGCTCCTCTTTCTTGATTTTTGTACTACAAACCATTGTTATTTTAGTACCAAGATACTGTTAATATTTTTATTAAAATTTTGAATTCCTTTCTAAAAAAAATAATTTAGTTATTGTTCTTGCCATTTTTATTTTTTTAATATCTATTTTTTATCAATTTTTATTTCAGTTTAAGTTTGTTATTTTAGATTATTATCTGGTTATAATAAAAAATGTTGCCTTGGCAACTAAATGAAAAATGAGTTAGTTCATTTTATTAAGTAACATTTTTTCATGGTTCTAGTTTTAATTTTTATTTAACTATTAAAAAAAAAAAAAAAAAACCTTTACTATTGTTGTATTACCTATTTCAGATAAACAGCAGATAAAAACTCAAACATAAACCTCTCTTATGTGGGTAGTTCTTGGCCAGAATAAATTTATTGTGGATTAAACCTTTTTAAAATGGTTACTTTTAAAGGGTTAGTTCACCCAAAAATGAAAATTCTGTCATTAATTACTTATCCTCATGTCATTCCAAACCCGTAAGACCTTTATTCATCTTCAGAACACAAATTAAGATGAAATCTAAGAGGTAGACAGCAATTTAACCAACACTTTCAAGGTCCAGAAAGGTACTAAAGACATCGTTAAAACAGTCTACGTGACTGCAGTGGTTCAACCTTAATTATATGAAGAGACGAGAATACTTTTTGCGCGCAAAAACAAAAATAATGACTTTATTCAATAATCTCTTCTCTTCCCTGTCATTATCTTTGCGTATTTGCCACAGTAAGCACAGTGAAGGCTTCGGTATTTATATCCGAATTCTCATCGCTTCATAAAATTAAGGTTGAACCACTGCAGTCACGTCAACTTTTTTAACAATGTCTTTAATACCTTTCTAGACCTTGAAAGTGTTGGTTAAAGGGATAGTTCACCCAAAAATGAAAATTTGATGTTTATCTGCTTACCCCCAGTGCATCCAAAATACAGAGGCCTTTTTTTCTTCAGTCGAACGCAAATTATGATTTTTAACTGCAACCGCTGCCGTCTGTCAGTCAAATAATAGCAGTGATTGGGAACTTGAACAATAAGAGTCAAAAAAAACTTCCATAGACAAATCCAAATTAAATCCTGCGGCTCATGACGGCACATTGATGTCCTAAGACACGAAACGATCGGTTTGTGCGAGAAACCGAACAGTATTTATATAATTTTTTACCTCTAATACACCACTATGTCCATCTCTGTTCAGCTTCCGGCTAGTGAGGTCTGATCGCGCTCTGACAACGGAAGTGATGTCTCGCGCTCATTGAAGTATATGGCCGAGACATCACTTCCGTCATCACAACTGGTTTTTGACCTCACTAACAGGAAGCTGAACGAAGTTGGACATAGTGGTGTATTAGAGTAAAAATTATATAAATAATGTTCCGTTTCTCGCACAAACCGATCGTTTCGTGTCTTAGGACATTAATGTGTCGTCACGAGCCGCAGGTTTTAATTTTGATTTGTCTAAGCAAGTTTTATTTACTGTTATAGTTGAAGTTCCCATCTACTGCTATTATTCGACTGACAGAGGGCAGCGGTTGCAGTTAAAAATCATAATTTGCGTTCGACTGAAGAAAAAAAGTCACCTACATCTTGGATGCACTGGGGGTAAGCAGATAAACATCAAATTTTCATTTTTGGGTGAACTATCCCTTTAAATTGCTGTCTATGGCCGAAAATATACCTTAATTTGTGTTCTGAAGATGAACGAAGGTCTTACGGGTGTGGAACAACATGTGTAATTAATGACAGAATTTTCATATTTGGGTGAACTAACCCTTTCAGGTTATAGTATGTGCAATTTATACAACGGAGGCTGTTGAATGCTCGAATCTGATTGGTTGACCTACGTTCTAAGGTGTGCAATTATTTTCAGGGAAACACATGGCTGAAGTAGTTCTAGCAGGTCTTCACCACATTACAGTGCCATATCACTTCACTGAATGTTTTCAGTTATTTCAATAGGTCCGTACATCCTACAACCGCAAAAGAACCAAAACCCACAATAACACTGACCAAGCAAATAAATATAGTAAACAATGGGATGAAAACGACAAATTATTGTCATGGTTTTTGCCACAAAATATGTTTTATTGTGTCCTGAAAGCTCCCGCGCATTCTCTCTCTTTCAAATGTACACACGTACTGTATCGTACAGACACACATGCACAGAAACATTTGGTCAATGTTTGATGGAGGATACCCCTGTCTGGAGAAGCCCATTGCCCTGGTGACACCTTACAAGCAGCCTGTAAGAGGAGTGACACAACAGAGGTTTGGAAAAATATAAATAAGTAAATCAATAAATGAAAAGTATCATTGCATGTTTTTCTTATATTTAAAAGTACAATATGTAAAATTTTTGCAGTAAAATATCCAAAAACCACTAGGCTAGTGTTATATATTTTGTCCAGCTGATTACTAACAATATCTCTAATGTTTTCAACTACTTGTAAATCATGAGAAAATTCCCATTCTAAACAGTGACAGGGGGCAGTGCAGTCGCCTGTCAATGACGTCAGTTACCTTTGTTACCGCCTTTACTGACGTGGAAACCACATGACAACAGTGCCGTGGACAAATGCGGAAGTAGTGTCTAGCGTCCAGCAAACCACTAGCTCGCTTCAAGCTGTTCCTCATTTACTTCTAGCACGTTTTATGGTGGATTGTGTTACTTATTTATGGAACATAATTACTGTTTACCATCTGCCGCAGGTTCTGTCGACAAGGACAGCTCCCGTAAACTCATGACCGGAAAAGCGGAAGCGGCGCCGGCGACTGTGTCATAATAAAAGTCCCGCTGCTCGTGAGGCGTGTGTTGATCAATCGCTCCAGCTCCTCGTTCAGCTCCCGCAACACTCGGTCCTACTCTGCTTCATACTACAGTCACGTTAATAATCGTATCCACGAACATGAGTTCTTCCAGACTCTAATCCCTATTCTTTTGCACCGTCCGTTGAGATGGAGACCACATGTCCCAAGTTTCCGCTCTAAAACTTGGCGTCATCAAACTACGCCTTTGTTTTGAATAGGCTTCTAGCGACCTCTAGCGGAAAAAAATATCACAAATTGTACCTTTAAATTATATTAAAATCACATTTGTGGCTGTACAGCAGGGATGGACAACGCGGTCCTGGAGGGCCAGTGTCCTGCAGAGTTTATCTCCATCCCTGATAAAAACTCACTTGCCTATAACTTTCTACTAATCCTAAAGACCTTGATTAGCTGGTTCAGGTGTGTTTGATTAGGGTTGGAGCTAAACTCTGCTGGACACTGGCCCTCCAGGACCGGAGTTGTCCATCCCTGCTGTACAGGTTTAATGCTCATCATGCCAAAGCCCATTCTGTTATTGAGCGAGCATTTGGCATTATGAAAACCAGGTGGAGGGCCATCTTCTTCCATGCCCTAGAGGTGGACACTTCATTCGTCCGTGATGTTGTTGTGGCATGCACCATACTACATAACATCTGTGTTGGCAGTGACGGCATCTTGCCAGTGGAAGAAGGGCAACCTGAGGAAGAAGAAGAGGTGGCTGGGGAGACTAAACGGAAGTGCTCTGCATGAACGCATTGCTGCACAACTGTCTGCCCTGCAGGATCATGCTGTGGATCATGATTACCATGTACAATATAACTGAACAGTATAAATATTAACATGATTGATCTTAACTTTTATCTTCATTTTACACCGCTTACCACCACCACCTTCTTGTTCCAAACATCATTCAATGCTGTTTACACACATCAATGTAGAATGAAGCTGTTTAAATAAAGTTATATATACTTAATTTTGAGTAATTTTTGACCAATGTCTAACTGTTCAATTAATTACTAAACCTATTGTGTCTAGAACCTCAGTAAGGATTTGTTTTCTCTATCTCAATATCAGTAACATTTTTATTTCCATTTTATTTGACTTCCATTTATGAATAAACAAATACAAAACAAAAATGCTATATTATTAACACAAAAAACCAACATATTTGACAGAAGTTTTTATTGACAAGTAAATGCAGAATTCTGTTGGCCTTCTCATCTGCTGCCCTCTGTCTGGCCTCCTGGCTTCCTCTGGCCATTTCCTCCCTGATGAGTTCAAGGAACTCCTCTTCCTACCCAACATGTTTTTTTCTTGAGTAGCCACAGTTTGACCATGGTATTTAAAAAAAAAAAAAAAAAAAGGGTTTGTACACTTTAACTATAATAAAGGCATTTCTTAATTTTCGTAAGGTACAGTGGTGGTCAGATTTATTGGCACCCTTGGTAAATATAATCAAAGATGACTGTAAAAAATTGTTTATCCTTTTGATGTTTAATTCATAAAATTTGCAAAAATCCAACCTTTCATTAAGGAAAAGAATTGAAAGTGTGTGTGTGTGTGGGGGGGGGGAAATATTATTATGAAATAAATATTAAATAATATTATTTAATATTATGAAATAAATGTTTTTCTCCAAAACACATTGGCCACAATTATTGCCACCCTTTTATTCAATACTTTTTGCAACCTCCTTTTGCCAAGATAACAGAGTCTTCAGCTATAATGCCTGATGAGTTTGGAGAACACCTGACAAGAGATCAGAGACCGTTCCTTCATGCAGAATCTCTACAGATCCTTCAGATTCCCAGCTCCATGTTGGTGCTTCTTCTCTTCAGTTCTTTTTTTAGGTTTTCTGAGACTCAAGACTCAACTAATCTCTGCAATTCTCCAGCTGTGATCCTTGGAGAGTCTTTGGCCACTCAGACTTTTCTCCTCACCGTGCATCAGTACGATTTAGACACACGTCCTCTTCCAGGAAGATTTGTAACATTTTTAGTTGATTGGAACTTCTTAATTATTGTCCTGGTGGTCCAGAGATGACTCCAGTCATTGTCCAGAGTCCAGAGATGACTCCAGTCCCTGTCCAGAGTCCAGAGATGAATCCAGTCCCTGTCCAGAATCCAGAGATGACTCAAGTTCCCGTCCAACAACCAGAATGCTCTTCAGAGTCCACTCCAGAATAACCTCTATAATCCAAGAGTGAAATCCCCAAATCCAATCCAGAGAGTGAAATCTCAGAATCCGCTGCAAAGAGTGAAATCCACAAATCCACTCCAGAGAGTGAAATCCACAAATCTGATCCAAAGAGTGAAATCTTCCAGTTTGTTCCTATGAATCATCTTCATCAGTCTGTTCTGAAATTCCTGAGGCCGTTCTTGCCCCTGATTCAGCCCCTGACCAGAGTCCAGTGAAGACTCTAACCCCTGACCAGTGTCTAGTGAAGGCTCCAGCCCCTGAACAAAGTCCAGTGATGGCTCCAGCCACTGACCAGAGTCACATATCCGCTTTCATCCCAGAGCTTGGTCTTGTCCCGCCATGGTCCCCAGAGCTGCCGGCTCCTCCTTTTTGTTAATGATAGTGGCATGCACATCTGATTTTGCAGATCCTGTCAGCTTTTATCAGCTTTGTGCTGCCTTAACTGAACATTGCAACGCAAACTTTAAACTGCATCTGTTAAAGCTCATACCCAACTGAGCGAAGAGGTAAAGCACAGAGAGGCGAAAATTAATCATATTTGCAATGTGGAGAATTTATAAGAAGTCAAAAAGAAGTACACTTATTATACACATCTATATATAAATAATTTATTTTTCATAAATAAATTATAACTTTTAAAGAATATACTTAAGTGCAAACTTAAAGGTGCCGTAGAACGCGTTTTCAAAAGATGTAATCTAAGGTGTCCCCTGAATGTGTCTGTGAAGTTTCAGCTCAAAATACCCCATAGATTTTTTTGCCTATTTTGGGGCATCATTAAATATGCGCCGATTCAGGCTGCGGGGCCCCTTTAAATTCTCGTGCTCCCTTCCCTGAGCTCGCGACTGCCTTAAAAAGCATAAACAAAGTTCACACAGCTAATATAACCCTCAAAATGGATCTTTACAAAGTGTTCGTCATGCAGCACGTCTAATCATGCAAGTACAGTGTTTATTTGGATGTTTACATTTGATTCTGAATGAGTTTGAGGCTATGCTCTGTGGCTAACAGGCTAACGCTACACTGTTGGAGAGATTTATAAAGAATGAAGTTGTGATTATGAATTATACAGACTGCAAGTGTTTAATAATGAAAATAACGATGGCTCTTGTCTCCGTGAATACAGTAATAAACGATGGTAACTTTAACCACATTTAACAGTACATTAGCAACATGCTAACGAAACATTTAGAAAGACAATTTACAAATATCACTAAAAATATCATGTTGTCATGGATCATGTCAGTTATTATTGCTCCATCAGCCATTTTTCGTTATTGTCCTTGCTTGATACCTAGTCTGATGATTCAGCTGTGCACAGATCCAGACGTTAATACTGGCTGCCCTTGTCTAATGCCTTGAACATGAGCTGGCATATGCAAATATTGGGGGTGTACATATTAATGATCCCGACTGTTACGTAACAGTCAGTGTTATGTTGAGACTCGCCTGTTCTTCAGAGGTCTCTTAAACAAATCAAATTTACATAAGAAGGAGGAAACAATGGAGTTTGAGACTCACTGTATGTCATTTCTATGTACTGAACTCTTTTTATTCAACTATGCCAAGGTAAATTAAATTTTTCATTCTACAGCACCTTTAATGTTATGTTTTTAGATACATAAGTAAAAATTTATTATATTTTAAATTTGTATTAGATGCAATTAGCTAAACTTAATAGTGTTTTTGACCCACTTAAAGGGATAGTTCACCCAAAAATGAAAATGAAGGTCTTCTGAAACGAAGCAATGTTTTATTTATTTATTTATTTATTTATTTATTTATTTTTTGGTTTGTTTTTTTGTAAGAAAAATATCCATATTTAAAATTTTATTGGATTATATACAGTATTATATGGGTTATATTAATGATGGATGGATGCATTTTTGGGTGCTTCAAAACAGGCCCCCCGTTCTTGGTAGAGAAAGGATGTTTTTAAATATATCATTTAAAAGTGATTTTTAAACATACCTTAAGGTAAAGCTTTTCAGTGGGCAAGTGCACTTTTTAAAAGTTTCCCAAAGTGGGTTAAGAAACAGTCATGAAAGTTTACTTAGTGACCTTTTGTTTCATATTACCTATAGGTAGTTTTAGGTAGTTTTAGTTAGTGTCCTAGGAAGTTCACGCCAGCAGAGGGAGACATTTACAGCTCCACTGTGTACCACAAAGCTCTCGAACAATTCTGAAACTAAAATATGGCATGCATTAGGCACTGTTTTTGTGCACATTCTATGGTTCTATGACATACGCATGACATCAAAGGTAAATGTCATTAACCTGTGCTTTTGTGTGTTGAAGTGGATGTTGCCATGCCCAGTGTTGGACCAGCAGTGTTCTGTGAAGTAGGTCTGACTTTGAGGCTGCTGAAACATTTTTCCTCATTAAAGGTAACTGCAACTACAACTGACAGCTCTGATTTACAATAAAAAATAATGATGAAAATCCCTTTTTGGGGTATTGAAGAAGATCAAAAATAGTCAGTTGACATATAGGCTATTTTTCCAGAATGTTGGAATAGATTGAACAATGAATGTTTATATTCCAATATCTGCCTAAATTTAATGCTGACTTTTTCCATATCATAATTGTACATTTCAATTTTAAAAATTACCTTTTGACTTTACTGTAAATTATTTTTTCATTTCATCTTTCATTCCAAATTTGTTGTAATATTTTAAAGATATTATATATGAATTATCATATATGATAAAGTGTGTGTGTGTGTGTGTGTGTGTGTGTGTGTGTGTGTGTGTGCTTTTGTTTATATTACATTGTGGGGACCAAATGTCCCCATGATGTAATATAAACCTGAGTTCACCTACATCGTGGGGACCAGCCAGCGGTCCCCACAATGTAAATGGGTTTATAAATCATATAGAATGAGTTTTTGTGAAAAAGTAAAAGTTTGCACAGTTTCCTGTGAGGGTTAGGTTTAGGGGTAGGGGCAGGGTAGGGGGATAGAATGTACAGTTTGTTCAGTGTAAAATGCATTGAAGTCTATGGAAAGTCCCCACAATTCACAAAAACAAACATGTGTGTGTGTGTGTGTGTGTGTGTGTGTGTGTGTGTGTGTGTGTGTGTGTGTGTGTGTGTGTGTGTGTGTGTGTGTGTGTGTAAAATCCTTGACCTTGTGGGTACATGTTTTGGTCCCCATGAGGAAAGCAGCTTATAATTCATATTAAGTGATGTTTTTTTCTGTTTTGATAATATAAAAATGCAGAAGTTTTTCTGTGATGGGGTAGGGAATAGAATACAGAGTCTGTAGAATATAAATATCATTATGTCTATGGAATGTTCCCACAAAACATGAAAACCCAACATTGTTTTGTAAATACAGAAGTACCATCCCATTTAAGATGCAGAGACAAGTAACCTAATTGTAGGCATTCTCAAAACATTGCTGCATTTTTTAACATTGCTGCATTTCAGAAAAGTTTATGGGACTATGAAAAAATTTGCAAGATCTCTTATCAAGACTTTCTACATCTAAATGCAGTGCTTTATTCTGGGTTCATGGAAAAGACACCCTTCCTGCAACAGCCACATGTGTGCATCTGTTATCAAATCTATCAAGTCCAGTTTTGCCACAGGCACTAATCTATCAGAAAAGATCATTTCTGGCACTGGCCCTCTGTGTCTCCCTAAGAAGCTTAGCCCGAAACATTGACTCTTGGAATGGTTTTGCTTGTAATCCGCGTCATCAGATATTCCTGACCATGAAAAAAGATCAAGGTTTTGTGTTGCCTGTGGGATATAAACCCATGCTTGTCCAAAATAAAGCCAGCAGGTGAAATTAAATCCAGTCATGATATTTCTTTAAATCTGAAAACTGCATACTAGCACTGTAAAACAGACAGTTGGATGCATTAGCAAAAGCTATTTGCATACAGATATTTGCATATCTCTCACAGAATTTGATTTAATTGAATCCACATGATTTTGATCAATTAATGAGTTGAGATCTGAATTATACGAATTGCAATGGATCATCATTCAGAACATTAACCAGCAGGTGGCATCCTTTGAAAGTATTATATGATTATGGCTAAAGGGTGATCAAAGGACTCAGCACACAAAGAGGATAATGGAACAGACAGGCAGTGGAGGATTTGAATGATCTCAAACATTGAGGCCCAGTACA
Source organism: Chanodichthys erythropterus (assembly GCF_024489055.1). NCBI lineage: Eukaryota > Metazoa > Chordata > Actinopteri > Cypriniformes > Xenocyprididae > Chanodichthys > Chanodichthys erythropterus. Next base: position 28,946,509 of record NC_090229.1, on the reverse strand, counting down.
GACTATATGTCAACAAGTAAAGGGATCAGATATCAACTTGAAAGCTGTAAGTTGATCTCACACCTGAGTTCAAGGCTATAATGCATTCTGTATAAGAATTGTAGGAGACATACCTATATTATATAGATATAGGCCTACTTTTTTGCCAATGTTATTTCCCAAGAAAAAGATCCATTTCATTGACCAATAGTAAATTATATGAGGTAGGTTGTCACCTGTCATTATATACTGTACATTTTTTCGTCTTGAGCCAAGGATTCCAATGTTATAATATGAAAGAATTACTATATAGGCTATGTAATAATAGGCATATATTTATGCAATTTATTGTAACGGTAGTTTCATACTGTGACAACACTGAATAGGTTTCCAGGAAATTCTATGGAGTCACTTTCGCCAATAGCTACAGAGAGGGAGAGAGGAGGGTGACTAGAGCTGATTGGTATTCTGTGCATGTGCGGATGCGCTGCAGCTTTCCTCAGCTCGAGCAGCACTCCGCCGGTCAGCTGATGCGCTAAATGACCCCATGCGCACAATAATATGGGGTTGTGCGCGAGGGAATTCCATTCAGTGATAGTTCCTCTGGGACACTCGCTTTCCTCATGGATGCTGCTGCATAGCCATGCACTTACAATAACCAAAAATACTTACTACAAAAATATATATCATGGTCATTACATCCAGCTACCCACAATTGTCCATAAGAGCTAATGCAGTATATTAGCTCTATACATATCCATATTAGCTCTACAGATTTCAAATGTGTAAAATCATGCTGCTTGAATCTTAAAATAAATCTGTGAGACAGCAAAGGCTGACCAATCACACCTTTGTGAAAAAGAACTATACTTTAGCATACTTTCAAAAGAGTAGGCTATAAGGATATAGGCTATAGCATACTTTGAAAGAATATATTTTAGAGCAAATACAATGCATGATTTTGGACACTTAATTGCATGTTCTTCGCAGTTAACCAGTCTAATGAAAATGTATTATAGGCCTATATGTAGTAGGCTAGGCCTACATCTTTAGGCTATATATAATTTCATTATTTACTTCTGTCTTTGAAATATGATTAAAATGTAGGGTACTGCCAAATAGCTGGGTCATTCCTGGAATTCGGTAGTATTTCAACTTGGATTTTTTTTTTTTTTTTTTTTTTTTTTTTTAAGCACATATAATTAATTTTTAAATACCCCATATCATATATCAAACCTCCAGCAAATCATATTTTCCCACTTCAGTAATGAAAGACCTTTTATTATTTTCAGTTGTTTTATCAGATTTAAACACATTTTATTCTCAACTTTATTCTCAACTATTCTCAATATATATATTACACAAAATTTGCTATAAAACAAACTTACTGCTCATATGTCTCTCATATCAATGTAATAATTACAAATGTAACATTTTATTAATATTTGTCTCTGTCATATTGTGCCGTTTCTGGAACAACATATCTGCACGCACAACACTTTCTGCTACTGTTGTGGCTGCCATTTCTGACATATGATGCTTGTCACATTACATCAACTATTCTATTTCTAACAAAAATATGAGTTGTCATGATTTTCGTTAGTATATCTTTAATGAAACCATGACAGTTGTTTTTAATGAAGTGAAAAACTCAACCCTGTAAAAAGTTTTCAGCACTGAAACAATGAGAAATACATGTGACTGGATTGAGTGTGATGGAGTTGAGGTTTTTGCTCAAAATGGCCACTGCTCCTCATGTAGTGTAGACAATATATGGCAGCAATGAAATAAGTACATTATACTTATGGATTAAAATACAATTTTGAAAAATAATAATTTTCCATCTTAATTTTATGTGATGGGTTTGAGTTGTTAAGCTTGACAGTATACTCACTAATACGCTTCATAAATATGAATAAAAAGTATGATACTACTTAGCATCTTCTGTACCAATGTTAAAGAGACCTGAATGATGTAATTTCTGGTCAATTATGTCACATATGTGTTGAGTCTAAACAGTGGTGTAGTCTAGTTTTTTGTAGTGAGTATACTGTGATTTTTCCCTCCCAGCCTCATACTCACCCGTCCCAGAGCGACACCCCATAATCACCACCACACTCATTAATGCATATAGTAGGCATCTGATCTATAAGCTACACATAATTGAGAGCATTCTGAAAGACTGCTTATGTGTGTTTTATCAACATGTCAATTTATTATAAGCAACACAAAACAACAGCCAGTGACATTTACAGCAGAAGAGACTCTGGACTGATTTTCTGTTTAGTGTCAATCACCATCTAACTCGGCCAGTTAAAATGGCCTTAGATGTTATGAATATGGTCCCTGGAGCATAAGTTTTATCAGCTGGCCAGTTTCAATGCACATTTAGAGTGCAAGTTGCAACTATTATTACACTCTAAAAAATGCTTGGTTAAAAACAACCCAAGTTGGGTTGAAAATGGACAAACCCAGCAATTGGGTAGTTTTAACCCAGCTGTTGGGTTAAATGTTTGCCCAACCTGCTGGGTAGTTTTATTTAACTCAACTATTGTGTAAAAATTGCTGTATTGCTTGCTTAAAATGAACCCAACATATGTTGGAAATTAACATTTATTAATATTAAATATAATAATTAAACAATAAACATTTATTAAATTGTTTATTAATAAATGTTCACCTTTTGATTATTATTGTTGCCTCCAGTATGTGTCTGATTTTTAATTTCCAACTTATTTTGGGTTCATTTTAAGCCAGCCATATAGTCATTTTTAAACAATAGTTGGGTTAAATAAAACTACCCAGCAGGTTGGGCAAACATTTAACCCAACTGCTGGGTTAAAACACCCCAGTCGCTGGGTTTGTCCATTTCAACCCAACTTTGGTTGGTTTTAACCCAGCATTTTTTAGAGTGTAACAATGATGGAAAGATGAGGCTTATCAGTATGTCACAATATCACCCTGTTTGGACTTTGTTTTCTGTTTTGCACCATTTCCTGCCAGTCTGTCATCATAGTTATGCATTTCAATTCACTAACTTGCAATTCGATTCGATATCAGTTATTGTATATCAGGTACACATTGCAAATTTTCTCAAGACAAAAAAAAAAAAAAAAAAAAAAAAAAACAGGTTGTTGTTAGGTTATTGAAGGTTAAAATTAACTGATTAAAACTTAAATTACACTTAAGGACATTTTAATAATAATAATAAAGTTATAATAGGCCTACTAACTTTAAAATGATTTCTATTCCAATTGTTTTTTTAAAATATAAACATTTCAATGGTGGCTGTCAACTTGACAGATTTATTCAAACATGCATTATATAGGCTACTGAAGAACATTAAAAATTATAATTAATATGTAATATGGTGCATAGTAAATACTAAATTACAGATTTATAGTAAATTACAGATTTTCGGAATTAGGCTAATTCAGAAGTCTTCTCTGAGAAATTTAACCCCATTCGGTTTGCGGTATTTTTCCACAACGCTTTTCCTCGTTTATTTTGACCTTTGTTGAGTACCGTAACTGTTCTCGTGGCGCGCGGTTTTGCTCCACTTTTTTTCACGGACTTTTTGGGAAAATAAATAAATAAAACGAAATACATTATAAGAAGATCCCGATAACGGAAACTAATTGCAGAGTTGGGTAAGAATCTTTCATTAACTACATTAATACATGACAGACTAATTTATGTTTGCTTGTCAGAGTCTTATCTTACAGTGTGTTATAGATAGATAGATAGATAGATAGATAGATAGATAGATAGATAGATAGATAGATAGATAGATACTAAGCGGCTCATAGGGTGCTCTGGGTGGTTGCTAAAGTGTTGCTAGGTGGTTGCTAGGGTATTCTGGATGGTTGTTAGGATGTTGCTATGCAGAATACTGTCTTGCACTCTATAAAATGTATAGGGTGCAAATGCTTGTCAGTCAGGGCAGAAAAAAAATCTGTATAGTATAATAAAAAAATGTCTGGATCTACCACTGACTGATGAGCATTTATGGTAGGCTAAACTAAATACTTTGTGTAATTTCCATTTAAGCATGTAGCTATGTCATATGCTATAATTAAATATATTTGTAATTGCACAGTTATGGTGAAGCTGCAATTTAGTACAATTGAAATATATTAATTGTAATATCTACACATTACTGTTGAAGTTATAATCAAGCACTTTATGTGCTTTGTTAGTCAAACTTAAGTGTAACGTACTTATTTAAAGCATGACAAAAGATTTTAAAACATTGATTTAAAATGCTCTTTAAAGTGAAACCTTTAAGTTGACATAAATGCTAAGTGTTCCTTTTAAGCGTGTACTGAAGTGTGTTCAGAATAGTCATGAAAGCGTGCTCTCTTTAAGTACATCCTTTAATAGTCTCTGCAAGTACAGTTTTATTTTTTTTAAAATATACTTTTATGATTTTAGTAGGAGCGCCAGCACAGAAAGTATCCAAAACAAATGTTGGTGACTAGCAGTGCTGACGTTTTCAACAGGAATAAGAGAGGTACAGTGAGGTGAAGAGATATACACCCTCTCATCCATCCAGCAGATTATGATTGTGGTGCCGAGAGGATTGCTGGACAAAATGGATTACAACATTTATGTTTTTTTTTGTTCGTCTGTTTCCCAAAACTGCTTAAATGATTGTAAAAAAAAAAATGGAGAGAGAGAGTGAGAGTCAAATCAAATGGCCTAAAGCAAAGAGATCAGGTTTTGGGCCCCTGTGCTGTTTAGGTTGGTGCTCTTGAGTCAAAGATAATTCCTGACGGCTGGACAGCCATCCAGACCAGATGTGCGGGAGGGATAGTGAAGACAACAACATTATTCTGTAGCTTTTTTTTTTCTTACTCCAGATATAAACATCAGTGATATTTAAAATAGTTGCTTTGAGCTTTCAATCATATCAGCTTTTAATTTTCCTAATTTTGCCTGAAAGAAATCTAGTGCTGAACTCCCAAAGCCTGACTTACTGTCATGACTAAGTGTCTTGAAAAATTCATACATACATACCTCCATAGGTATGAGTACTGCTGAGTTTTTTTTTTATTCTGTTACTTGCTATATATATATATATATATATATATATATATATATATATATATATATATATATATATATATATAAACCTTTTTGTCTTTTATTCATTTTCTCATTTTTAATTAAATGTTTTTTTTTTTTTTTTAAGGGTCTTAAATTACAAAACTTATAGTTCCGGTCCTAAATGATGAATTGTCAAAAGTCACAGTAAAGACATTTATAATGTAACAAATGATTTCTATTTCAAATAAATGCTGTTATTTTGAACTTTCACTAAACTATGTCTGTTTCTACAAAACTATTAAGCAGCACAACTGTTTTCAAGTTTCTTGAACACCAAATCATCATATTAGATTGATTTCTGAAGGGTCATGTGACCCTGACTGAAAATTCAGCTTTGCCATTGCAGGAATAAATTATATTTTTGAATATACATTAAAATATAGAACAGTTAATTGAAATTGTAAGAATATTTTACAATATTATATTAATGTTTTACTGTATTTTTAACCAAATAAACAATTTGATTCAGTGAGCATATGAGATTTTAAAAACACTCTCACAGACTTTTGAATGGTAGAGTATACTTTCTATATGCATATGCATTTTTTTTTTTTTAATGCATAGTCAAATTCTCCAAAACATCCTGTACATTCTTGTTTTGGAGTTTTTAAAGTTAAGTTCATGTGTCACAAGCAAAATCCCTTTCAAGGAAAGTCTGTTAACTCGGCGGCCATATTTGCAGTGCCTCCAGGCAGCTATTTCCAAGACCAAGTCCTGTCTATTTGAATGGGGGAATCCTGAAATCTCAAAAACAGCTTAGTGAACTCACAATTAAATAACATATTTCAAAGCAGCAACAAAATCTGACATGAACTGTGTTATTTCTTATGCTCAAATAGCGTTAAAACGTATTTTTCAGGCTAGACGATCGAATGCGCATGTGCAGTCCTAAGTGCGAGTCTCAGGTTTCTATGGGTACTGGAGCTTCTAACAACAGCTGCAGTGATGCAATGACATTACCAATCAGCGACTGACTCTTTTACTTAGAAGGAGGGATGTATCCCACCATATTGCGCGTTGCAGTTTCTCCCATTCATAACTAATTGGAGTGAACCATCTTTCTACATCTGTAGTCTTTGTTTAGGGTGCCAGTGAAAGTTTCTACCTTACAACTGCAAATGAACACAATAAGCACAAATATAGAGAATTAACAGGCAGTTTCCTGTGTAAGAAGTGTTGTAGCCTTAAATGCAGATGTGTATGTTTGTGCACGCGGAGACGTGTGAAGTCGTGGTGCAGTGTTCATGGGTCATGAATGATTCATGTAAAAGACCCCTGGCGGTGTCCTCCATTAAGGATCTGCATGGCTCGAGGGGAAGTCAGTCCTCCTCAGCTCGCCCATGTCGGCCCTGAGGCTGCGGTAGCTACCTTTTGAAATGCCCCACCACCACTCCCACCCATTCAAAGTGAAGCCTATGCTCTGCTGCCGAATGCTTTCTAGTAACCGCTCTGCCATGTGTTCATCAGTGATGCGGAACATGGTATAATTTTGCTGGCATTAGTGCCTGTGACAGGCCTGAACTGGTCACTGCCACTGTAACTAATGTGTCTTCTTGCACTGCAGCAGTTCCAGATGATGGATGCAGTTCACCTTTATACACATGTGCCTGGACCTGCTCGCTCATTCTCACTGAGGGGAATCTGACAGAGATGGAGGGCTTTTAGATGAATGCTGCATCAACAGTCTTCCCACAATTATGAGGTGAAGTCAGTAAACCGTTGCATCACTTTTGCAACACGTAGTTAAGCTCAAAATCCTGCTATATGCACTAAATTAGCACAGCACGGTATTTAATTCAAGTCTTTGTCATTTCTTTTTAGTGCATAAACACATACACGCCTTTCTCTTTATTCATATAGAAGTAAAGTACTTTAATATAACTTCAGAGTTATTTGATATTAAGTAATACATTTAGAAGTATGCTGATTGGTGAAGTGTATTTTTTTTTCAAAAGGTTAAGCTAGCATATTATGCTATAAGTATGCTAAGCTAGTACGCTTAATAGCTAGCTTGCAAAATACAAGCTAAACAAAAACACATACGCTGCATCCAAAATTGAATACTGCTCTACTATATAGTACATGAAAAACAGTATGCAAACAGAGTAGTATGTCTGAATTCATAGTATTCGAAAAACAGTAGGCGAAAAGTACCCAGATGACTTACTTCCGGCGAGATTCTGAAGTGCGCATACAATGGACACTTTACCTTCCCATGAGGCCATGGGAGAGAATTTGTGAATGTATTTGAAGGGACGTAACTGACACTGGTAGGTCATGTGACAGTAAATACATAGCAGATGTAGTACGTCCGAATTCATTCATACTACACACATTCGTACTATGTATAAAATACTTTTTCAATGGTCGTGAAGTAAATTTAAATTCAAATGTAGTACTTAACAGTACGTGATTTCGGACGCAGCCTTTAACAATGAGATATGTTTAATTTCCTGATCTGTATAGAAATACTATTGTATTATATTTAACATCATTATAAATACATTTTTACATTTTTAACATGGTTCAGACCACGTACATCATAAAGCAATTTTGATTTAATCAGACACTGAATGGTACCCAAAGTTATTTGAGCTAATGGATGCACTCGATTCAAAGGGTGGACCAAATCGTTTTTTAACCAGATTTTAACAAGAAAGATGTCCGTTCAGCTGCAAATCATGGTCAGTGTGAACGCCCCTCATGTTGTGCAGCTGGTAAAGTGAATATTTACGGCCATCAATTAAAGAGCGTTCATATAGATTTTACTTGCTTTATTTATGTGGACTTTCCACCCATTGTGATTGAGGATGTTAATTTAGCTATGTGATTATGCCAGTCTGCACACAGCTGAATCACAACAACATACATTAAATAGCTTTAGTGCTGGTGATGTTTTGTTTTATAAATAATAATTTAAAAGGTTGTTACTGCATAATGAGCATTTGCTAGGAGCTGTTTGTGCTGGTGAGAGTTCCGACACTATTCTCACACATGCACACACAATCAGTGGGATTTACTGCAGTGATGCAATGGTTATAATCTTTACAAGGTCATTATAAGGTTGCATGATATACGTAGACATTATGTGCAGTTCATATGAATTACAGGATCTGCAATAACTACTAGCATTCGTGGTAATGGCATAAAAATTCACAAATGGGGCATTCAACGTTCACATGCAATATTCATGCTCAACGTGACTGCAGTAGAGAGGAAGACTGGGTCTACACTCACAGCTCAAATACTGATAAAAGGGGTCCTCATTCTAATTCTTCATGATCTGACCCTTAAAATGGTGAAGGAGCATACCCACAAGGTGTAATCAATGAACTCAATCAGTCAATCAAACCCTCCTTCACTATCAGCATCTGGTCAAGGATGTCATCTATGTCTGTCAAAATTCCTTGATTAAATTTGAGTACTTGATTTAAAAAAAAATCCTCAAATTGCAACTTAACCATGTAGAGTAACTGGCAAAATACTGGAAGTGGTGCATTCCACAGACAAGAATCCATGAACCACATTATTAGACCGTTTTCTAAGGCTGCACAATGTACTAAAACAATTATAAACCATACTCCACAGCATAGTACAATTGTGAATTCACAAAGGCTGCTATTCAGTTAAATACATATATGCACTACGGATTAAATATATATATTTAATCCGTAGTGCATATATGTATTTAACTGAATAATTATGTGGAAGTTTCAAATTTCAATATTTTATTCAGAATACAACATAGATGACATATCAAATGTTTAAACTGAGAAAATGTATAATTTTAAGGGAAAAATAAGTTGATTTTAAATTTCATGGCATCAACACATCTCAGAAAAGTTGGGACAAGGCCATGTTTACCACTGTGTGGCATCCCCTCTTCTTTTTATAACAGTCTGCAAATGTCTGGGGACTGAGGAGACAAGTTGCTCAAGTTTAGGAATAGGAATGTTATCCCATTCTTGTCTAATACAGGCTTCTAGTTGCTTCTAGTTGTCTGAGGTCTTCTTTTTCGCATTATCCTCTTTATGATGCGCCAAATATTTTCTATGGGTGAAAGATCTGGACTGCAATTTCAGTACCTGGATCCTTCTTCTATGCAGCCATGATGTTGTAATTGATGCAGTATGTGGTCTGGCATTGTCATGTTGGAAAATGCAAGGTCAGCATTGATGGTGCCTTTCTAGATGTGTAAGCTGCCCATGCCACATGCACTCATGCAACTCCATACCTGAGCGCTGATAACAACTTGGGTTGTCCTTGTCCTCTTTAGTCCGGATGACATGGCATCCCAGTTTTCCAAAAAGAACTTTGATTCGTCTGACCACAGAACAGTTTTCCACTTTGCCACATTCCATTTTAAATGAGCCTTGGCCCAGAGAAAACGCCTGCGCTTCTGGAGCATGTTTAGATATGGCTCCTTTTTTGACCTATAGAGTTTAGCCGGCAACGGCGAATGGGTTTGTGTGTATATATATATATATATATATATATATATATATATATATATATTCACTTTAATTATTTACATGCTTGTAGGTTACTTGCGTCTTATAGCGCTTCCATTCACTGTAAATGCTGCTCCACCCTCACAAACTGTTATCATTTACATGCGTGATGTGTGTCTCAAACTCCATCTCTGCATATACTGTCAGTTTGGGTTGCTTATAATGTTCATCTGGGAACAAGATTTGTAAGGTAAATCATTTATAAACCTATGGCAACACAGGAGAATACATCAATATGTTTCTATATATGCAAACAAACTTAAACAAAAATAAAAAACTAAAAACTAGTTTAAACCCTCACGAGGAGTTTGCATGTTTTGATGTCAACATTCTTGTTCAAGAAATTACAGTGCCTGTTGCAATTTTAACCAAGGCTCTGGGACGTGTGAGGAGTCGCCTGTCAATTGCGTCATACCCGCGTTAACCCTCGCTCTGCCTCAGTTGCTGTTTTTATTTTGTAGAAACCATGGAATATATTTATAGACAGAAAACGAATTGTTGTTATATAGCCCAGCACGTTTAGTCTTATTGTTTAAATCTAATTTTCTTGTTTTTTTTGCGAGTATCATGCTTTACCATGCCTCAGAGAAAAATACTATTTTGTCAAGTAGCTAACAGAGCATAATCAGATGCAGCTTTATTTTTAGTAACAGTAAAACAGCATTTTCTCCATCATACAATACGTTTTAAAATTAATTGCATGCCATTTATCAACACAAGCCATCCAGTATTTAATATTCTAAAATTGATCTAGCTTACTGCAGTGTGCAACAGTGTCTCACAGCAGCCGCTGAGCGAACGCACAGAGTAACATTATAACATCATTTTCAATACTCTCAAATGTATCTAATAGGGCTGCACAATGATTAATCACGATTAATCGTTTTCAAAATAAAAGTCTGTGTTTATGTAATATATGTGTTTGTTCTGTGTATAATAATTATGTATATATAAATACACACTTACATGTATACATTTAAGAAATATATGCATGTATAAATAAATATATATTTTATATTATATTTAAATATAAATATTATATATATATATATATATATATATATATATATATATATATATATATATATATATATAATATTTATATATACATAATTATTATACACAGAACAAACACATATATTACATAAACACAGACTTTTATTTTGCAAACGATTAATCACAATTAATCACGATTAATCGTTGTGCAGCCCTAGTATCTAATATGATAAACAAAGCTGTGTAACCTCATATTCATGACCGGAAAAGCGGAAGCAGTGCTGGCGACAGTGGCATAATAAAAGTTCCGCTGCTCGTGAGGCAGATGTGTGTTGCGCAATCGCTCCAGTGGCCTTGTTCAGCTCCCACAACACTCGGTCCTGCTCTGCTTCATACTACAGTAACAGTAATTAATAATCGCATCAATGACCATGATTTCTTCCCGAGTCCTATCCCTATTCTTTTGCACCGTCCGTTAAGGTGGAGACCACATGTCCCAAGATTCCGCACTCAAACTTGGCGTCATCAAGCTACGCCTTTGTTTTGAATAGGCCTCTAGCGACCTCTAGTGGACAGAATTCTTACATACTGCACCTTTAATCATCAAATAAACAAATAACAAAATGGAAATAAAGTGGCAGCCCCTCATGGACATATGCCGCATATAAACATAATAAAACACAACATAAAATCCAGACCTAGTCCTCTCTTGTCTTGAACTGTTGTCACTCCTCCATTTATCCTTCCAGAGATCCACCATGAGACCAGTATTGTCTGCAGGTGATGCTCATTAGCATTCGTGCCACCGGCCTCGCTCCATTTCCATGGCTCTTGGCCCAACCCTGTTTGCCACATACTCCCATTGCTGTTCGCAGACGGGGGCACCCACCTTTCCGGGGTGGCCTTCCTGGTGTCCAGAGCACCTGGGGGTGAGGGCAGATGAGGCAAGAGAAAAGGTGACGGAAGGATGAGGAGAAACAGAGATGAGAGAGGAGAGTCCTACATTATGACCACCTTCCTAATATTGTGTCGGTCCCCCTTTTGCTGCCAAAACAGCCCTGCCCCATCGAAGCATGGACTCCACTACACCCCTGAAGGTGTGCTGTGGTATCTGGCACCAAGATGTTAGCAGCAGATCCTTTACGTCCTGTAAGTTGTGAGGTGGAGCCTCCATGGATCGGATTTGTTTGTTCAGTACGTCCCACAGATGCTCAATTGGATTGAGATTTGTGGAATTTAAAGGCCAAGTCAACACCTCAAACTCGTTGTTGTGCTCCTCAAACCATTCCTGAACCATTTTTGCTTTGTGGCATGGCACATTATCCTGTTGAAAGAGGCCACAACCACCAGGGAATACTGTTTCCATGAAAGGGTGTACATGGTCTGCAACAATGCTTAGGTAGGTGGTACGTGTCAAAGTAACATCCACATGGATGTCAGGTCCCAAGGTTTCCCAGCAGAACATTGCCCAAAGCATCACACTGCCTCTGTCGGCTTGCCTTCTTCCCATAGTGCATCCTGGTGACATGTGTTCCCCAGGTAAGCGACACACACACACCCGGCCATCCACGTGATGTAAAAGAAAACGTGATTCGTCAGACCAGGCCACCTTCTTTCATTGCTCCGTGGTCCAGTTCTGATGCTCACTGTTCTTTTGCCACTTTCAGTGGTGGACAGGGGTTAACATGGGCTAACTGGCTATTCTGTGTATTCTGACACCTTTCTATCAGAACCAGCATTAACTTCTTGAGCAGTTTGAGCTACAGTAGCTTGCCTGTTGGATCGGACCACACGGGCCAGCCTTCGCTCCCCACATGCATCAATGAGCCTTGGCCGCCCATGACCCTGTTGCCAGTTCACCATTGTTCCTTCCTTGGACCACTTTTGATATATACTGACCACTGCAGGTTTGGAGATGCTCTGACCCAGTCATCTAGCCATAACAATTTGGCCCTTGTCAAACTCACTCAAATCCTTACGCTTGCCCATTTTTCCTGCTTCTAACACATCAACTTTGAAGACAAATTCTTCACTTGCTGCTAAATATATCCCACCCTCCAACAGGTGCTGTGATAAAGAGATAATCAGTGTTATTCACTTCACCTGTCAGTGGTCATAATGTTATACCTGATCAGTGTAAATAAGCACTAACACACTCAAGATAAGTACGATAACCAACAAAGACAACTGTAAACACAGGGATTTATTTACCAAGACAAACAGGCAACTAAACAAGACAGAGGTGAAAATCATAGGTAACCATAATAACAAAGTACTTTAATTGTCATGTTTTACTGTTTTGTCCATGGTTTTGGTTTCTGGCTGACATGATTTAGTATTTCATGCCTATTCTGAACTGCTGTATGCTACAGTATGTATATACTGTATATACTTGCATATTATGACTGAGGAAGAACCTGGATGCATTTCTGCACAGGAGCTGTTCTTAATCGGTCCCTTAATTTTCAATATATCTAGTTGCAGTGTTGGGGGTAACGCATTACAAGTAACTTGAGTTACTTAATCAGATTACTTTTTCAAGTAACTAGTAAAGTAACACATTACTTTTTCAATTTACAACAAAATATCTAAGTTACTTTTTCAAATAAGTAACGCAAGTTACTTTTTCACATTTATTGACTGACAGCTCTCCTGTCCCCATGTTGAGAGAAATAAAGTGCAGAGGGTGTTGTGTGCGCTGTGTGAACATGATGGTTATTGTAGTTTTAGACTAAATGTGAACATGCATTTACTTACCTGACTTGCATGAAAACATTCAGTATTCCTCAAAATGAATAAAAACTGTGAAATGCAATCTCAGAATTTTTGCAAACCTGTAATAATTAACTATATTAAATTACACAAATAGACTTTATGTATTTAATCTCAATTATTAACCAATGTCTTTGCTGCTGATCTTCAATATACCTAATTCAACCATACTAATAAGCAAAAACTACTTTAGATTAGAAAGGTTTGTTTGAGCTGCGCCCTCTACTGTACAGGTGTAAATATGCTTTTCCTATAGCCTGAGGCTTCTTCATTTCACTTTTGGTGTGAAAGAGCCTTTTTGCCAAAAATAGAACTTTTTTGTTGTTATTAAAAACAAACAAGCCCAGCCCCAGTGAGAAAAAGTAACGAAAAAGTAATGTAACGCATTACTTTTCATAAAAAGTAACGAAGTAGCGCAATTAGTTACTTTTTTAGGGAGTAACGCAATATTGTAATGCATTACTTTTAAAAGTAACTTTCCCCAACACTGTCTAGTTGCTGTTTTAAGGAATGGCCTTTGACTTCAGGACTTTTTTTTCGGTTGCTACAAAAAAACTCATAGAGACACATTTAGGGTGTTTGTTGGATGTGGACATAATTGTCATCCTGAGTATGCCTCAGCTCCCTACTGCATAATTTATTTGCCAGGACTCCTTCCTTCCTTGATCTATTTATAAACACCAGTCTTTGTTCATTACTCAACTCTTTTGTGCGCACACACGCACACACAGTACAGTATGTCTTTCTCGAAAACATCCGACCTTTCTTTCTTTCTTTCTTTCTTTCTTTCTTTCTTTCTTTCTTTCTTTCTTTCTTTCTTTCTTTCTTTCTTTCTTTCTTTCTTTCTTTCTTTCTTTCTTTCTTTCTGGTACAGGACTGTGTACTTAAAGGCTTTAAAGGGGTCATGAAGTGCATTTTTTTTTATTATCTTATAATGTTCTCTGAGGTATACTTATAATGTTATCAAGGTTTTATATATATAAAAAAATCCTAATTTAGAAATATTAAGCTATTTTCTATCCCATTTTAGACTCTCTCTGTGAAAACAGCTAATTTGGAGGGGCTTGCCACATGCTAGACTTGGATGTAAAGGCCTAATGCTATGATTGGTTGATAGCGTGCATTTTAAAATGTTCCACTTCCTGCCTTTGGAATTGTTTTGAAAAATATCTTGTTACATAGTTAAAACATCTGCCAACATTGTGAAACATTTATGCATTTTATTACACATGCTTTAAAAGTCCTAGTTTTGGACTAATTTTGTACTAAATTACCACAGACTATGATTAACAGCTTGTGGTGTTTTATTTAAAATTATGAATGAATGCACCATCTTTGTTGACGTTCTTAATCATTCATCCTTGTTGATAAAGTGACAAAAGTATAAATTAGTCAGGGGGCCAATTCTGAAAAGGGCTTCCGTTAAGACTTTTGCGGACATTCTGATGTGTCAGAATGAACATTTATTGTACAGTGTAAGAGACAACAGAACTAGAACATGAAAAAAACAATCTCTGCCTAAAGAGAACCAGATTTCAAAGTGAATATCAGCTTGGAAACATAACATAGTATCCCAAAACCTCTATCAATCAGTATCCCTATCTATGGGAATGAGTCAAGCCAAGTTTAAAGCTTGTAGGTAGAGACAGTGCTATGCTGCACAAGTTATAATACTTTAATGTCAAGGCGGAAATGTAGAACTGTAGATGGTGATCTATGGTGCTATTTGACTTCATTAATGTACCAGGTTGTGACACAAATTAATTGACATATCACTATAGTTATTAATTCCATCCTAACATAACTGCTCTCTCACTTTAGGGTTAGGGGTTAGTAACTAGTTAGTAGTAATAGCAAGGTATGTTTTTCTCCATCAAAGCAGTGGCACTCAGGTAGGCAGCCAACAGAAGGCACCCAGGGACCATGTCAATGTGCTCAGTCTGAGTCCTCAGGGACACAAAAGAAGAATTTACTGTTTTGATAATGAATATCTTCCCAAAACAAAACATGCATGCATGCATAATATAAAGGGCATAATATAAATCTAATCTACAAAACAGCCAAATCATGCCAAATATTCTGAAACAATATAGTTGCATATAATGTGGCAAAACTCAATAATAATGATGTGAGTACCTGAGAATTCTTGCACCAAGCTGAACAGGCACACCCACATTCCCCACTACAAAATACTCAACTTTTTCGACATCGACACTGCCTGGTACTGCACTGACTTCCACTTTCCTTGCATCCCTATATCATCAGCTCCAAGCACCTGGCCTGTACAGGTTCTTTGGTTAAAAGCTGGGAGACAAGCATTTCATCCTTCATGTGCCAACCACAACTGGTTGGTGAGGGCAACTGTGGCTGGGTCACTAGAGACTGTTTCCAAACCTTTGTTTGATAGTGGGCCCTCATGAGATGCAGATACAAGGCATCCTTTTAATATCAATTTTGGCCTTCTGACTACTACTGAAACTGAAACTGACATAGTGTGTCTGCTTCCCAAACAGTGATAGGAAGACTGTTCCAAAGATTAGGTGGTAAATAGGAAAAGGATCTACTGCCTGCAATTTTGATATTCTAGGGATTATCAACTGGCCAGAATTCTGAGATCACAATAGACATGAAGGACTATAATGCATTAAGAGCTCACTCAGGTACTGGGGGGCTAAAAACATTTAGTGCTTTGTAAGTAAGTAGCAAGATTTTAAAATCTATACAATGTTTAATAGGGAGCCAATGCAGTCTTGACAGAACCCGGCTAATATGGTCATACTTCCTGGTGCTAGTAAGAACTCTAGCTGCTGCGTTTTAACAGGCGAACAGAACAACCACCCAGTAGAGCGTTACAGTCATGAACGTTGAGGTCATGAATGTATGAACAAACTGTTCCACATTTGTCATTGAGAGCATATATCATAGTTTAGATATATTTTTAAGATGGAAGAATGCGTTTTTACAGATGCTGGAAACATGGCTTTCAAATGAAAGATTGGTATCAAAGAGCACACCCAGGTTCCTAACTGACGACAAAGACTTAACAGAGCAGCCATCAAGTGTTAGACAGTATTCTAGGTTATTACTCTGGGTTATTCTTAGGCAAGGAACCCAACCTCCATCATGTGACACAAATGGAGAAAAAAAAACCTTTGGAGAAATCAGGTTCAGTTCAGGGGCTTGTTCTCCCCTGGCCAACAAACAACCATGGTGTGATTATGATTCAGGCTGCATCACAAGTCAGAATCAGATTGTGAATATGTAGCATTCAAAGCATATCAGCATATTCAAGTAGTCTCAGAGCATCATCCGCAGTGCTTCATTGGAGTGGACGGGTGCTACAGAGCTCTTTCGGTGCGATTTGCATATAGTGATTCTGTGATTGGTGGAGATTTCTTTGCTGAATCATGTGTAAAGTTTTTCACCAGGAATTTCTGTATTATATTATAAAAGTTTATAAACGTTTACATTTGGCCACCTTTTTAATTTTTGGTTACATCCTTGAGTACACCATAAATATTACGGCAAACTCAACTATAGACACATGAAGACATGGATATATTGTTCAAATCACACTAATCTCTAAAGTCTAAAGTCTAAAAGACACAAAAATGTTTTCTTAATATAAGCATCGTAGAATAATCTGAATTGGCATCACATCAGTCCTGTGAGGTATACGGTTAGAGACGAATAAAAATTGAAATAAAATATGAAATAAAAATTATAATTGGGACTTACATTTCTTTTGTGAATTTATATCTCACAATTCTTAAAAAAAGTCAGAATTGTGGGATATAAATTCGCAATTACAGAAAAAGTCATCAAGAAACAGAAACAAACAAACAATAAAAACAGAACTGTTAGATGTAAACTAAAAATCCTGAGAAAAAAGTTCAGAATTGCATGATACCTTCTAGATTTAGAAAAAGTATGTTAGAAACAAGATAAGCAATATACATAATATGCATTAAAATAAATGTCTGTATTATCAAAATGCAAACGCTAACAAATTATATCAGATTATAAACGGTCACTGTTTCATAATAAGATAGGTGGTCTGTGTGATTCACAAGAACATCATTAATTTTGAATATGATGTAAATAGGTTGAGTCAAAAGGTCATTTACAGAGGTCAAATATTTCTTTAGACCCAAACAGAACACATATATTCTTAAAAATAGAGGTTCTTTAATGGCATTGATGGTTCCATGAAGAATTTTTAACATCCATGGAACCTTTCCAATCCACAAAAGGTTCTTTAATGGAAAAAGTCCTTCAAATTATTAAAATATTCGTCACACTAATAAAAATAAATAAAAAAAAAAAAAACTGTTAACATGGGTTATTTGGAATCAAAAATAGTTATATTGCATTGCTATGAAAACCCCCTTTTGGAACCAATATTTTTAAGAGTGTAGTATTTACGATCTTATCCCAAAGCTTTTTATCTTGTTTAGAGGCATTTAATATTCATTAGATTGATCAAACTTCAGTGGATAAATATACCAAATTAATTTGGAAGATGTGTAAAGCAAATTTAAGGTATACATTTTTATATCAGCATATGTTGCTTGGAAACTGAACCCATGACCTTGCTGTTGCTTGCCTACTGAAACAATAAAACAGGAAAATTTTATGAGCTCACATGATGAGTTCAATGATTGATGGATTGTATTGAATTAAGTGTCAGGGTAAGACATGGATACATGCTGCCATGTTGATTCGGGAATCAGTGTGTGAAAATCACATTTCAGACTGATCTCCCAAATACACATGCACAAATCCTTGCCAATAACTAAGCAGCACACTTAGCAGTTTTTTTTCTTTGCAACAGATAACACATAATTTAAGGTCAGTGTACCTGCAAGAGTGGAATGAAAGATTCAATATGCCCTTGACATCCTCCAGGGGTGCATTCAGGACAGGCTCAATTTCTCTTTCTGTCTTTTCTTTTAAATCGTTGCTCCTCTCTCTCTCTAGCTGCTCATAAATCTCAGCAGTTCTCACTGCAGTGCCAATAACGGTTGCAGACTGAGGTTATAGCAAAAGGTGAAGTCAATATGTTCTGAGCTGTTTTTTACCCCCAGTAAGTAGACTGTACACAATAAAATTAATATGTTCTGCAGCTACGATCATACCTGTACTGTAAAGACCTGTACAGTCAGGTTATTGTAACATATAGACTTAGCACCAAAAACGCATATGCAAACCCACACTCACACAATGTGCTTAAATATTGGAATTTGGCATTAACATAAGTAAAACTAGGTCAGGGCTCTGTGTAGGCCAGTCAAATTTTTCCACACCAAACTCACCCAGCCATGTATTTATGGACTTTGCTTTGTGGGGCACAGTCATGCTGGAATAGAAAAGGGCTTTCCCCAAACTATTCCCCCAAAGTTGGAAGCATAGCATTGTCCAGAATGTGTTTATATGCTGAAACATTATGATTTCCCTTCACTGGAAGTAAGGGGCCTAGCCAAACCCCTGAAAAACAGACCCATATCTTTATCCCCCCTCCACCAAACTTTACATTTGGCATAATGCAGTCAGGTTGGTAATGTTCTCCTGGCACCTGCAAACCCAGACTCGCCCATCAGAATGCTAAACAAGGAAGCGTGAATTGTCACTTAACATGTTTCCACTGCTCCAGAGTCCAGTGGTGGCATGCTTTACACCACTCCATCTGACGTTTTGCATTGTACTTGGTGATTTGAGAAATGGACATTGGACCCGGAGGTTGTGGGTTCGAATCCCGTGTGGGGTGCCTTTATACAATTGTGTGTAATGAGTCATTTTGATACCTTTTTTATCCAAATAAGCATTGTACTAATCTTTATTCCTCTTGAATGAGATACAAGTGTTTTTAGTTCATTCCGTGTTCATTCTCTGAACTTCTATTAATTTTCATTTCATTTCCACCTGTCCTTCTGAACGAGCTGTTTAGCATGTACATTCAATTTCTGCTGTTTTTGCTCTTCTTGCTCCGTATTGCGCTACTGCCCCTTCTGGGGCTTGGCCCCGAATTGCTGCTTGCAGCTATATTTTTTACATAATTCTGAAGCAAAAATTCTAGTCTACAACCTCCAATACCCAAAAGTCTTGTGAACACAGATTTACTATACTTTTTTTGGCCTTATTTCAGTGACTTAAGTTTTTAGTTTTTTCAATAACCACGCATAAATGTTATTCCTTCAAAAACACAAACATGTACATACATGTTCCTCACATATTATTGTAGCCTAGTTTGTGCTGAATACAGTGTAATGACACTTTTTCCATTAATATGTTTATGAAGAACTGAAAAAAGCACAAATGTCAGAGCATGTCAAAACTTCTCCAGGCCCCAAATCAGCCTCAGACTCCAGAGGGTTAAGTGAGCTATTCAAATTATCCAAGAAGGATTTATTTGTAAAAAAAAAATATATATTTTTTTTTATGTTACACTTACAGCCTCAATGATTCATTTTTATCAGTGTATAATGTTAAATATGTCAAATGTATCTACGTCTGATTATGAGTCCTTTACTTAAATATTTACTTATTTACTTAAAATATGTATAAGCTTAATACAATTACCATCCATGCAAACCTCTAAAACTCTTTGAAGCCAAATCGTGACATCATTCAGACAGTTCTTGGAATTCCATCTTGTCCTTTGGCATTTTACTTTATGCAGTATCAGTTAATGATAACCAGAGAGCACTTTGTGAATGATCATCACCAGAAAGGTCATTTTCTGCCCCCGATTTTAATCTTCACCCCAGTACAGCTGCTGGTGAACCTAGTGCTTTCTATAATCCCAGTACACAGGAAATGTCCTTGGTTGTCCTGAGGCTAAATGGACAGTTCAGTTCAATTTCATTAAAACTCTGGCTAGCCTTGATAAAAAAATGAGAATCCCAAACTGGTAAGCACAAAGCAAATGTACAATGAAGGATAGTCATAGCTTATTAGGAACTCATATCCATGTCTTATGCTGTGAAATCCAGCGAGATGACTCTTACATTCTTGTTTCATTTTTAGCTGAAATGAAAAAGCAAATTGCAACATTTCTCTATGGCCTTAATCTGTGGATTAGGTCAGCTTTTGCAGTCTGTGAGGGTTGTGTGTATATGTGTATGCGTAAAGATGGGAGGTGCCCCCTGGGTTAAGCGCTAAAGCCGCTTGGCTCAGATGAAAATGGTATTCTGGATGCCAATCATGGCAGGAATTTCAGATTCCAGAAAACATGAGAAGGTCGGTCCACATCTGGACCACGCCTTTCAGTTTGCACAGAAGATCTTTGCTGATCCGGGAAGCAGCAAATATTTTGTCGGCCTTGCTTCTGTGATTATTAGAAGACTTCAGCTTCTGGTATTATTTAAAAGTTTCTAAAAAACGAGAATAGCTTGTCCATAAATAACGTTTACTGGCCTTGTGAAAAAAGAAGTGTGCTTAATTGTATTGAATGTGCACTTAAAGTATATTGCAGTATTTTATTAATGAAATAGCCACTTAAGTATACTAAATGAGAGTACACTTCTTTTACATTTAAGTATACTTTTAAAAAATGCACTTTGCATTAATGTCAAATTAAAAGTTTTACTTTAAAGTACATTTGAAATAATTATGCTTTAGTCATCTTTTGTCAGATCTTATTGCCTACAAGTTTCAATAGAACTATATTTGAGATTACCATAAATGCTTGTCAGTGCATTCAGCAGTATACTTCATATTTCAATGACACTAGAAGTAATTATGAAATAATATATAGATGTACTTAAGTGCGTTGGTCAAAAAAAAAGTACTCAAGTTCAACTAATTGTATTAAATATAAATTTAAACTATAATACAGTACATTTTCATTTAATATGCAATTAAGTATCCAAAAACATTACATTCAGTCCATACTCAAGTATATTCTTTTAAAGTATATTATTTCTGTAAGATGTAGCCTACTCTTTTTAAAAGACTTTTTAAAGGGTTAGTTCACCCAAAAATGAAAATTCTGTCATATATTCGCCAAGATAAATTAACACAAATTAAGATATTTTAGTTGAAATCCGATGGCTCCGTGAGGCCTTCATAGGGAGCAATGACATTTCCTCTCTCAAGATCCATAAAGGTACTAAAAACATATTTAAATCAGTTCATGTGAGTACAGTGGCTCAATATTAATGTTATAAAGCGATGAGAATACTTTTGGTGCCCCAAAAAAAACAAAATAACAACTTATAAAGTGATGGCCGATTTCAAAACAGTGCTTCAGGAAGCATCAGAGCATCTCGTCACTTTATAATATTAATATTGAACCACTGTACTCACATGAACCGATTTAAATATGTTTTAAGTACCTTTATGGATCTTGAGAGAGTAAACGTCATTGCTCCCTATGAAGGCCTCACTGAGCCATCGGATTTCATCTAAAATATCTTAATTTGTGTTCCAAGATTAATGAAGGTCTTATGGGTGTGGAACGGCATGAGGGTAAGTAATAAATGACAGAATTTTCATTTTTGGGTGAACTAACCCTTTAAGTGTACTTCTTTTTTACAAGGGTGCAATTGATCAATATGAGGAAATATTAGCACTGTCAAACATAATTAACTTTTTCTAACACTAAACATCTTCACATAATTACCAGAGTATTTGCTAAATATTATTAATGACCCCTAAATTGTGTTATATCATTAGAGAACTCATTATTCTGAGGTATTTGATGCCTAGTTGGGTGAAATGGTGCAGGACTGTGAAATATAATGCAGTTTTCAACTGATATTTTGGGCTCTTCCTAAAGAGAGATATTTAACTTTTTTCTTTTTTAATTTTTAATTTGAGCTTTTTCTTAAAAATGAAGACCATGAACATGCAAACAAACAGCATTATGCTTTTTTGACAAGGATTTAGGCAAACATACAATTTTTTTTTTTTTTTTTCCCCAGCCATGCTATTAGAGCCATATCCAGAAATATGACTTTATGTTTCAAAAATATAGACAGATATGAGAACAGATTCTTTAATCACAGAGAAATCTTCGGAGTTCAGAAACATTTTCTGTTTTCTGGGGCTACTGATGCTAAAAATAGCAGAAATGCTGCACTTAAATGCTTTTAGGAGAAAAAGTGCCAGTCTCAGTGGAGATTCCCTGCATGAATACAGCCAGGCCAGCATGTTACTTCTAAAAACCTTATCTCCTCTTCTTCACTCTGGACCTTGGTACCACATATCTGCAGAACGTTCATTGGTTCATTTTTTTCCCTCTGATTCTCTCTGTCTCTCTTATTCAGTTTACATCACATATTTATTTGGTAGAACATTTTGTCAATTTTTAATACATTTAATTAAAAATTAACATTTCAGTACACATTCCCCCTTATGCTTTAATGACTTGAGCTGCATGAACTCTGCTTGATCTGATAATCATGTTATTCATATAGATATATTTATTATTCTTTATATTTATTATTATTTAAGTGAGGTTTCTTTCTTTAAAATTGTTCAAAATTTTCTTTGTATTCAGGGTGGTATACTTTTGGACTCTGTAAATGCACATGTGAGATATTATACATGTTTATATTAACATTTAATGCCTGTTCCAAAGCCCCATATTTCTATACATACTTTGTACTCCCCAGCTTCACACAGTAGCTTTTATCCATCCATGTTTCTCTTTTTCCCCTCTCTGACTCTGAACAGATCCGTAAGTGCATTCTATCATTTATGTGTCTAACCATTTGTGTGTTCCTTGTTCCTCTGTGCACTTTCTCACCATCATGCACTTTGGGAAAAAAACCTTAAAATCTCCCATACCTTAATTTATTCTCTGTATTTATAGAAAGCTCTCAGAAAGGAAGACTCAGTGGAGTTTACCTCTGAGGTCAGAAGGAAAGTGTGTATAAAAGACAGCAGAAAGCTTAATCTCACAAGCATTCTAGAACCTGTAGCATGACATAGAGCCTGTAAAAGCCTTTGGCAATTATTCCTTACAAGGCTTTTGCCTCATAAGTATTTCATCGTATATAGAAACATTAAGGTAGAACATTGAGGTGTTTGATTGATGTTTTTCATGAAATGACAGAGTTGAAATATCAATATTCCTATATGATTTAATATCAAACCCAGTTTTCTAGAAAAGAAAGGTAAAACTTGGTTCATATGGTTCAATTAACATTAGTTAATTCATTAGGTATCCTGAATGAACAAAAACAATTTTAAATAAACAAATGATATGTATAAAATGTAGGGGTAATGGTGCATGTATTTGTCTCGAACCGCCACGGTACAGACATCACGTTTCGGTGCATACAGTCAGACGATGAATACAGACATTCAGAGGCGATCCACACTCCAATCCAGAAGTAATGCAACACTGTTTGCTAACTGCCACAACAGGAGAAAGAGCAGAAGAAGAAGAGATGATCTATGCACCAACCCAAAAAGAGCTTGCTAGTAGCCTATATGTTGAGTTTCGATTGATTTTTGTGAGACATTTCACAAACTTCATGGAAAGGAAACCGGGACAGTAGAAAGTGACATTGTTTTTGTTTTCTTTATTTTACAAAAGCACGTTGTTTTGTTTTTATTGTGAGTGTTTCAAATTATGTCTTACTCTTATCTGTATAACCATAAATGATGGAGTGTTATAATGAGGCAAAATCATTTGGCATTGTGCAGACCAACATGCTAACATGCCAATCACCGGAGCTAGGCAGAAAACACTACAGATATTTTAATTTTCATTATTCTATTTATTTTGTACTTTTGTAACACAGGAGATGCTTTTCAGTTTTGTAGCTGATTGTGATCAAATACCTTTAGTTTTTTTATCAGCCCTACAAAAAATATGACCTATGCAAGAATGCATTCTGTTTACTGCTTAATACACAAAAGGAGGCTGTACTGTACCAACTACTTCAGGGGAAACTAAATGCCACTAGGTGGGACAAACTAATTAGCACTGCTCTCTGTTCAAAATAAATGAAAATAACCTAGAACTGGGGATTTGTTGCTTTTTCCTTTTGTACCAAACTTATATCGAACCATGATTTTATCATATAATATTCTAATTATGTATTATATTAATCATTTTTAAAGTACATTTTAAAATATTTTTTTAAATAATTTAATTATTTCATATAAGCTGTTGACATTTTTGTAAAGTTTTACCAGAAAATAAAATCCTAAACCATTTTTATCAATATTTATTGATACACTATTGTATATAAACAATATTTAAAAATACACTATTGTTCATAGCTGTCACATTGCAGGCAAGGGAAGTGGAGCAGAGGATCTAAATTGCAGCAGTTTATTTACTAAGACAAAGAAGGACATCCAGAATACAAAAATCAGTGTGACAGCTTCAAACATATAAAAGGCAATACGGGACAAATAGAAGGACAGAAATTTAAATACATGGGCTTAAATACATGGCTAAATGAATAACCAAACAATTAACCAATGAGTAACTATAGAAACCAACTAGAAACTGTAACAAAGGGAACAGGAACTAAACACAGGAAGGGAACATGGGAACCAAAGGAAAAACAAAATAAGAGTCTACACATAGAACTTAAACATTACAGTATACTCATCCTCTCAGGGCAGTGTTCAAATGAAGGCCCACGGTGGAACCAATGGAGGAAGGAGCCAGGGTGAAGCTTCAGCTGTGAATCCTGCTGGAACCAAGGGGACTTCGGATGGAGGTGGAGACCCAGACAGAGCAGAGGAGACAAAGACCTAGGGTGAAACCGATAGACAGTAGGGCCAGGGAGGAACTCACGGGACAACCAGGGCAGAGCCGGTATGAGTGAAGACAATGGTGGAGCCAGAAGGAAGGAGGAGCCTGGTGGAGCGATGAGACATATCCAGAGGCCCAGAAGTTTGTGGCGCAACCAGGGCGATGACTGACCAAGGTGTAGCCGGAGGGACAAAGGATCCCAGTGAAGCCTGAAGGATGACGAACCATGGTGTAGCCGAGAGAGCGTGGAGACAATGGGTCGACAGGCCAAGGTGAAGTCCAGGGCTCAGAGGCCTAAGGTGGAGCTAGGGGATTCTCACATCAAGGTGGAGCTGGATACTGGTAAGCCCAAGGCAGATCCGAGTTGGATGGGGCCACCAAATGAGAAGCCGAGTGGCTAAAGGGAGCCGGCAGGGGTGATACCAAGGAACTGTATGGAATCAGCAGAGAAGGATTGAGTGGGAGGCTGGGCAGGACCAACGGCAATGAAGGAAACTTGAGGCTGGGTGTGACCAATGGCAATGATGGAGACTTGGGGCTGGGCAGGACCAGTAGCAACAAAGGAGACTTGGGCAGCTCCAGCAGTGGAGACAGGGCTTGAAAGTAGGAGGGGATCAGGGAATTCAGGAGCTTACACAGGGACTCCCTCAGGGATGAACATAGATACTGGCTCACACACCTGGTCAGATATGTCTGGCTTTGGGTCTGCAGCCAGCTTTGACTCCGGGTCCTATCTGGGCATGGCATGGTTGGCATGTTTGGGCAAGGGGTATGAAGGCTGCTGCTAGATCCATGTGTGGTCCTGTATTTTATCACGGTGCAGGCAAGGGAAGAGGAGCTAAGGATCTAAATTGCAGCAGTTTCAAAGACAAAGGTCAAATAAGGCAATCCAGAAGGCAAAATCATCATAACAGCTTCACACATGTAAAGACAATAAAGGACACTGAGAAGAACCAAAATGAGGGCTTAAATCACCATCTAAAACAAATACTAGCAACAAGCTGTGTTGCTTTTTCCAGCAAGGAAGGGCAAAAATAGGAATTAGCAACCAGCCAGAACAGATTATCAACAGCATAGCAAAACTTAGCAACCATTCAGAACACCCTAGCAACCACATATCAACACAATTTAAAACCACTCTGCAACCTTAGCAATGACCTAGCAACCAGACATTACACCCTTGCACAGACAAACACTATTCGCATTTTCCTAAAAAAATAAAAAAATAAATAAAAAAAAACAAACTGCATTACAGCTCTTTTGGGTAGTGAATTCTCAAAGAAAACATTCACCTGAGAATGAAACTCTTATTACACCTATTAACACTTATTTCTGATCACAGTTTGACATGGTGATGTCATAGAAATTGCAACAGAAAGCATGGTAAAGGTAAGCAAAGGCGAATCCTGATCATTGCATTGTGAATATAATGGTGAGGCACAGGCAGCCTGTGGATACACAGTGGTTAGAGAAGCAGAGAGAGACGACATGCAGTGTGAGTGTTTGAGAGAGAAAAAAAAAGTGCTCTTAAGCATTCCATCATTTACGTCCCTGCAGCCTCTCTGTCCCCCCAACCCCTCCTCCTAGAGAGAGAGAGAGAGTCAATACGCAAGGCAGCAAACGGCAAGAGAGGACTCCAGTCTGCTGAAGCACAGCACTGCTTGCTTTCTTGAGAGGAGAGAGGCAGAGAACCACTAGCCTTCTCCTCCTCCATCCGTGTGTGTGCTTGCGTGAGGCTGGTGGACACAGCAGCAGTGTTAGCATTAGCAGGGGATCTGTGCTCGATCTTCCAAAATGCTCAACAACCT
Organism: Chanodichthys erythropterus; assembly: GCF_024489055.1. NCBI lineage: Eukaryota > Metazoa > Chordata > Actinopteri > Cypriniformes > Xenocyprididae > Chanodichthys > Chanodichthys erythropterus. Next base: position 28,919,612 of record NC_090229.1, on the reverse strand, counting down.
CACTGAATGCGAAGAGGGAGATGGGGGACCCAACAGTCAGGGTGAGTGGTCTGATCCTGCAATTGGGAGTGTGTGTGCGCAGATGATGAGCAAATGTGTCTTTTTACCGGTCACTGGTTATGATACCAGTTCAAGCTGTAGTGTGTGTGTAATAGAGACCAAACATGCACCAATGACTAATAACTGCTTGTGAGTGTGTGTGTGGGGGAGATGAGACGTCAGTATAGGGGTGCAAATAATCTTGTACTATCATAATCAATGATTGTGTGTGTGTATGTGTAGAAAAAGAAAAGAGGAAAGCTTTGAAGGAATGATATGATTGGGAATTCTTGAGTGTGTGTGTTGGTGTGTATGCAGCTTTGGCAAAGGCTCGTGCTGCAAGGTTGCTGTGAGGAGAATGATAATGCTTTCTGTTTCTGTCTGAGGAAGTACAGACAGCAGTGTGTGTGTGTGTGTGGATGGTCCAGTGTTGTCACCTCCTTGCACTCTAAGAAAAGTCTGTAAAGATAGGCCTAATGTACAGTGTTAATATGAAGGAATTTTTTCACAGGTGTTTATTTTGAATGTTGCAGTGCATTTTGTTGTGTTGTAGGGTTAACATTAACAAATGCTCCTGGCTGAAATTTACCAGTACTTTACTTCCATTTTTACTTTTTCTTTTCTTTTTTTTTCTTTTTTTTTGCAATATAGGGGTCGACACAACCTGCCTCAATCAAGCTCTTTTTCTGTCTATCTGTTTGTTGCTTAATCTTATTTTGTTTCCACAGGCAGTGGATTTGGCTCCCTGTGTCTTAGATCCTCGAGAATAATTGGAATAATTGGAGCGTCTTAACAAAAGCAGACCTTCGGTGCATTTCATGTCGTAACCTCTTAAAAAGGGAAAGGGGGTCTCAGATGCAAGATCTCAGTTTCTAATAGAGCTTCGTGCCTACAGGTACAGCTGCAGCCTGTGAGGAGGAATTAAATTAGCTTGTACCTGACCTCCTCTCGCATGCATTCTTATCAACCCCCTGCAGTACAGCAGAACCTGCACTCATTATGAGTGGCGAAACGTTTTTGTGCATGCGTGTGTTTTATGCACTCATATGTTACAAATGGCATCTGTTGAGGCAGTTAAACGAGCAGCTCCCTTATTAATTGCACCGTAGTACAAGTGTCATGATCGGATTGCAGTGGTTCTAGCAGAGACTCTGTCCGTGGTGCTGAAATTGATGCTGATTGAGCTGCTAGTATCAGCGGAGCTCTCCATGGTTCTGAAACAGTCTGTGATTGCATGCATTATGAATGTACACCCATTCTGGGCCCTCTGTCACTCACGGACTGATCTGTTTTGTGTAGACATGAGTGGAGCTGGCTGCAGACTGCTGCATTATAGCTTTTGCTTCTTTTCAAAGGGTTTCTCTCTCTCTCTCTTTCTCTCTCTCTGCCTCGCTTCCTTCAAAGTCCAATGCTGCCCTGAATTTTCTCTCTCTCTTCCTCCCATCAGGGGGTAGGGACAGTACTGCAGTGGTGCTAATGCCTATTTGGACATAAAATTCATGCTTGGTAGCTCACCAGATAAAACTGTCCCAAAACAGTCTTGTTCTGTCATTCTCATTTTCAGAGGAATACAAAGTAGACACAGTTCTCTCTTAAAACTCAAATACATTCAATATTGTTAAATTATTAAATGCATGTAGTTACATTGAAATAACTTTATATAGAATAAATACCAAGTACCACTTCATTGACACCATGGTTGATTGTTTAAAATGGAACTCACTATGTTAACATGGTAAAGTAAGAAAGAAAGAAATAGCAATTATTTCAACCTTTTACAGTCTAAATGTTTTTATTTTAACGTTTTGTTTTATAAGTTTAATAAAACAAAATCACAATATTTCCAATAATATGCAATATTAAATGAAATAGTCTGTATTATACTGTTTACACAGATGCTTTGCATATATTTTTTCGTAATCATGTTACTTATAATTATCTTGTCTAATCCAGATTTATTTTTTATTTTTTTAATATGAGTGGATCATATCTTTAACCCACTTAAAATATTACAGTTTTGCATTCTTTGAAAATCTATGCATCAAAAAGCATAATTTTCTTGCAATCATATTGACATAGAAAACATGGTTGGTTGTAAATAGGGGCTTTCACACTGGAGGAACCTTTTCATAGTTCCTAGAACTATTGTGTAGTTGGGTAGAACTATTGGGCATTGGGTAGAACTATTCTATTGGATACCCAATTGGTCAAACGCATGTCAGACACTGGCACCCGGCATATTTAAAAAGCTGTGTGAACATACTTCACACACGGAAAACAGTGATAACGGCATTTTCCTGTTGTCTGCAGGGTTATGTTCTTTTCTCCGCCTCGATAATATGTAATACTGAAAGTTGTCATATTAGATTTTGTCTCTTAGCCCCACTTTTTGCTCTTTCAGTCGCGTATATTATACATTTACATTCCATCTCCGTTATAACAAAACCCACAACACACAACAAACACAGCTCCGATCACGGCATCTTCCATCCACCGCTTTTTAGCGTTTGTAAATGCTGCTCTTTTTAAAAGACGCCACTGTCGGCTGCTTCACGGTTCCTATTCTAACAGACTACTGTCTTTTATAGCAGGAGCCCTATATGACAGCATTTGAAATCTTACAATTCAAAGATTATCAGCTGTACTTTCAGTGGAGAGAGTATCATTCTTTTGTGTAATGATTTGTCAGTTAACACCCAAGCTGCACTGTGTGAAATGCTGACTTCTCTTATGGATAGCTAGGTTTGATAAACAGAGTGTCATCATGTTGTTACCAGTATCAAACTTCAGCAGTTTTAATGATAATGTTCATTATAATGACAGTCACTATGACAGTGCAGTTACATCACTGTCATAGTGATGTAACACACCGGACCCTAGGCGTTTTCTCTCAGTGGATAATGAGGTTTGGGATTTCTGATTGCATTATGACACTGGTGATCTTTGGCATTTGTTAGCAAGGAAGAAGGCTGGACTAGATTAGTTGAGAAATTGGATTCAAGGCAGAAGAAAATTGATTGTTTATTGACTTTAGAGGTACTACATGAGGAGCCTATCACATCACAGCTCCAAACTATACATGATTATGAAATGTGTCAAAGATATCATTGGTCCAAGAGGTTTTATTATACAAAATATATTAATGTTATTAATAAGAGATGAGTGGATTAATTTTATATACTGCATTTTGTTTACCATGAGAAATGTAAAAAGAAGAGCACAGAAAGATGGGAAAATATATCCTCTGAATATGCAGAAAAGATGAAAGAGTGTACAGTGATGGCTGCTTGTCCTTGTGGTGAAGTCTCAGGTCAAATGAACATCAGGCCAGATGGCATAGACCTGTTTTAACAGCCGCAGACACATGAAGACATTAAAACATAACAGGACCACCCTAAATTAGTAACATCTAGAGCACTAGCTGTCCTCAAAAACCAATCACACACTCTAACAGAACAAGAGAGAACTATTTGTTCTTAAAGAGGACCTATTATGCTTTTTTACATTTTCAAATTTCTTTAGTGTGTAATGTTGCTGTTTGATTCATTAATATCATTAAGCACTGTTTTTCAACTCCCTAAAATGCCTTCATTGTAGTCTTGAGTTTTCCTTTGGGAATGTACACGACACAAAGTCCCCCACTTAAATAATTCCAACCCAAGGCATACGTGAAAAAGGGGCTAAGACTTGGTTGAGTTGCGTTAGTAGTGCGTTGCTCACATTTATGGTAAGGAGCGTGACATTTCCGAAACAATATCAAATTGGTTCAATCTCGATACATTAGTCCAGCTGACCAATCAGAGCACATTGTGCTTTTCAGAAGCAGGGGCTTCATAGAGACAGGAACTAAACACAGCGTTACTGACATATTGGGAAGAGAGGTGCAACAATGTAAAATAATGTTTTTTTAATAATATTCAATCATGAAAACCTATTCTAGTATACCCCAAAAACAATGTCAAGATTTTGTAAAAGGGCATAAGATGGCTTCTTTAAGCAAGCTTAATTGCTCAGGCTTTGCTATAAGCATTGTTCTATCGTGTGTTCATATTTATGTCACAAACCAACTATTTTTTAGCTGACATGACCCTTAAAAATTATGTTCTTTGGTGTAACCTACAGTAATACATTCAAGTTAATTCAGTCAAGTAGAAAATATTTTGTCTTTTTAGGTTACCTTACAAAACATTTCTATGAAGGCAGACAGAGCCATCAACATAATACCATGACAAACTCGCTCTTTGAAAAAAAAGGAGCTGCCAGAAGCTGTAAGTTATGTCAAAACATAGAGAGTATTCATAAGGTCATAATACTAATACTAATACTAATAAGCCAAGACTGTAAATTTAGTCATACATTCTGCTGTTTAAGTGCACCATTCAGTGTTACCTCAAAGTATATTCAGGATTGTCAATAGGCATGTAAAATCTCAGATATATTTATAACACTCCTTCATAAGACACAGAGGCTAATAAATACTATTACACTTTACTGCTGATTAATTATAACTGCAGCATTTCCTGGATAACGATATAGTACGGTTAGTGGATCTGCTTGATGTATTGCTTTAAACAACATGTTGTGTCAACTACAGCTACACCTCTCAGCCAATCAAATCACAGCGTCTAAAGCTTGTAGTGTGAGTGTGCCTGATTCACAAGCTGCCACAATCATGACAAGAAACAAAAAGACAAGCAACAAAAATGCATTTCTTGTCAGCTCATTGTTTAGACAGGATCCATGCAGAGACTGTGTCGAATGTTTATTAACAAAAATATCTGGCTTAGCTCTGAGCTGTTGCGCACATCGACAAGTAGACTATTGTGACAATTGGTTGTAGATTATCTTTTAAGAACATTAGGTTATGAATGTGTCATTTGAAAATTTCAGTTGTTTTTATAGTGACTACTGTCATTTATAGCAGCTTATTGTAATGCATTTGTGGTTTGTAGGCTTATGTACCATTCAGAAATGTGTGAGGATTAATGTTGTGTGAGTAATTTCCTTTTCCTGTCATTCCATTTAAAATTCAAAAGTATTGATTGGACTGTCAAAGGTTGAGACACATTATTAGACAAAACAAAATAAATGCAACCTAACTATTCCATAAGATGATACCATTCACAACATTCACATGTGACATAGTGAGTTCATATATAATTTGTGGAATAAACTTCACATTTCATTTTTAAATAGTAGGCAGCGTAGGTAGTCAGCTAGTATTCTGTTGCAAATTTAGTTTCTGGGGTAGGTGTGTTTCATGTATTTTAGGGTCAGGGGGATGTAGTTCTTATGTAATTGTTGCAGTGTAGTGAGTATTATGTCACTGCAAAAGACCATGCATTATATAAGAATATTTCCCTAATGCCACATAAAGGATTTTATATGCCCTCCTGTAATCCTGCTGATGTATTTGCCCTTGATGGATGGTTTTGTTAAGTTGTCGTGGCCAGCTGTCTCTGGCAGGTGCCTGGGAAGCCATTTCAGGGTGAGAACAGAGGGGAGGGCAGAGGCTGTTAGTGTTAGGTGAGACATAAGAAAAGAACAGGAACAACCATCTGAAGAGAAAAGAGGATGAGAGACCAATGACTTCATCCAATATAAGTTGTCAGAAGGTTAATCACATGTTGGTTAAACAGTGTTCACACAGTTTGGTTATAAAGAGTGGCATCAGTGATAGTCCTGGGTCTTCTTCCAGTGACTACGAGAAATTATAGTTCAGTGTTGTTCAACTTTCATTTAGTTGAAAGGGATCTATGCTTAAATTATGATTTTTAATATACTATATACAAAAGTCACATAATTTCCTACATGACATGCATTGATTGGCCTCTGCTGATTGTGCATCCAATGAGATTGCTTGCTCAACGTTTAAATAGTCTGGTACAGTTTGGGGTGGGCGATATTTGTCAACTGGTAGATTTAGGATTATCGACTCTATCACGGTTATGGTCATGCGACATTGCCATGCTGTGCCGTCACAAAAGCTTATCATTTGATTGCGTTTTTAAGCCTTGCGGTTTAAAAACAAGTGATTTTAAACTGTTAGTGCAATAAGTAGCGAAAGAGAACTCATTTTAGTACTAGTCTTAGAGACTATTTTTTTAGTGCACACACATAAAGCCACTCCTCATACAGTGCAAAACAGTTATTTTTGGCGTCTCATTGTGTGTGAACAGTAGGGATGGGTACCGAAACCCGGTATCAAATTGGCCCCGGGGATAAATTTTTGGCACAACCGGTGATTGTTGTAAAATGCTGTCTTTACTGTTGCTGAATTGCATTAAATGTTTGATAATTATTATCAATGTTTTGAAACATTGAAAGCACAATAATACGCGTAAGAGACGCTTTTCCTCAGGCTGAATTTTGTGTGTGTGTGTGTGTGCGCGCGCTCTCCAAAACGGATCGCAAATAGACAAACAAATTACACTTTGGGCTTCAGGTGCACGTCCAAATGATAAAATACACACTAAAATATGTTAAAAATGACCGGATTGGAGCGTGTTTAGCTACTTAAACGTAGTTTATATCGTAAGTGTACATGAACAGCTGGGAGAAAATCCGATGTGTGTTAATATCTATTGTTTTAAAGTGACAGCAGTCACCTTCTGACAATTATACCATCAAACAACAAAATGCAAAGAGAAAATCACTCAGCTCCTCTTCTGAATATAGTTAGCTTTAATAAGCATTAATCTATTCATTTATACTGTGAAAACCATGGTGTTTTTTTACATTTGGTTACTTTACTTATATTTCTTTTATAGGCTAGGCTTATATTACTTAGCTTAACACATAAACAAATGAAAGCACTTTATTTCATTTGTATCTTTGTTTTATTGTATTTGTTTGGTTTGTTTTACTTTGTTTCTTTGTTCATGTTCTTTCTGTGTCTTATATAAAACACAAAAAAATGCCGGACACTATATAATATAAAGCTGTTCATGTTAATTCAGCTTTTACACAGTGAAGACTATGCATTGTTTTTGGTGCGTTTGAATACTTGATACAATTTATGTAGTATTTCTTATTTCCAGTGCTTGAATTTTTACAGGGAGGTCAATTTAATTTGTCATTGGTCTATTGTAGTTTTTTGTCCAATTACTTATAAATATTTTATCACTGACTGCTAACTTTTCTTCAGTAAGCTTGAGATTTTTTTGTACTAACTTGTTGTTAGTTAGGCTAGTATTATTTTTTTGTGATAATGAAATTGGTATTAACTTATTTAAAGCAAAAAATAACTATATTGTGATTACTGTATATATCGTTATCGTGAAATACATTTACTCATATAATGATATAGGATTTTGATCATCTCGCCCCGCACCGCTAGGATCAGTGTTTGCTGTAAGCTGCTCCTGTAGTTCCTCAGAAACCCTCCACCTCCACCAGCTCCACACTTCTAGATCTGCTGCAGGATTTTTGTATGCCAATTCATGCAGCAGCAGCAGCATACTTTGCATCCTGAAGAGTCACACCTATTTCTAAATATGTTTGTCATTCCCAAACACTGACTGTGTGAAGTTGTGAACATAGCATAGAGAGTTGGCAGCACATACTCTCTGTATTTGACTTGCTGGTTATGCATGAACACTCACAGTGATGTCCACAGAAGAGTGAGTGTGATACTTGCATGCAAATCTCTTCCTTGTATGACTGCAAATTACGGAATGTAGTGCTGCTAATCTGCACCATTTTAAACAAGCAACGCACACAAGTATACCCTCAGTGTCTCTTTATTTGTGTCCACTGAATTGAGAAGAATGAAGTCTGTCTGGGAATGTTGATGGTTGGAGGAAATGTCTCGGCTCCAGTGAGGTCTATGTGTTTGCTCTGTTTATTGTCACCTTCCTGCTGTGAGTTAAGAATTGATTAAGTTTCAGTCTGAAGTGCCAAATCATAGAACGCAGTGGTGTTGAAAAAATAATGAAATTAGTCTTGCATAACCGCAGTGAATATTAAAGAGAGAGAGAGAGGTGTACAACATTGTGGTACACATTGTCTTGCTCAAGCAGATGATGCCAGTTCAAATTCTTAGTTCTGTTCCCCCGTGTTTTCTGTTTTCTGGTTAGATAGATAGGTCTGCAGTTCTGGTCCTTGAATCTGATTGAGCAGTGTTCCAAGAGTGCTGATGTAACAGCCCAATAGCACTGGGACTTTCTCTGTTTGTATCATCTGTTTGTCTGTTTTCGCTCATTCCAGACAGACTTTCAGTTTGTGCATTAGTGATGCAGATTTTTCTGTGACCCCTGTGATGGACTGGCCATTCATCCAGTGTGTTTCCCTGCCTGAGACACTGGGATAGTGGGAAAATGCATGGATAGATATTTCAGTGACACTTTCTGCAGGTCACATTGTTACGTCAGTAGGTGACAAGTGATTGCCTTTATAAGTGAGTCATTATTTCAGCTAATTCACTCAACTGATTTGTTCAAAAATGCTTATGCGTTCATGAATGAAATGAGTTAATCAGTGATTCTTTAAAATTGCTGGTTCATTCAGGAATTAAACAAGTCTTAATGACTGAGTCATTGAATCATTAATTAAACTGAAGGTTCAGCCAAACTGAAGGTTCAACAGTAGCTTTGTTTGGAGCTATATGGGTTTGCGGAGCATCAGCACAAAGTAACTAGCAAAATTTTGTCTAAAGTGTATGTCACTCAATATTAACTTCTTGCATATTGAACTTTTGTATAAATTGTAAACTGTTTTTACATATTTTACATATTTAACAATCGACTGCCACGCAAACCTTTAGTGTACATTTATGCATTTTGCAAATACTGTTATCCAAAGTGACTTAATATTGCATTTAGGGTCTACATTTTATCATTAATTCCCTGGGAATCATAAGCCATACTCAACTGTTTGAACTACAGGAATGCTTAGCCTTTGTTTAGGGGTGCTCCAATCAGGATTTTTGCAGCTGACTACTGATTGTCATCCTATGACTGGGGGCCCCTAGAATCATAGAATCGTCACCACCTTTCACCCTGCTAGCGACGGCCTTGTTATAAGATCCTGGTTGATGAGTGATGATCTTCCAGCGGCGTTTCAGCTGTGTGCTCCTATTCTATGGCACAGGGTAAATCAAGACCTGTCAATCTGAGCGACCAATCCAATCCAAGCGTGCTCCAGCTGTAAAGCAGTGTCTGGTTGTTCTCTACACAAAGTTCCTACCCACCATACCCGAGATCCAAGCTGTGTTCGAAATCGTCCCATATGCCTTCAGTCTCTATTCCCTACATTACTAATATAGTCCACTTGAAGGAGTGAATGAAAACAAGTGAGCAAATTCAGACACTGAGTGCTGACACGGCTGCCGGTGCTATCTTCTGGTGAGATGCAGGAATTCATTCGCCACAACCCTCATGGTGCATTTATGGGTATTCTCGAGGCGTTGAGTGTACAGTACGTCACTTGTACACTCGTTATTGTGGTGCATTTTGGATTGAATGATTGCACTCGATAACATTCACTGTGGTTTTGAATACCACTACAAATGGCTATCCCTTCAAGTAGTGCCCTATTTAAGGGTATAGAGGGTAATTTTGGGCACAGCACCAGTTTCCATTGGTTGAACTTTACAAATGATGTTGGAAATCATGATAACGACACGATTAAATCCCGGAAGTCGTATAGCTTTAGGCAAGCAGCATGTCGTGTCACTCTGTGAGGATTTTCTCAAGATCTACATATCTTATGTTGTGTATGGGCTCATTTGAATCGAGACAGCCTACTCTAAACAAAGATGTGCGATTTGGTTTACTAATGTTTCGCGAAATTACAAAGCAGAATGTGGTGCAAAAGCCTCATCTGTCTACTGTTAACAATGTTATGGCTGTCTCGGTTTGTGAGATCGGCCAAATTAAGTGACTACCGATCAAGTCATAGAATGTGATTATCGATCAGAGCATTCCTAATTAGCCACCTAAAGGTGTGGTCATATTTACCGTTCTTCGGTTAATTGTTGCAGGTAAAATCCAGTCATTTCAATAGGAATATCTGTGAATGTGAAAGACGTGTAAGTGTGAATGAATCGCACTAGGTTCAAGTTGGTCAGATGAATTCACTGCACTGAACAACAGAAAGCTGCTAGGTTTGAAAGTGATTTTTGTGTGCATTGATTCATAAATCACTACACTATTGTGACCGCACCTTAAGTTAGGATTATACAGCAATGGAAGCAACACATTTGTCCATGCACTGGTGAGAACAAGAGATCACCTTCAGAGTAGACATGGAAGTGAAGAAATGGTACATGCTGTCCCTGTGAGTGCTGGATGAGTCAGTTTCACCCCGAGCGCACTGTGTGCTTTCTCAATTTCTCTCTCTTAATCGCCTATTCTTTTCCTCCCTCTCTCTCTCCTTTCTGAGTAGGGTGAGGATCCCCGTTTCTCATCTGGAACTGTACTAAATCCCTCATCCGGTTTTCATGGATGTCTCTCTCAGTTCTGTTCTCCATTTGCATTGGTCCACAATCCCCTGTACTCTCATATCCTCTTTAAATATAGCTAAGCAGGTCTCTTGTTGCTGTAGAATTGATGGATTTCCACATTTCATTTCTCTTTCAAACAATGCCAAGAATTCCATATATTTTATTTATGAGAAAATGATGGTCTGTCAACTTACACACATCAGTCATTTTTTGCTCTTGGCTTATCCATGCAATGCAAAGCAACAGCAGTATTCCACATTTTTGCCAATTATTTCTCAATATTGTCTCATATGGGTGTTTGTATATGGACATGCTTCGGGATTGATTTTTATTAAAACATTCAGTTTTTTCTCTCATTTAACTAACAGTAAAATCATTGTACTGTCTTTGCATTTTTTGACCTTGACATTCATATTGCTCTAATCAGCATAAATCATGCTAGATTTCACACAATAATAATGTAATTAATAATTTATTTTTGCAGTCAGCATTAACATTGTATGAAAGTTTGATCTTCAGTCATCTTAATTGACCTTTTCCACAGCTTTGTGTGTGGCATACACATGACTGTATTGATAAAGACACCATGATCTCCAAGGGCAAGATGATTTATGACATGGCACGTGTTCACAGACACAACAGATTTCTACACTTTAATGTCAGTACAACCTGGTGCTCTAAAAAAGGTCATTTGTGCAGTATTCAGGGATGAACTGACCACTGGGGAACACAGGGACTTTTCCTAGCGGGCCTCTTGTTGAAAAAAAAAATCATATTTCATACACCAAGTAATTATACAAAGATTTAAAGTGAAAAAGTTCAGAGATCCTTAGGCCAGGCCATTTATAGGCCTGTTTGTCGGTAAGATCTTTATGCAAATCTTTAATGCTCACCAAGGCTGCATTTATTTGATAAAAAAATGACTGTAATATTGTGAAATATTATTCCTGTTGTAATATATTTTAAAATTCAATTTATTCCTGTGATGGCAAATCTGAATTTTCAGCAGCAATTACTCCAGTCTTCAGTGTCACATGATCCTTAAGAAATCATTCAGATATGCTGATTTATTGCTCAAGAAACAATTATTATTATTTATTATTATCAAAGTTGAAAACATTTGTGCTGCTTACTTTTTTAGTGTGTAAATGTGATGCATATATATATGCATATATATAATATATATATATATATATATATTATACTGTATATAGGTGACAGAATGTTTTATGTTTGAAGGAATCACAACAGTGATGAAAAAGTTGAATGAATCATGTGGATTTTAAGCATGAATACACGTCTGGTGCATTGCATGCATATCTGATTTTGTGTGTGTGTGTGTGTGTGGATTCTTGTGGCAGCTGCATGCACCATCAGGCAGTAGTTCTCCACTATGTAGGTCAGACTGCATGTAGAGAGAAAGATAGAGATCTGTTTTTGCAGAGCTGAATGGCATCAACACTGACTCTGTTTGCTTATTTATTGAATTGGAACCAAAAGTTAATTTCTTTCCAGCATTTTCATACATTCATGTGTCCAATTTAACAACAACAACAACAAAAAGCAAGTTTTGAGTGTGTACATATGTGTATGTAGTTTGCTTGTATGCGCAATTAAGGATCTTGTCATAAAAACTGTCCTACAGTAAGAGCGACTCTCCTGGGGGTTTATACAGGGAGCCTAAACTTTAGGGAACTCTCTAGAGAGATAGGTGTGTGTGTGTGTGTGTGTGTGTGTGTGTGTGTGTGTGTGTGTGTGTGTGTGTGTGTGTGTGTGTGTGTGTGTGTGTGCGTGTGCGTGCTGGTGTATGGATTGTGTGGGTCAGCGATGCCTTCCTGAAAGAACCCTTCAACAATATGACTATAGGGATAGGTACTCTATCTCTCTGTTGGACTTGGACTTGCTGCATATCAGTTAATCATCAAAAACATCACAGTTTTACCTAAGGCATGATATTACAGATGCATTTTGCATTTTAATTTTAACATAATGCAGAATAAATCTGCAATTTTAATAAAAGAGTAACTTGTAAGCGTATATAAAGGGATAGTTCAACATGGACACAAAAACAGCATAATGTATCATAAAAATATCATAAGCTGTGCATGTGAATTTTGCACACTTGCATTGCAAATTTTTTTAATTTGCGGAATAATGGAAGTAGTGTCAGATCCTTTCTTTCATATTTTGACATACATCCAAGAGATTAGCGGATTAGCGAAAAGAAGGATGGGGACTTGGTTCATTTCAACAGTTGTTGACTGGATGGAGACAGATTTGAATGCAAGCTTGTCGATTATAAGAATGGGGTAGGGTTTATGCAATCAAAATAATTGGAGAATTCCAGCATGCATCACTAGAGAGAAAATGATAAAGATGCTGTTAGATGCTAAATTTTAAATATATGCTTGCAAAATTTGAGTTTTATATGTACTACCCGGGGACAAGGACTAAAAGACCCAGAATCAGGAGAAATGTCTAAATCAAGACAAGGTGAAGGTCATATATCTTGCATTCATACATGTATCTACATGCATGCTATTATTAGGTCCTCAGGAGTCCTCTACATCTGGATTACCCATGTGGAAACAAAACCTGGGATTGGAGATAGATAAGAAAATATGGGAGCAAGTATGTGCAAAGGCCCAAAAAATTTACAACAGATGAATTTCTTTTGATGTTAAGTTACTGCTAATGTTCTCCTCCGCTGGGCTGCTAACCATTGTGACTGGATCATTGAGTCAATGAGCTGAACCCAACTCAGAATCAGTTAGATTCATCAATAAATCAATCAGATCGGTTTTACGAACTGGACCAAATCATTAATTGAAAAGATCTGACTCAAAAGAATGTTTTGAGTCAGATCATTGAATCAATGAGCTGAACCTATCTCATAATCAGTTTGATTAATCAATGAATCATTCAGCTCGGTTTTATGAACTGGATCAAATGATTAATTGAAAAGGTCTGATTCAAAAGAATGTTTTGAGATCATTGAGTCAATGAGCTGAACCCAAGTTCGAATCAATTCGATTAATCAATTAATCATTCTGCTCGGTTTTACGAACTGGATCAAATGATTAATTGAAAAGATATGACTCAAAAGAACATTTTCAATCAGATCATTTAGACAATGAGATGAACTCAACACAGAAACAATTAAATTCTTAAATGAATCAATCAGCTCGGTTTTATGAACTGGATCAAATGATTAATTGAAAAGATATGACGTTTTCAGTCAGATCATTGAGTCAGTGATTCAGTTTGATTCATCAATGAATCATTCAGCTTGGTTTTACAAACTGGATCAAATGATTAATTGAAAATATATGACTCAAAAGAACGCTTTCAGTCAGATCATTGAGTCAGTGATTCAGTTTGATTCATCAATGAATCATTCAGTTTGGTTCAAATCATTCAAATGGATCAAATCATTAATTAAAAAGATCGGACTCAAAAGATTTTTTTTTGTTCACAAATTGGACATTGCTGCTTCAATGAACCATAGACCTTATGCTGCCTCATGAACTATAGATCTTAAAATTTGAATTTCAGTCTGTTCATCACAAAGCTATTGAGTAAATGATGACAATTTATAGCATTTATGTTGTAAGAACTATCTTTTATGCTATTTCTGTGGTGTTATTTGTCATTTAATAGAATAGAATAGAATAGAATAGAATAGAATAGAATAGAATAGAATAGAATAGTGTATAGGAGATGAGAGGTAGTGGAATGGACTGTAAGAGAATGAGAAGTCAGTGCCAGACGAGCCATTATGGGAGATTAAATCTGATCCACACTAAGAGTGACCCTGTGGGAGAGAGAGGGAGAGAGAGATTCTCAGCCTGGCTTATTGTATTAATAGCTGTCCGTGGGTGTCAATAGCTGTATATCAGATCTGGAGAGACTTTGATTTGATTTAAAGTTTGCCTGTACAGTATCAGTCCCTGCCCTTGAGTTACAGCACTAGGACGGCTTTTCTTAAGTATATCCAAATGCACAATCATATAGCATTTTAAATATAGTTTAAATGGAGCTGTGGAGCACAGGGTTTTTCTTTAACATTTGACTGCCCACATCTGCATATCAATTCCATTCAGTATTCAGCTACTTGGCCCATCCAGTCACGATGAAGTAAAAAGATGTAGGGTAGATTATTCAGAGACACCAGAAGAATAAACTACCAGTTAATTTTTAGATATATATGGGAGGTTCGGCCATTGCAGTGGGGGAGGATCAATGAAAGAGATTTACCCTGAAGAAATGTATCACGGTTTCCAAAAAATTATTAAGCCACATAACTGTTTTCAACATTAACAATAATAAGAAATGTTTCCTGAGCAGTATCATCTTTATTCTGATCAGCATATTAGCATGATTTCTGAAGGATAATTTGTCACTGAAGATTGGAGGAAAGTCTGCTGAAAAATCAGCTTTTCCATGACAAACATAAAATGCATTTTAAAATATATTAAAATAGGAAAATTATATGTTAAATTGATATAATATTTCACAATAATACTGTTTTTACTGTATTTTAGATCAAATAAATGCAGCCTTGGTGAGCAAAAAATCTTGCCTTCCAGAAATGTTTGAAAAGTAGTGTACATATAGAAGTCTCTAAATGCTGGGTTAAAAACAACCAATGGGCTGTTTTGACCCAGCAATTGAATTGTTTTAACTCAGCGGTTGGGTTAAATGTTTGCCCAACTTGCTTAATAGTTTGTATTGCTTGCTTAAAATAAACCCAAAGTATGACGGAGATTAACAATTATTAATATGTTTAATAAATTAACATTTATTCATACGTTTAATAAATAATAATTAAATAATAAACATTTATTAAATTGCTTATTAATAAATGTTCACCTTCTGATCATTATTGTTGCCTCTAGTAATTATTTGTGTGATTTTTTTCATTTTAAAAAAGCTAAAAGCCAGCTAAAAAAGTAATTTTTAAACAATAGTTGGGTTAAATAAAACTTCCCAGCACGTTGGACAAACATTTAATCCAACCGCTGGGTTTGTTCGTTTTCAACCCAATTTGGGTTGTTCTTAACCCAGCATTTTTAGTGTAGAGTGTAAGCTCTCTTTCTAATTTCTTCAACCATGCCAATAAAATGCTATGCAAAATCAAATGAGAAAAAGTGTACCATATGGCCCCTTTAAGCTGTAATTTATTGCACATAAATGTTCTCAGGGTGAATGTTTAACCTTCCTGTGAAGGACGCGGTTTGACATAGTGAAGGTATGTTGTGATTAAGCCGTTGAATACCAGTCAACTCTTTTTTGTTACTAAGCAACCTGTTCCCTGGCAACGCTTTACTTGTCCTTTGGCAACCATTGATTTAATTCAGAATGACTGTTCCCCCTTTCCTCCCATGCTGTGTCATCTCTAAGTCCATGCAAGTCTTGGGACAGATGAACCTAGACATTAAAAAATGTTCAGCATCCAGATTTGACACTGAACCGTTCTCTGCTGTAAGTGTTAAAAAATTGCTGCGTCAGAGCACCAATGTCTTACAGTATTCACATCACTTCAGGACAGCAGGGACTTTTTATATGGCTATGAATCTGTTCAGATAAGGAGTGTCTATGAAAGGTGCATTTCGACTGTTGAAGAGGATACGTGGCTGGCAGACTGCAGTGTGAGGAGAGTGAGACAGCTGGGGGATTTCATCAAAGAGCATGCGACAGGGAGCAAGAGTGGGAGGAAGATGAAGACAGAGAAAAGGAGGGAGGGAGATGTTGCTCAGGCCAACAGCAGCACCTTTGCAGCTATGCGCCACTTCATGTGTTAGTATCCTGGGTGGAAAATATCTGCAGAAATTAATCTGACAGCTGTGGCTGTGTCTGAGTGTGCCTTTGTGGATGTGTGCTTACGTTCAGGTGGCCTATTTCCTGAAATTAATGCAATATCTGGCATGCCACAGTCACCCACTCTGTATGTGGCTGCATGTGGGATAATCCTAGTGAGCCACACTTCTAGTAAAGCCTTTGAACGCTAGTGTAAACTGCCCATTTTGTGATAAATCTACCACGTGAGAGACACAACCTGTGCTTATCTATCCCTGGTGTTTTAAACAATCTGCTACTTATTTAATGTCATTTAATTAGAACATTGAATTGTGCTATTACTGTACCCTATCTGAAGCTCTGTTTGATTAGTAGTGATCCTAATAGAACTGTACTTGTATGGGTCTGTGCTAAATATTATACTGTAGATCTGCAGTAAGCCATACCCTTGTGAAAAAGAAGTGCACTTTTTTATATAGCACTTTGTACAATACAGATTGTTTCCAAGCAGCTTAACAGTGATCAACAGGAAAATGATTCAATGATGCAAACAGAGTTCAAAGAAAAAAAGTGTAGTTTGTTCAAAGAAAAAAAGCCATACCCTTGTGAAAAAGAAGTGCACTTTTTTATATAGCACTTTGTACAGTACAGATTGTTTCCAAGCACTTAACAGTGATCAACAGGAAAATGATTCAATGATGCAAACAGAGTTCAAAGAAAAAAAGTATCATTGTTCAGCAGAAGTTAGTTCAGTGTTAATTCAGTTCTGTTATAAAGATTTTATCATCCAGCTCAGTTCAGTTTTTATCCTATATTGTCCAGTCAGATCAATAATATTATTAAATATTAAGTTTCCCCAGTGGCAAGGAACCAAACTCCATCAAGTGTCAAAATGGAGAAAAAGAAAGAAAGAAAAAAAAAAAAACCTTGTGAGAAACCAGACTCAGTCGCAGGGCCAGTTCTCCTTTGGCCAATGAAATTAACATGGTGTAATTCAAGGCTGCATCACAAGTCACAAAACCTTTTTAGATTTACTTTTGGCTATTTTTGCCTTTATTGTGAAAGGATAGCATAGAGCAGACAGGAAGCGAGAGAGGGGGACGGGATCGGGAAAGGTCCACGAGCCGGGACTCAAACTCGGTCGCCCAAAGCACAACGGTGCTATATGTCGGCGTGCTGCCCACAAGGCTATCGGCGCTGACTCAATCAGTTCCTTTTGCTTGAAAATTATTTTATGCCTGTATGGAGACAAAGCTGCCTATCAGGGCCTGTGCAGGGGACTAGTCTGGTTCTTGAGGATCTGTGCCAATGGCTGTCGTGTTGACAAGGTCTTCACAAGTGATTGTCTAATTGACATGGTCTCTGCTGACATTCAGGGCTGTTTTGTGGTCGTGTCTAGGTGTAGGTCCACCATCTGATCTGGATATGGCCCAGATCCGGCTGACTACGGTAACCTCAGGATAAGGATGAGACAGACAGACGATTTGAACCATTCTTACGATGTAACAAGTACATCAGATGTTGTGGGAAGTGTTCTCACTTCTGGTTGACCTACTTTATGCAGCCTAACATTCCTTTAACGGATTTGAATTTAAAGAAGTGTGTTATGTGTATGCTAGGTTAAAGATGTTTTTAATCTAGATTTAAACTGACATAGTGTGTCTGCTTCCTGAACAATGCAAGGAAGACTGTTTCAGATTTTGGGTGCTAAATAGGAAAAGGAAAAGAGCTTGTACTGATGAGCTAAACCATTCAGGTCTTTATTAGTTATCAGCAAGATTTTAAAATGTATGCAATGTTTAATAGGGAGGCAATGCAGTGTTGGCAGAACCAAGCTAATATGGTCATACTTCCTGGTTCTAGTAACTCTAGCTGCTGCAATTTGGACCAGCTGGAGTTTGTTTATTAAGCTTACAGGGCAACTACCCAGTGAAGCATTACAATAATCTAGCCTTGAGGTCATGGATGCATGAATGCAATTTTTCTGCAGTTGTCACTGAAAGCATATGTATAATATGTTAGATATATTAAGATGGAAAAATGTGATTTTACAAATGCTTAGAAATGTGGCTTTCAAATGAAAGACTTCTATCAAATAACACACCCAAAGTATATTTACTTTTCAAAGTAAATATATTTAAAAAGTACTAAATTGCAACTTCATCATTATAAATGTGTAATTACAAATTTATTTAAATACATGACATAAAAGTTTCAAAATAAATTGTTTTAGTTACCATACATGCTTGTCAGTACATTCTGCTGTACCTTTTAACCATATTTCAAATACAGTAGAAGTAATTATGAAATTACATTTAAAAATGTACTTGCGTCCTACTTGGGTCAAGTAGGTCAAAAAAGCAATATAAAATTCAGCTAATTGCAGTTCTTATTAATTTAAACTATAATACATTTAATTTATTTGCAATTAACATGTAATTGTCCAAAAATATTAAATTCAGTCCGCACTTAAGTTTATTATTTTATTTTAAACATTATTTACATAAGTACTCTTTTTTTTTTTTTTAAGTATGCTAAAGTGTACTTCTTTTTCACAAGTGTACAGTTCAGTAGAGAACCGTATATACCTGTAGAGAACCATATAGATTTTTAGTGAGTCTTATAGGCCTCTAATAAGTCACTCAGGTAAGTAGACAAATTTATTGATCTGTATTGAGCATTATAGACCTGTAGTGAGTCTGTAGGTCAGTAGTAGTTGAGTAAGCAATATCAACCATGTCCTCCAATGAACTTCAAAATAATTGTTTCAGTCTTTCTGAACTGCATAATAGAAAGCATTTTTAGACATAGTAAGCATATCCCCAGCTTAAATACAGTCGTACTATACTGCACTATATTTAAGCATCATAATTTAATGCTTTAAAAATTGCAAAACATTTTCTTCCATATAGTGTATATATGTACATACTACATTTGCACTCACTTTTAGCCACCACAACAACTTTTAAAGGAACACTCCACTTTTTTTGAAAATAGGCTCATTTTCCAACTCCCCTAGAGTTTAACAGTTGAGTTTGACCCTTTTCGAATCCATTCAGCCGATCTCCGGTTCTGGCGGTACCACTTTTAGCATAGCTTAGCATAGTTCATTGAATCTGATTAGACCGTTAGCATCGCGCTTAAAAATGGCCAAAGAGTTTTGATATTTTTCCTATTTAAAACTTGTCTCTTCTGTAGTTAAATCGTGTACGAAGACCGACAGAAAATGAAAAGTTGCGATTTTCTAGGCTGATATGCCTAGGAACTATACTCTATACTCTAGCCTATTTTCAAAAAAAGTGGAGTGTTCCTTTAATGTTTTAAAGATATACATTTTTCCCCATGAGTCAAATTACTATTTCCATGCTCTAACAGTAGTCACTGAATATACAAATAAATATACACACATATGCATATTCTATATTGTCTGTTTTGCTATGTGAACACACAAAAGACAAAAACTGATCCACAATCACATTCATTGTGATGGCACTGCTGAAGGATCTCTGCAGAACGTCACATGTGCCGCAGCTGCAGCACTGCCTTTGGCTGTGGTCTGCAGACACACAGCTGTGGTCCTCTCTGCGCTTCTGACTTGTGGTCTGGACAGTCATTATGTCAGCCCTGAGTCACTGAATTGGTGGTGTGCTCTCCAGGGGAACATGAAGGTTTATGTCAATAATGTTCACACTCACCACACAAAGGATTTGAGGTCAAAGATTGTGAATGACTAGAGATTTTGACAAAGAACAATGCTTGCCTTTGTTGCACAGAACCCTTTGACCATGAGTTTAATAGCACACTGCAAACAGACAATTATTATGAAAGAACATATATTTTTTGTATGTGAAATTAGGGGCCAAGCACCGAAGGTGCTGAGGCACCTATTGTATCTGTTGGTGTTCTTTTAATTTTTATTTTCGATTCTTCTTCTTCTTCTTCCGCTATTGAAGTCTATGACAGCCCATAGAACCACTTGCGGGAAAGTTGTGAAATTTGGCACACAGTTAGAGGACAGTCTGACATTTGTCCATAGCAAATTTGGAGTCTCTAACTCAATCACTCTAGTGTCACCAGCTGTCCAAAGTTGCACTTATGTTTATGCTAATAACTTTTGAACCGTAAGGGCTAGAAACAAAATTCGAAAAAAGATTCGAATGCACCCTATGACGTCATTTTCCGTCAAGAAAATTTTTCCACCATTTTGAATTTTCTGAAAAACATACTTTTTCGAACTCCTCCTAGGCAATTACTCAGATTTTCATGAAAATGGAACCAGATCATCTTCAGACCATGCCAAAAGTTATGGAATTAAAATGGATTCCTCAAACCGTATTCGAAAAACACACGAACAAATTGAATGTTGTGCTTGCGAAAATTGACGTAAGGTTGTATCTCCGTAACGCTTTATCGTATTCAGACCAAACTTGGTATATGTAATCACAAGCATGACCTGAGGCATCATGCAGTGTTTCGGCACAGCGCCACCAACTGGTGCGGAGATATGAAAAATGGCTATTTTTGCTTATAACTTCTGATGGCTTTGTCCAAAAATCATAAATTTGGTCTCGTTAGATTCAGGGCATCATGTCGAGTCAAATGATATCAAATTTTTACATATCAGCCATTTTGGCGTTCGGCCATTTTGAATTTTGTGCTAAAATGCTGTAATTTAGGAACGCATTAGCGTATCATTACGAAACTCGGTATGTGTCTTTGGCACCATGTCCTTACAATACTCAAAAAGCTTTGGTGCAGCGGTCAAAAGTTATAACAAATTTTACAAAAATGCTAATAACTTTTGACTATATTAACCGATTGTAATGAAACTGGTCTCAGTAGATTCCTTGGGTCATGCTGAGAACATATATATCAAATTTGACATAGTCGGCTGAACTTCCTGTCCGCCATATTGTTTTTCTTTTAAAACCTACTTTTTCGAACTTTTCCTAGACCGTTACTCCGATTTTCACCAAAATCGAACCGTATCATCTTCAGACCATGCCGACAAAAAGTTATGGATTTCAATTTGATACATCAAACCGTTTTCATATATCGGAGCAACAATTTTGAGGCATGATGCAAAAGTCACTCTTTAAGCTGTATCTCTGCAATGCTTTGACATATTGACACCAAACTTTGCAAGTGTCATTGACACCTCACTCTGACCATACAACAATCATTTGGACACAGTGCCACCTATTGGTCGAAAGTGATGAAGCAGTAAATCCTCATTTTTGTTCATTTTTCAGCTCGTTTGCCTAGAATGATCTTAATAGGTCTTTAATTGCTCACTGTTGCAGCTGGTCTGATGCTCACAGCCGTGTTGGCTTGCTTATTGTGCCGTTTTTGTGCTTGGCCCCGTAATTGCTGCTTGCAGCTATATTTTTTTTTATTTCTGCTTTGTTTGCTCATAAAACTTTACTTGAACTCAGTTATAGACAAGCACAATCTGACTAAACTAACACACAAATAATAATTTCACATTGAGTAATCGTTTACACTGTAGGGTGAAGAAAGCAAGTGAACCCTTAAATTGCAGATCCTCCTTTAGCAAGAATATCTCCACCAAATATTTCCTATAGCTGCTTATAAGACTTGCAAATATGGACATCCCTGCGCAGAAACCTGTTTTAGTTTATCAGTATTTTTGGGTTGTCTTGATAACACAGCCCTCTTTAGGTTATGCCACAGCATCTGAATTAGCTTAAAGGTGCAGTATGTAATAATTTTGTCCGCTAGAGGTCACTAGAGGCCTATTCAAAACAATGGCGAAGTTTGATGATGCCAAGTTTGAGAGCGGAATCTTGGGACATTTGGTCTCCACCTCAACGGATGGTGCAAAAGAATAGGGATAGGACTAGGGAAGAAATCATGTTTATGGATGCGATTATAAACGTTACTGTAGTATGAAGCTGAGCAGGACTGAGTGTTGTGGGAGCTGATTAAGCTCATTATAACGTGTGTTCGCTCGGCAGCTGCTGTGAGACACTTGTTTGAGATGCACTGCAGTAAGATAGATTGATTTTAGAATATCATATTAAATATTGGATGGCTTGTGTTGATAAATGGCATGCAATTCATTTTAAACGTATTGTATGATGGAGAAAATTCTGTATTACTGTTACTAAAAATAAAGCTGCATCTGATTATGCTCTGTTAGCTACTTGACAAAATAGTGTTCTGAGGCATGGTTAAGCATGGTACTCGCAAAAAAACAAGATAATTAGATTTAAACAATAAGACTAAACGTGTTGAGCTATATAACAACAGTCTATATTTTCTGTCTATAAATATATCAAAACAGATGTTCTCTTGTCTATTAAAATGTGTAATATATTAAAGCGTCTTCGGTGTTTCCATGGTTTCTACACAATAATACCGAGAAACCGAGGCAGACCGAGGGTTAACGCGGGTATGACGCAATTGACAGGCAACTCCTCACAGCCTTGGTTAAAATTGCCATTTTCTCACGATTTACAAATAGTTGCAAAAATTTGGGATATTGTAAGTACTCAAGTGAACAAAATATATAACACTGGCCTAGTGGTTTTTGGATATTTTACTGCAAAAATATTACATATTGCACCTTTAATAGCAGAACTCAGGATAACTTTTTTTCCAGCCTTCCCTGCCAATACTCACCCAATGTCTTTAATAAATTGTGAAAAGTACAACTGTTTGTGTGTTATGAGTTTAGTCAGATTGTGTTTGTCTATAATTGTGATGTAGATAAAGATCAGAGCACATAAAAATAAGTTTGGAAATTAATACTTTTATTCAACAAGGATGCATCAAATTTATGAAAAGAGACAGTAAAGAAATAGGGCCCTATCATACCCCCGGCGCAATGCAACCCTAGGCGTGACGCAAGTGTTTTTTGCTAGTTTCAGCCCGACGCAGTTATCATTTTCCTGTCCTGCACCACATTGTTTAAATAGCTTTTTTTTTTTTAAATGCATTCGCGCCCAACTGTTCACCCATGGGTGTGCTGGTCTGAAAACGAGGTGTGTTCAGGCGCATTGTTGGCATGTTGCTTTTTTGAGGCAGCTGAAAACGACTGTGCCGTTGACTTTAGATCAGGTTTTTGTTGGTCAATGGTGCAGTCGTTTTCAGCTGCTTCAGCTAATTTATTTATTTATTTTTTGTTATTTCAAGGGCGCATTAGTAATATGCGCCTATAGGCGGGTGCACAACGTGCATACATTTAGCCTTTTACACACACAGGGACGTGCAGCAGCACACAAACATGCCAAATATTAAAAATAAAAGGATTACAATGCAAAAGATTATTATTGTGTACATAAAGATAAAAATGCCTACATGTCATAACAGATTGTCATTGCATGATCAGAATTAACTATTTGCAGTAATGATGAATGAAATTGGCTAATTATTAGAACAATCGTGGCAATACACACATGTATTTAAACTGACTCGTCAGGTTGAGGGTGTCTATGTTCAGCCATGTAAATAGCAATCCGCCATGGTGCAAGTGCACGTGGCTTTTAAAGGGAATGGGAGATGACACTCTGATTGGTTTATTGCACGTTACACCCGTCAACCATTTTTTCATCGTTAAACTAGCAAAAGTTGATTCGGACATGCCCTAAGTGCACCTGCGGTATACGTTTCAGACCATACACTTAGATTGTTAAAATAGGACCCATAGACTTCAGGATGATGGAACCGTAAATGCTAAAATGCTATTTTCTGGGTTTTGGCCTACACAAATATGTTATCCATGTACCACTCTACATGCTGGTTTGGTGCTCAAGATTACATTTGCCAAAATAAATGCAGTATGATTTTTTTTTTTTTTTTGGCCAATTGTGCAACCTTAATATATTTGGCAAATTATTGCCCCAGATTCCCCCAGACATTCCATCATTTTTGTCTTATTGAAAACCACCACACTGGTCAAATGTCTGGCTATGTCAGACTAGTCTGCACTTGGCTCTAAACCACTAATGTAGAGCCACCTCAAGACATTCACAGAAGATCTTATAACATTAGAAAAATGGCTGCTGGTCTGCTCACTCAGAAGGGCTTCTCAATCAAATTTCCACCATATGTCAAATTCTGTGGTTGTGAATTCAGACTGTTATGTTTTGCCCACACGAAAGCCTTCTGCCATTAAGTTTGTTTAGATTAAGCCAGTTGGCATAGTGTTACTTTCTTTGTCACCATTGCCAGCTTAGTGAATCAGCACTTTTGGCTTGAGGATAAATGCTTCAGTCCAACTACTCAGAGAAAAAGCATATATAAGATGCACACCAAAATAGAAATGTCACTTTTTCAAATCTTGGAAAAATTCTGATGTATTAAATACACTTGAGAACTGTGAACGAGAAGTGACGTCTTAAGCTTTTTTCTCATAATGTCTCTATTTCTCTGTCTTCCTTTATTCCTTCTCTTGTCAGTTTTCTCTAAAATGAAGCCAAGTTTTCAGGACTTATTGCAGCTTATGAGCAATCATCATGTGACTCCACTTTTAATATTTCAGGTCTTTAACTGTCTTTTATCATCAGAAGTTCTGAATCTGAGGATCAGCAGGTATTTAATTAACAGCAGTATCTTTTGTACCAGTCGTTGGTTTCTTTTCTCCTTATCCTTTTCTCTTTGCTCTGTCTTTACGCAAGACTCAGTGGATGTGACCTAATATTGTAGTGAAAAGGCCATTCGCATAACAAACAGGAAATCTGGAGCTTAATCCTTTTTGGGTTATTCTCTTTGACTCTGCCTGTTCCAGGATTGACCCTGATGCTGTCCCTATGATCTGCCCCCGCTTTTTGTCTAGATCTGATAAAACTCAGGCCAAATAGCTTGTTACTGTAGCACAACTAGTAGAGCGCAATATTGATAATGAAAAGGACATGATTTCAATTAAAAGGGAATGCATTGGCTAATGAAATGTGTGTCTTTAATGTATTGTTGGCTGCAATTGATAAAAGTGTCTTCCAGCTTTGAAGAGCTTTTAGAAAATTCTAAAATAAGATAAATAGCTTCTATAAAGAGACTTCTCAAATTAAAAACAATGATCAAACCCTTTATATAAGTTGTATCAAGGGTTTGACAGGTTTTTTTGTGCTTTGAGAATACAAATTATACAATATGATGATCGATCATAATAGAAGATGTCAAAAATGTTTGTCAGGGGTTTAAAAAAATCTTGATTCTAATACATCTGACACCCAGCCGGTATGATCACTGATGTGATGATTGGCTCTTTGGATTGAAAGTGGAGGATAATTTGAGCAAAGCAGCAAATTCTGGGTTATCAGGGCAAGGAGTACTTGCTGTTTCACTCTCTGCATGTACTAGACAAAGGCCTTTATCCTGAGGGAAAGCTGCCATCATGATTAAAAAGGAATATCATTAACACTGCTGGCATAAAATACAGAAAGAGTAGAGTAGAGTGCTGTTTATAAAACAAAATAAATAGGTTTCTGAAATACAATCCCTCTTTCAGTAAACAAAGATCAGTTCTTTGGCCATAACCCAAAAGTGATGCAATGTAATTGATTTCTTCTCAAGAGACTGGATATGATTGCCATTATGGAAAATAGAGAATGTATAAGAAAGGTAGTAATGAAAAGAACCTCTAAGGACCTGACTTTTTTAATGTTCAGCTAGTAAGTTTTATCTGGTGATTCTGGATCATATTTTAATGTTTTCAATATCAATTTCTTTGTTCAGTAGCTCCATTTATAACATTGCAGTGAAGGAAAAGTTGAAGCGTGGATCGAACCTGCAGCTGTTTTATTTAAATATCCAGGAAGAAGATAATCCAAGAACAAAATATCAATCCAACAAGGAGAAACAGAAATCGAAGGACACAACACTGGACACCCAACAGAGGAAACCAAGGGCTATAAATACAAAAGTAAATTAAGTAAACTAAACAAGACACAGCGTAAACAAAAACAACACCAAAGTGGAGGGAGGAGGTGGTGATGGATATCAGGGGGTGGGAAGGAGGATTAGAACCCCCAAGAGGAGGAACACCCAGTTCACAGTCTATGGTGGAACAGGTGGAGTGGAAAGACCTGACAGAGCCAAAGAGATGGAGACCCATGATGGAGCCATAGGAGACCAAGTTGGAGCTGAAGGTCACAATGAACCGGAGGACCGATGTGGAGCTGGGAGCTCGTAAGACTAAGGCTGGGCCGGAGGGATGAAGGAAGGTGGCAGAGATAGAGGGAGAACCCCAGTGCAGCCGAAGGATTAGAAGGTGCAGGCACAGCCATATGCCTGAAAGTCTGTGGTGTTGCCAGGGTGAGGACAGATTAAGACGGGGTCGGAAGGATAAGGGACCCCAGAGGAACGACAAGCCACAGTGGAGCTAATGGGTCAAAGGGACATGGGCTAAGAGAGCTGACGTGGAACAAGAGGGTCAGGACTTTAAAGTTTCCCTTCGGATGACTGCGGCTGAACTTACTGACCAGAAACTGAGTAGAGCCCGAAAGCCAAGGACAGTTGGCAGAGCAGAAGCAAACAGTGTGGAACGAGCAAGGGGGCAGAGCCAGGGTGACTGGGAAGAACCAGCGAAGGAGGCAGTGCCAGAGAACTGGACCTAATCAATGGAAGAGGTGGAGCCAGGAAAACAGACTGGACCAGCAGAGGAGGAATCAACTGAGGTGGGGCCAAGGCTGGAAAGAAGCAACGAAAGTGAACCGGACAGGACTGGCAGTGGAGGTGGAGATAGGAGATAGCATCTCTTGAGGAAATTCAAAAAGGAGAGACTTAAGCGGTTCATTCAGTCCAGCAACAAAGAAAGCGATTAAGGAATCATCCGGAAAATGTACCTGTTTTTTTAGGCTGATGAACACACTGATGTGGTCCTTGAGGGAGCACTCATCCTGTGTGAGGAGGATGAGTTGTACTGCGGCTGTTCTGTAACGTTTCAGTCAAAGAAGAGCTGAAGCGTACATCTAGTCTGCAGCATTTTTATTTAAATAAACTAGAAAAAGATCATTTGAGAACAAAATACAAAGAGAAACACATATGTAACAGCTCTGTAACACAAAGACAACACTTGACACCCAACAGAAGAAACCAAGGGCTATAAAGTTTAATTTTCCTCAGTGTAGCAACTATAGTAGTTTAAATTTAGTTTTTTTTTTTGTTTGTTTTTTTTTGTTTTTGTTTTTTTTTCTTAAGAGAGGTCTAATTTCAGTTTAATTTGTATTTCTTGTAGGCAAGTTTTCAAAAGTTTTATAATAGTCCAAGTATCAAAAAATGGTTTCATTTACTTAATTTGAGCTGTTGTTAATGTTAATAATACTGATTTGGGATTGCACTGTATATGTGAATGTATAAGAGAACAGATAAGCAAATACAATACATCTCATTAAACAATTCTATAGGACCTCTGGGTGAAGCATAATGCAGACTGACCATATAACAGGTGTCTTTTACCACCAGGCCAAAGCAGAAGTAGAGGAGGCTTTACAGGAGTACTTGAAGTAAACCGAGTAAGACGTGTTCTGTGAGTCATACAATGACACTGAGGTACTTTACTGTGGATAGTGCTGTTTCCCTAACAACAAAACATGAATCACTTAAGATCTGAAGGACCTGGTGAGCAAAAGGATGTCTGAAGACAAAAGGAGAACAAAGGGATGCAGGAAGGCATGAAAATGGTATGCAAGCAAGGGAAGAAATGATAACAGCACAAGTGTGATTGCAAACTTAAAACAAAATGAAGGAGGTGTGGAGTGGGATGACAAACATGACCAACTGCCCACTGGCCAGCAGAAATGTACAGTATTAAAGGAAAGATTGTTTTTCAACAAATTTGCTTCTTGGTTGCCCCTTACTCAGCCCACTACAAACCTTCTATGCATTTAAGTCACTGAAACCTTCATCCCACTCCCTCTGTCTCAGGCTGGCTATCTCTGCTGATCAGTTGTGAAGGGAATAGAGGAAGCTCCACACAGCGGCTGAGTCTGATATAATCAGCCTCAGGGAGCACAGGACACAAGCTAACCAATTCTCTGGGTTCTCAAACACCTGCTCTCTCTCCTTCAGTTAGATAAAGGTGCTTCAATTCAGGAACTGACAAAGATGACATGCACCAGGACCCTTAGGGAATATAGACTCTCAGATCTTGAAGACCTTTGAGGGGCCTGGACCCTAAAGAGCTCAGATCTCTGGTGATCAGCTAAACTAGACTCTTTGCAGCTTGATGCTCTGATCCACTTCTGGACTTTGGGTTTATCAGAATTTCTGTAATTCTTCATGTTCTCCACAACTGGGCTAATACCTCCTCGTGAAAAAGAAGTGTGCTTAAATGTGTTGATTGTGCACTTGAAGTTTACATCAAATCTTATAAGTATATATAT
Source organism: Chanodichthys erythropterus (assembly GCF_024489055.1). Taxonomy (NCBI): domain Eukaryota; kingdom Metazoa; phylum Chordata; class Actinopteri; order Cypriniformes; family Xenocyprididae; genus Chanodichthys; species Chanodichthys erythropterus. Next base: position 28,890,983 of record NC_090229.1, on the reverse strand, counting down.
ATATATATATATATATATATATATATATATATATATATATATAATGTAATATGACTTAAATAAAAGGCCATCTAAGTGTAGAAAGTGCTTTACAGTACATTTAGAAGTACACACTTAAGTATATTCTTTTAAAGTATATTGAATTATATCCATACTTAAAAAAAAGTATGCTGTAAAGTGTACTTCTTTTTGTTACAAGGGTCAGCACATGATTTCTATACACACCATAAATGTTATGAAGTGTGGTTCTGATATGGAAAATACTAAACGTGACACAACCTGACCACACAAATAAAAATGAAAAGAAAAAAGGGCAGGCAAAACATTAAAAATGAAAAAGCAGATTATTTTGATGTCATGGGCTAAAATGGGCTTTAAAAAGCAGATTTTAAAACTGTGGATTATAGAAAGGCAAAGGTGCTTAGAGGGAATGAGTGCAGTGCTGTTTTAATTTCACAGAACATTCCCATATTAACAGCAGTATCTGAGCAACATGGCTGTTTATTTATAGTTTTTGTATTTTTCCTTTTTCATGGTACACTGGAGCTTTAACTTTTTATTGCTTGGTTTTGTTATTGTTTTATATATTCGTTTTGTATACTTTTAAAATAAATTATGTGCTGATGTAAAGCTATGATCTCTTACTATTACAAATATCATTCAACACAGACCATTAGTCCAGAATTAATTTTAAAATATTTCTGAGCTATTGCAAAAGCACATTTAACAAAGAGCCAAACAATGGAAGTCAGACATTATGATTATGACTTTGAAAATAGATAGTGCATTTTGCTAAACTTGTAAAAAGGTTTAATTGCTAGCATTGTAAAAGGCAGCAAACAACTAGTCAGTAACTAGTCCCTTGTGAAAAAAGAAGTATTGAATGCAGTTGTAGTGTACTACAGTTCTTCAAAGTATATATTTTTTAAATACTTAAATATTAATGAAATAAAAGGCCACTTAAGTGTACTTTGTTAAAATATTTTATAAGTATATTAAGTACTCTTTTCTCACAAGGGATGCTCAGCTAAACTGCATGAGATAAGAACATCAGGCTCATGTTGCATTCAGTAAAGCTTTACTCAGCCTACACATTTTGCCATATTTAGTCTTTGATGGGCTCTCTCTATATAATATGCATAAAGTTAAAATCCATTTCATTCTTTGATCTGCTGTATGCTTTTACTGACTCATCATGCTAATCACCCATGCTGATATGCAAGTGGGACTGTTTGGTTTAAAGTGCTGCAAGTATGGACTGAGGCACTAATAATTCGATTTGCTTGCTAGATTTGCTATTAGCAATATCACTGACACTATTAATTTATCATTTTATTGATGCTCTTTTCCAAAAAAAGTTAACTTATAGTACACCTAGGAACAGATTGCCTGGAGCAACATGGCATTAAGGGACAAGGGCACAATATTGATGAGTGATGACACACTCAAAGGTGTCTTGCATGTATTAACACTGCATAAATAATGCTATGAGATTTTTGTTTGTTGAATATTTAATTATGAAATGATAAAAAACTAAATCATACTTTAAATATGTAACTAAAATGTATATAAAAATTAAAAAAATATATAATGAGTTAATATAATTATCATTTGAGTCATTAATTCAAATGATTCAGTTAATTGGCTGATTTATTCAGACATTGAATCATTAATTAAATATTTGTTCAATTTGTTCTGAAAAACAGTTCTGTGGTTCCATTTGGAAATTTGTGTTGACAAAATAAAGCAAAAAGAATATTGTGTCTAAAATGTGACAAAGTGTTAACTTACTGTTTATTGTAAAAACTGTTTTGTAAAATCAGTATGACTGATCACATTTACATGCACACCAATATGCTGATAACTCCCAAAATCAGCTTATTGAAATTATATGTTTATGTGCAAAACAATAACCCGGTAATGCAGATAAACTGCATTTACAAGACTTTATTAATTAACTCCGTTAATAAAAGTTCTCGGTAGTGACGTCAAATCAGTTAAAACTATAATTATGATAATATAGCGGACGATACATATCGCACACCCTGATCTTTAAACGTGTTCCAAACAGACTCTCTGCAGTGAAGGGGATTTTTCAGTGACTTGGCAAGTTATGCCAATAGGTGATGACAAATGTCTTTATGGGTAACTCGTTTGAATAATTCACTCAAGCGTTTCGTATAATTTATGAGGGAGTCATTGAATCATTCATTCAATCTTTTGTGCTCAAAAAAACTGATTCATTCAGCAACGATACTGTTGGAGACGTGTTGCGGTTCCATCACTCCGGCTATAGAGATATAGGGCCCTATAATACATCCGGCGCAATGCGACGCAAGGCGCAGCGCAAGTGTGTTTGCTAGTTTGCGTCCGGCGTCACGTTTTCCCGTTCAGCGCCACGTCCTTAAATTAGTAAATGCATTTGCGCCAGTTAGTGCGCCCATGGGCGTGCTGGTCTAAAAAAGAGGTGTGTTCAGGCGCATTGCCGGCGCATTGCTATTTTAAGGAGCTGAAAATAGACTGCGCCATAGACCAACTCAAACCTGGTCTAAAGTCAATGGCGCAATATTTTTTTGTTAGAGCGAGTTGGTAGAAACTGCGCCTCTGGGCGCGTCCACAGTGCGCGTTGACTTTGCTTATTACACAATGCGCATCACACAAACATGCCAAATATTAAAAACAAAAGGATTACAGTGTAAAAGAATATTATTGTGTAGGCTACATAAATATAAAAATGTAATGATGAATAGTCATTGTGTGTATTAGAATTAGGATACCTATTTTCAATTCAGCCTGTTACTACTTATAATGATGAATGAAACTGGCTAATTAATTGAACAATCTTGCCAATACACACATATTAACTGACTGATCGCGCGGAGCTATTTGAAAGCCTGCATCCAACGCAGACGACTGAAAGATTGACTGGCCACTTAACAGGTAATTTCAGCAAAACATCACTCGTTGAACTCCTCAGTTGAATCGTTGTGTTTAATAAGTCAGTGTATTTTATAATGTTATATGTTATATAATATATAATTATATAATATATATAATGTTAGATCCTGCTTGTCCCGTAGATGATCTGCTCGCGCGCTTTAACTTCGCGCACGAGCAGATCAGTTTCTTCGCTTGAAAAGCGTTCAGCTTTTCCGCCAACAAATTCCGCCATGTAAATAGCAATCCGCCATGGCGCGAGCGCATCTCGCTCTTAAAGGGAAGGGGAGATGACACTCTGATTGGTATATTGAACGTTACGCCCATTACTCATTAAGAGAATAGGGGCAACCCATTTCAAAAATGCGCCCCGGCGCACGGACCGTTTTTCCGTCGTTAAAATAGCAAAAGTGGATTTGGACACGCCCTGAGTGCACCTGCACCGTGCGCTTTACACTTTGCGTTTAGATCGTTAAAATAGGGCCCATAGTGTGTTATGTAATTTGATCACATATGATATAAGTAAATTGTGTTGCTTTAAAATAATAGCCCATGTCTCAGAAAAGGGAGCTGGTGTTATTTATACAGACTGAGCCCAAGAATAAAGAAGTGTATAAAAAGGCAGTGGAGTACAATCATCAGCTACAGTCTTTTGTCCTGCTCTTGCCTCTGCAACATTGCAAAACCAGAGACATTCAAATGGACAGCAGGGCAGAATCAGCCTCAGAATCAGCAGCAGACCCGCTCAGTATACAATCCCCTCTTTGATATCTGTATGATACCTTGTAATAGGCATAGCTATGTTCAGGGTCTCTTCTGGGGATTGTAACAATGAACCAAATGCTTCTGTTATAAATTTTACCACACACCACACAAGATGTCAAAGATTAAGATCCATCTTAATCTGTAAACCCAATCTTTTTCTCATTATTGCTTATTACAGTTTGAGTCTGCTGGGGTTGTGGGATGGTGTGTGTCAAGAGAGCCAGAAGTAGGAGTTTTAGCCAAGATTAGAGAGAAAACACACTACAGTTTCATATGATTACATGTAGGAACCAAGTGATAAACCGAAAAGTAAGATGATTAAAACGTTGTGAGACCAAGGACACTTAAATGAAATAATTGGCTTTTATATTGGCTTTAAAGGATTCAAGGACTATATATCTGTATATAAATATGAAATTATGAAATGAAATTATTGTGTTTAATTTCACCATGCATCTTCTTGTCACGTCCTTTTTGAGATGCTTTAAAGGTTAATGCGTTCATAGACCCACTCAACTAATCTTCTTTAATAATATACGATAACACTTTCTATTATGCAGTTTTTAAAGGCTGTATAAATGAATTTTCCTTTTTTTTTTTCAAAGGCAATCAAGCATTTAAATGAATTCTGCTTGGTATAAAACTGTTTGAAAACTGTTTAAAAACGCAAGACTATCAATGTGTTGCATAATTGGTTTGTGTGTGTGTGTACGTGTGTGTGTGTTTGTGTATGTCCTTGTATTTTAAACTGTAGAAAGTGCAAGGCTTTGGTGGTGTATTGATTTAGTGGTGACAGATGAAATAACAAGGTGATGAATTGTGTGTTTAAAGGTCATAGGGTCGCAGGTCAATAAGCAGGCAAATGCTGTGAAAATTAAAATGTACGAAGCAGGAAGCTTGATTAATTAAACTAATACATCAGATTAAACCGGGCAAGCTAAGAGGCAGGATTCCCTTGGCCATTTAATGAGCATTCTCCCACATATAATTATGTTAGAGAAGGCAGGGAAGGTGACAGCATACTAAAGAAATTACAATACGCACTACAATTTAGAAATACACACAATTAATGAAGCATGACGTATTTATAGGACACAACAGCATTCTGAACCTGTGAGGGTGTATGTTGCGCTACTTCAGATTTAACCGATCAAAGGTTCCTGTGATAAAGGATGTGCAGCTGAAAGCGGTAGTGTAAAAATAGGCTCAGAACCGGGTTGTTGCTATGGAAGAGTATGTAGAAATCCTGGAATTCCTCACACACACACACTCAAGGAGTGCTCCATGTTGATGCACTGCTGTTTTTCTTTACAGTTGCATTTATCCACCCGCTTCCTGTACTTTTCTTTCAGATGGACAAGAAGTTGTAACTACTTGGAATAGTTGTATAGTAACATGGGGTAAGATGCCCCCTGGGGCAAGATGGACCCCCCCACCACCACCTTCATTTTTTCTCTTGACTATAGTTAGCACAAAATTGCATCTCAGCACTTGATGAATGGCTGTGCTATTTTTAATGTTGTCAATTCATTTGAATATCAACATACAGTATGTGAGATTTAGTAAGCAAAAACAGTTTTGAGGGTCTAATTTTGTGTCTCTGGAAAATAGTGATCTATCATTGTTTTATGTTGAATATCAAAGTTTTTTTGTGTCTATTTGTTAATTAGGGATCTGTGGACACATCAATATTTTTAGATTTGTGGAGTAAAAGTTATAGTTTTTATTTTAAAGTAAAAAAATGTGAGGGTTGGTCTTAGGTCTTCTTACCCCAAGGGTTTAATTTTATCTTTTTACTTCAAAATACTATACAATTTACTATAAAATTATAGTTGTCATTACAACTTCTTGTCCATCTGAAAGAAAAGAACATCTAACTCCCATGTTACCCTACTGTACGCAGCATTTAGTTTATTTGAGATGTGAAAAGACATTCTGCAAAATACTGTGAGGCAAAGCACTCTTACAGAGGACAGAGAACATTTTAAACCAAATATGCTTATGGCGTAAATCTGATGATACCACTATAACATTGTTCTTTAGTATTATATGCTAATGCGATGATGTTGGTCTTATATGTAAGCAGATCCAGTAGGCGCAATGTCTGACAAATTGTAAATGGATTGTTGCTTTTACTTGATGTTGATTTTGATGAAACACAATCTTTGCTGAATAAAAGTATTCATTTCTTTTCAAATCTTACTAACTCCAAACGTCAACAACTTTATATTTTTAATATTTTTAAGCGTCCAAATACTTTTTGCGACCACTGTCAATGTACTATATTGCAGATGATGATAAACACCAATGTTTAATTCATGTATGTTCACAGGAGATGCAACATCCAAGGAGAGCAGCCCCTTTATTAACAGCAGCACCAGTGACGTAGAAAAAAGCCAGCAGTATGATGGGAAAAACATGGCTCTGTTTGAGGTAGTGCAGCTTTTTTAATGAGTGTTTCAAAGGGTTGCAATACAGTATGAATGTAGGTTCACCTTTGTTTCTATGTGTGTGTTTTGTAGGAGGAGATGGACACTAGTCCTATGGTATCTTCTCTGCTGAGCAGCCTCGCCAACTATTCCAACCTGACGCAAGGCAGTAAAGAGCATGAGGAGGCAGAAAACAACGAGGAGGCGCGCAAGAAAACTGTGCAGGTCATAAAAAGCCTTCCAGTATATCTACAGACTGCCAAATCACTACTGAACCTTATTTTGGATGAGTACATACCTAAATTGAATTGAGCTGGATGATGACACTTCTACCTTCTGTAGAGCTGCTTTATAGCAGAATGAAATTTGTTTCATAATTGATGAATTTTGCAACATTTACATTGTTATTAAACTAAATTGAATCAACACTAAACAGACTTGAGCTGAATAATGACACTATTATCTTTTTAGAGCTGCTTTACGGCAGAATTTGTGAATATTTGATGAAAGTTGCATCAATGATTCTATTATTTTCCTGTTTAATGCTTTGAATCTGTATTGTGCTTTATACCATAGTCTTTCTGAAAACTCTATTCGATATTAATGTGCTGCTTTGGTTGAAACACACACACGCACTTGCACACACAGAAACATTCAGGAGCACAGAAACTTATCAACGCTGCCCTGCGTCTTTTAATAATAATATAGCTTCGCTACTGAATCTTTACATTATATTTCTCAGCAACGAGTGGGTAACATAGCTGATTTTGACGTTTTTGAAACTCGCAGCTTGACTATTAGTAGAAAGTTGCTGAACAGAAGCAGGTAATTCACACACACACACTCCGCTCTTACTCTCTCAATAATTATCATTATTAATTATAAGTGCTATAATTCATGCAAATGTAATCTTACCACACTTTATCTCTGCGTCTGAATTAAAACAGGCAGAATGCTAGATTTAACAAGCCGTAACTGACGAAAATATCCATAATTTTTACCCTTCAGGTCAAATATTGCACTGCAAACATCAATTACAGCTTTAACTAGTCAGTGCTGGCAAATAATCATGGTATAAACATTTAATGAATTTCAGTCATGTGTATGTTAATGGATGTACCTAATTATTGATTGGGTGGATGTTGATAAGCACACAAAATGGCCTTTTAATTATGCCGTCTGTGAATTATATTGAGCAGCATGTACCAGTTAATAGATTTACATTGTGTCCTGATTATTGTTTGGTTGATTGGTTTGATTGACAGGCTCCACGTATGGGCACGATAATGGGCGTGTACCTGCCATGTATGCAGAACATCCTGGGGGTGATCCTTTTCCTCAGGATGACCTGGCTGGTGGGCGTTGGAGGCGTCCTGGGAACCTTCGCCATCGTCTTCATGTGTTGCTCCACGGTCAGTCTTCACATGCAGAGACATTGCAAGACTCCATTACACCAGTTGCACCAAGCTCAAACGTTAATACTCCACAGATAGCCTCTCTATCCTTCATATCTGAATGCACTTAATAGAATCTACAAAAAACAGAAAAGTCTCTTCAGACCTCGAAAGAAGAATGTTTTATTACCATTATGCAGCAAGACCCCCAGAGACTCCCTCTTGAGAGCTTAAGGTTTCCTTTTACCCCTCTGCACCTTTAACTGAAGATCGCTTACAGTTATACAATCGCTTTGTTGTAAGTCACTTTGGTAAATCGGTATGTGAGCATGCCAGACGGAATTTCTGCCAAGAATGTAAATGTAAATGCTTACGTGAGGTGTTTGATTTCAGAGCTGCCAGTTAAGGACAAGCCGCTCTGCTGCTGGTGATTCTGGTGGCTTGCGTGTTTGCATGCATTTTGTGTGTGATCGTGTCACACATTAGTGAATATTTGCTGCGCTATTCTGTTTCAGAGAGAGTTTGAGCAGTATTATGTAAGTGAATGTGCATTGCTGTCCCTCTCTGAGCTCTCTCCCCTCCTGTCATATCTGTTTTAATATTGTTTGATATAAAAAAGCTGAAAGCTTTCCCTTTAGATTCTACAACCATAAATCCCCTATCATGCCCTTTTGACCCTGCCAAACCCCAGCAGATACGCTCACACTCGCAGAATAATTCTGTCAACCCACACTCACTAGTCATATTCACAAGGTTTGTTTCAGTCTTGGCTACGTTGGCAGTTTCAAATTAATCATTTTCTAGCTTCCTATTTTAGAATTTGAGTCCATCAAATATTATACATGTCAAATGTGCTCAAGTATACTTCCGTTTCGAAGTTTGAAAGAAATTAATGCTTTTATTCAGCAAGGATGCATTAAATTGATCAAAAGTGACAGGAACTATATTCATATTGTTACAAAAGTTTTCTATTTCAACGAACGAACAAGTTCAAACAAGATGGCATTTAAAGGTACAATGTACAGTCATATTACTTATTACACAGCTTTCCACCACATAAATAATGACGAGGGCATTAAATATTGATTTGAGAATTAGCTGTTTTTATGTTTTATCTTATAATCTATTAAAGTGTACATATTGTTCTAGCAGCACTTTGCCAACATTATTATAGGCCTACTATTAATAACTGAAGTCTTCTGTTTTTATTGAATGTCTGAATGAAATGAGACAGAGCGCGTCCGCGGTGTGAAACATGAGACACGAAAGAAGTACTGACCTAAAATAACTGAATAAGCGGTCATCAATATAGCATTTCTATTAACAATGGTGCTGACCAGTCAGAATCAAGCATTTTAGAGTGCCATGTAATAGAGTGCAGCAGGGATGATGTCAAAACCTGGAAGACTAATTCACCAGTGGTTCCCTCAAGATTTTCCTATGGGTTTTTATAATGTTTTTTTTCAATTTCTGAGTGAAATAAGTCTGTGGTAAACTTAAGTTGACCATACTTACGTTTTGTGTGTAATAGACAATTGTAAAAGTCAATCTTCACAACATGCCGACACCGTAATGTCTGGCCCCCCCACTGAGAACTACCACCATTTGTGGCCCACATACATTTCAAAGACACTTTGGAGACAGTGCCTGATCAAAAATGTACAGGCCACAAGAATCATACATTCGTTCCATAGAAATAGAAAACCTGGCACCTGAATTACATTGTTCTTTCTGATTCTACTGATTGCTGGTCAACTCACCTTCAGGCTATATGCAACTTCCTCAACAACAGGGTCAAATTAACAGATCAAGTTCATTATCATTTCTTAATTCATTGCAGAATATATTGAATATATTGATTACAACTTCAACACCATCGGACCGAACCATCAAGAATTTCTCCCTAGACTACATATCCGGATACTAAATGGCGATTTAGTATTAAGTTGTTAACCCCTTGGTTAACAAAGGTGCTTTATATTGAGAAACTGATGGTTCTTCCAGGTCGTTAAATTACTTTTTTCGTAGCTTCATTCCCCTGTTATGCTATGGTTTAATTTAATTTCCACTCTCTAATTTCCTGTGTATGCATGATTTGTATGTCTGTGTGTGTTTAGTCTAGGGATGTGTTCTTGATTTAGTTAAATAAAACTTCTGCCTGCCTATAAATTCTGATCTGCCTATAAACCAGTGTCAATGATAACGATTACTATCACAGCTACATGCTAAGAAAGCGTTATTTTTCTGTGGCCATGGAAAACTATTTTCTGGAGAGTTGATAGACGATCAATACTAAGTGTTCACTGGCTGAACAGATTAATTGAATGTAATATTAATTCAGCTACTTCAAGTTAATTCAATTAACTCAAATATTTATAATTATAAGTTTTAGCTAATTTGCTACACACTGGCGAATTAGTCTCCTGGATTTTGACATCATCCTGGCACCACTCTAGAACAAAGGTTATTAAATGCTGTACAAGAATTGTTCATTGTTAGTTCATGTTAAATAATGTAGTTAACTAATGTTAACAAATGAAACCTCATTGTAAAGCTTTTAATTAGCATCCAAAAAATGACACATCAACATTAATGGTGCAACATAATTACAGAATGCAGTTCTGTAATTCATTATGCAAGGCCGTCACTTCATTTCATGGGGCAAGGGACAAAATTATTTCCCCCCCTACAACCGATGAATCGGCTAAACCAGTCAAAGATCCCCCTCAACTGTATAGCTTCTTAAAGTGCTCAATGTTTATTTTCTAATAAATACATTTTTCTTTCACGACTCACTGGAGGCCTCTTGTCTTTGTCGCTCACTGTCCCCACTGTATTAATCTTTATTTACTCTATTTACAGACTATGCTGACTGCCATCTCAATGAGTGCTATTGCCACCAATGGAGTTGTGCCAGGTGAGCTGAATTCCCGGTGTTTGTGTATGTGTGCAGATGCCCAGAGGACGGCTGTCCTGTTGTTCTTCATGGGCAGTTAGCTGCAGTGCGCAGTACAGCTCCCAACTGTGCTGAGATCAGCTTCGGACTCATAACTGTGTGTTTCCCTTATGTGGATGCATGTCTGTCTCTGTGTTTATTTAAATACCAATAGCCTGTAGATGTGTCACTTGTGTCGAATTGACATTTCCCCAGGAGAAAAGTATGATGATGGTGTAAAGTTCTATTGAACTTTTTAGATGTACATGATTAATGACAAATTTGTTTGTATCCTTATAGCTGGAGGTTCATACTACATGATTTCTCGTTCACTGGGGCCGGAGTTTGGTGGGGCCGTTGGTATATGTTTCTACCTGGGCACCACTTTTGCCGGAGCCATGTACATCCTGGGCTGCATTGAAATCCTGCTGGTACATTTTCATTGGTTTTCGTTTATTTATTTATTTTCATTAATTTAACCAATCAAACCCAAATTTTATTATACATTTATATTATTTAGCATCTCTTTTTTAGATTTTTGATTTTGAATGTACAATTTTTATTTTTATTTATAGTCTGAATACAGTTTTGCTCATACGTCAGGTCAAGTCACATTTATTAATACGGCAGGGGGGTGTAAACTTTTGGAAACTGGATGATCGGAGTGAATTGTACTTATTTTGTAATCTGTGAAACATGTAAATATCACATTTAGCTTCTGAAGGGCAGTGCTAAATGAAAAAAAAAAAGAGAAAAATTTGCATATTATCATCCTGTTCAAAAGTTTACACCCACCGTGAAACTGCTTATTCAGGACAGTATTAAAAAATGAACATCCAATTTGTGTGATCCCTCTAATTTTGTTAAAATATTGCATATTCTGAAAGGGGTATGTAAACTTATGAACAGAACTGTAGGTTTTAAATTAGTTTTAAATATGAATATGATTATATTCAGAACTTTACACAATATAAACCAGTGGAATCTTTCTTGACTATTTTTTTTTTTTCTTCTTTCTCTTGACTTCTTTGTAGATCTACATTGTTCCACCAGCTGCCATATTTAAGATGGAGGGTCTGGAGGGATCAGAGGCTGAGGCAGCGTTGTTGAATAACATGCGTGTGTACGGTACCATCGTGCTCTCCTTGATGTCTTTAGTTGTTTTTGTCGGTGTGAAGTACGTCAATAAGTTGGCCCTTGTTTTCCTCGCCTGCGTTATCCTCTCCATTCTCGCCGTCTATGCTGGGGTCATCAAGACATCTTTTGATCCACCTGAATTTCCGTAAGTACAAGCTTTTGAATTAAAAATGTTCCTTTAGGGTACAGAATACATTTCAGGAGCGTCCATATTCATACAGACCTTATCCTGTTTAGGGTGTGTGTGCTCGGGAACCGAACTCTTCTGTCAAAGGGGTTTGACATTTGTGCCAAGACCATAGAGCAGGGAAATGTCACGGTCACCACCAGGCTCTGGAGATCCTTCTGTGACTCTGAGTTCCTGAACGCCACCTGCGATGATTACTTCATCAACAACAATGTTAGTCAGATTCAGGGAATCCCTGGAGTCACCAGTGGCATCCTGGCAGGTTAGAAACCCTCAAGACCTACAGACATTGATACTTTAATGCTATTTCAAATAAATAATACTTTACAGGGTTAGTTCACCTAAAAATAAAAATTCTGTCATTAATTACTCACCCTCATGCCGGTCCAAACCTGTAAGACTGTTAATCTTTGGAACACAAATGAAGATATTTTTGATGAATTCTGAGAGCTTTCTTTCCCTTCATAGTAAGCTACACAACTGACACTTTGACGCTTCAAAAAGTTCATAAAGAGATCATAAAAAGAATCCATATGAATTGAGCGGTTTAGTACAAATTTTCTGAAGAGAAATTTCTTATTTCATTCGCTTTATATGATAAACAGATTAAATTTAGGCTTTTATTCACATATCAGTAAACATAAACAGAAGCTCAACCGAACCTGCTTGACGCACAAGAACAAACCTCTTCTGGAAGCTCAAACGTGCTGCGTAACACACGAGAATGAACCTCATTGGTTCTCGCACATCAAGCAAACATGCCTGAGCTTCCATTTACCACAACTGATGTGTGAGCTGATGCATGTTTATATGTGAATAAAAGCCTAAATTAAATCTGTTCATCATATAATGTGATCGAGTCTTTTCAGACAATTTGGACTAAACCACTCGATTCATATGGATTAGTTTTACGATCTCTTTATGAACTTTTTGAAGCATCAAAGTGTCAGTTGCATAGAGGGACAGAACGCTTTTAGATTTCATCAAAAAGATCTTCATTTGTGTTCCAAAGATGAACAAAAGTCTAATGGGTTTGGAATGACATGAGGGTGAGTAATTCATGACAGAATTTTAATTTTTTGGGTGAACCATCTATTATTTGCTGTACTCTATTGACAGTATTTTTGATCAAATAATTGCAGCCTTGGTTAGTATAAGAATTTTTTTTTTCAAAAAAAAACACACACACACACACACGGAAAAAAAAAAATCGTAATGACTCCAAACTTTTGAACAATAGTGTATTTTTGGATAGTATTTTTGGATAGTGCCTTTTTTGCCAAATAATTTTGTTATATAAATACCTTAACTATGTCTAGTGTTTTGTTCTTAGCTGATATTTAAAATATTTTTCTCATATTTTGATGGTTTAATCAAACTTGTTTCAACACAGATTCAAATGATTTGAAATGTTATATGATTGATGTTGAAAAAATGTCTGTACTATTTTACAAATTTCGAACCTCATTGCAACATTCGAAATGCTTGAGTATACCAACTAAGCAATAACATTATTTTGATGTTCAAAATATGTACCGATTCTGTATTTGATGTCATTTTGTTTTGAAAATACATGGAGAATTGTGAATCTTTTTTTCTTCTTCACAGAAAACCTTTTCAGCATGTTTGCAGAGAAAAATTCTTTCATAGAGAAACGAGGTATATCAGCAGTACTCGACCCTGAGGCCCCACTAACCAACACTAACCGATATGTCCTGGCTGACATCACCAGCTTCTTCACCCTGCTGGTTGGGATCTACTTCCCTTCTGTCACAGGTCAGTACAACAGTTCGATAACTACCTACTAGGGAAATTATTATAATATTTGTTTTTAATTATTACTTAAAATTAGTTTTCATTGGATAAAGAAAAAATAAAATTAAAATTAAATGACTAACAATTAAAAACAAGATTGTTATATAATCCAATTCAAATGATTTTTTTTCTTCTATTTTCTATAATGTTTGATGTTTTTTGTTCTTATGACATTTGTTACCTTCAATCTGAGCAATAACTGACCAGAGCTTCCAGATATAATATGTGTGTGTGTGTCACAGGTATCATGGCTGGTTCCAACCGCTCTGGTGACCTGCAGGATGCTCAGAAGTCCATCCCTATTGGTACCATCCTGGCCATCACAACCACCTCCTTTATCTGTATCCTTTTATGGCTTTGCTTAAATAAATGACCCATGACTTTCATACAGAGCAGAACTGCACATCTTGAAATATGCAAGATATAGTGTAATTGGATATCCAACAACAAGGATAAAAGGATAAGACTTGATGTTTTTCATCTGTGGTATATAGCTGAAATAGGAGCTTTGTGTCATTATCCTAAATTTTTGCTCTCACAGACATGTCCAGTGTGATTCTGTTCGGAGCCTGTGTGGATGGAGTTGTTTTGAGGGACAAGTGAGTCTGTTTTTCTACTCAGGGTTATTTTAGCATCACTGATATAGTAGTGTTATAGTTTTTGTTAATATTTTTAACCGTAATAATACTAGTTCTACTTTTGGTTTATGTTGGATTCAGTATAGCCTCCAATTTCAAAATAATCATTACAATTCAGCTCAATTTAATTAATTAAAATAATTTCCACTTTAAAAAAAAAATAATAATATATATATATATATATATATATATATATATATATTTTTTTTTTTTTTAAACCAGTGTTTAGTATTATTTATATACTACTATAGTATTTATTAATATTTTAAATAAGCTTTTATTTTAATTCATTAATATAATTTCCACATAAATACTTTTTTAAAAGTAAAATATTGTGTAATATAAGTTATTTATGTACTTTTGTCATGTTTATTAGTCTTTAAATATTTCTGTTTATCTATAATGTGTTTTTTAGTTTTAGTAATTTTAGTATTTCAACAAACTTTATTTTATTTCTGTTCATTTCAAAGTTTCTTTTAAGTTTTTTAAGTTTAACTTTTATATCTAAATTTATATTTTTTATATTTAAAAATTATATCAAATTGTTATATATTATTTCAGCCTTATTTCAGTTTAACACTATTAGCAAACAATATCATCACTGTTCAAAACACAGATTTGGGGAAGGCGTCAACGGTAACTTGGTTATTGGCACCCTGGCATGGCCCTCGCCCTGGGTCATTGTGTTTGGCTCCTTCTTCTCCACCTGTGGGGCGGGGCTTCAGAGTTTGACAGGAGCGCCCCGCCTCCTTCAAGCTATCTCCCGTGATGGCATCATTCCTTTCCTCAGGGTACATGTATATGTTTGCCCTCTGATTATCTTTGTTGATGCTTTGATACTTGATCATACTAAGTGGTATTTCTTCATTTTACAGGTGTTTGGTCATGGCAAAGCTAACGGTGAACCTACATGGGCTCTCCTCCTGACAGCCTGCATCTGTGAGATTGGCATCCTCATCGCCTCCCTGGATTCAGTTGCACCCATTCTGTCTATGTAAGCAACTACCCATCTGCACACAGCGCACATTATTCTTTATGATTCCCAGAGAAAGAACAGCAATAAACAGTTTCCACTCACTATTGCTGTAATAAAACTTCTTCATTATGCTGAATAGCCTATTTTCCAAAAGCTTGGTCTTCAATAGAGTGCTACAGGGAAGTCACCAAAACCCAGAAGAATAATTCTCCAGTGGTTCCCTCGAGATTTTCGAATGGGTTTTTATGTGGCCAACATAACTTGACGTAGTGTGCAGTTTATGTTGTAGAGCAAAACGTTCAGGTATGATCAAGTTATGTGTAACCAACCCGATCTCACATTTATTTTACGAGGTGCCTAATTTCGTACGACCTCGCTCTTACGAATTCATAAGTTTTTTGCTAAATCGTACATATTTTATGAGTTGTCAAATTCGTATGAATTCGTACAAATTACCCACCCTTAACCCTGCCCCTAAACCTACCCGTCACTGGGGTTTAGACATATCGTACGAATTTGTACGAATTAGCCACCTTGCTATCTACGTAGACCTTGTGAGATAGCGTTGGTTTACCACAGACCTTATTTTACTTGTTTTATTATATATTATTTAAAAATATTATTTTCTGTAATTATTAAGATTATTTTATATAAATAAATGTTAATATATATTTTAATTTAATATAATAAATGCATATGTTATATAATAATATTTTAAAGTAATATATATATATTATTTTAAAATATTTTTAAAAATATTATTTTTTAAATTGGAAAATTGAGTCTCTGGGGGAAAAAAAGACTCACAAAACTTCAATACAGGATTCTTCACAGGCTTCAATCTACACCTCAGTTTCTAAATAATATAAACTATACAATGTCTCCTCGATGTGTCAAATGTAAAAAGGTGGAATCTTACTCTCATTGTGTGTGGCAATGTCCCTTAATATACATTTTGGAGGAAAATAATTATGTAAGTTATAATTATGTAGTTATGTAAGATTTTCAATGAGGAGATAAAAATGGTGCTGGATTTGTTTTATTGATTATCTCAGATGGAACTCCACTAACAAATACATGCCAAAAACTATTACATAAGCTTCTTTTAGTTGCAAGAAGATGTGTTTTACTCGAGTGGATCAAGACCAAGCCTCCTACTGTGAGTCAGTTGTACAGGGAAAATGTTAAAATTATATACATGGAACGAGTGAGCCCTCTCATAATGAGTAGTGAGAGATCTCACTAACAGTCCCAGCTAACAGTTTCCTTAAAGGTGCAGTATGTGATTTCTGAGAAGCACTGTTGATATTTGAAATAAACCCAAACAAACACACCCCTCCCTTCATTGCTCCGCCCCCACAATGCACGATGCAAGAGTGGATATCTCTTTATCATAGCTGAAGCAAAGCAAAATAATGTTTTGCGAAAAATAACACGAAAATGAAGAACAAATGAAAAGGAATAACATAAAGTGAATATACAGTATGCAAGAGTATATACAATCAAGAATTTGTTGTTAGTCACCAGCACACCAACTCCAGACAAACAATGATACTTAGTTAAAACTGTCCTGTTACTATAACTAACATTACAACAACAGCATATCTTGGTTCTGTGAACCAGCAAAATCAATGTTACTCACATACGGAAAAGAAACAACCCAGCCTCGGCATCTATTTTCAGGCCTTCCCATTTTCTGGTCTCTCCAGTGCTGGAAAGTTTTTCTAATGTTAAAGGGATAGTTCACCCAAAAAATGAAAATTCTGTCACCATTTCCTCACCCTTTAGTTCCAAACCTGTATAAATATCGAGAGAGACCCCCTACTGCTGATTAGCTACGAGTGTGTTGTGGTGCTTAAAGGGTTAGTTCACCCAAAAAATTAAAATTCTGTCATTTATTACTCACCCTCATGCCATTCCACACCTGTAAGACCTTTGTTAATCTTCGGAACACAAATTAAGATATTTTAGTTGAAATCCGATGGCTCCGTGAGGCCTCCATAGGAAGCAATGACATTTCCTCTCTCAAGATCCATAAAGGTACTAAAAACATATTTAAATCAGTTCATGTGAGTACAGTGGTTCAATATTAATATTACAAAGCGACAAGAATATTTTTGGTGCGCCAAAAAAACTAAATAACTTATTTAGTGATGGCCTATTTCAAAACACTGCTTCAGGAAGCATCGGAGCACAAATGAATCAGTGTATCGAATCTGCTGTTTGGAGCACCAAAGTCACGTGATTTCAGCCATTGGCAGTTTGACACATGATCTGAATCATGATTCGATACACTGATTCATTTGTGCTCCGAAGCTTCATGAAGCAGTGTTTTGAAATCGGCCATCACTAAATAAGTCGGTATTTTGGGGGGGGGGGTTGGCACTCCAAAAATATTCTCGTCGCTTTATAATATTTATATTGAACCACTGTACTCACATGAATCGATTTAAATATGTTTTTAGTACCTTTATGGATCTTGAGAGAGGAAGTGTCATTGCTCCCTATGGAGGCCTCACGGAGCCATCGGATTTCAACTAAAATATCTTAATTTGCGTTCTGAAGATTAACAAAGGTCTTACGGTTGTGGAACGGCATGAGTGTAAGTAATAAATGACAGAATTTTAATTTTTGGGTGAACTAACACTTTAAGCCCGGAACACACCAAGCCGATGACCTAGTGGCAACGAAAGCATACTGCGGGGTTGGCTCACATCGACAGCGTCAGTGTCCAAAGTTGTCCTGACACACCAAACCAACATTCATCACCCGACAGCCAAATAGCACGTCGGTTCTGCGCCTGCATAAGAAGTAATGCACCAGCAGGTGGCAGTAGCTGAATAGCCAATTAGATTGATCAGACTGATCGACAAGCTCCGACGCCGATTCAACATGTAGAATCAGCTAAAAAAAGCCAACGAGGACCGACTTCAGTCGACGGTGCGGAACACACTGAGGAAACTTAGTCGGCCGATGAACAAAAACTGCCTGACGGCCAACCGTCAGCTTGGTGTGTTCCGGGCTTTAGACCGATCCATTTCCACAGCGTTTCTCAGAAATCACTTACTGCACCTTTATGACAAGGTTTTTCCACATTCTCTTGGATTCCCTTGGGTGGCCTCCAGCTTGGTTAAACTTATTTATGTTAGTTAAAAATGGGCTAATTAGTGATTGTCAGTTTATGTCAGTGCATATGCATTGTAACATTGTACCATTTTTTATGGCTTTTTGTGTTACTAGTGTGGTGCCTGTACAGTGCATACTATATTGTACCCTGTTTGTGCTTTCATTTTTTTTTCTTCTCTTCTCTTCTGTTCTTGTTCCTTTTTACTTTTCTTTTCTTTTTTTCCTCTTCTGAATATCAATAAAATATGGTAAAAAAAATATTATTTATAATAATAATATTTTCTTTAATTATATTATTATTTTAAAATAATAAAATAAAAAAATCTAATGCTGACTAAAAACTTGATACTTATGCAAATTATTAATTTGTGTTCAGTAACTCTATTAAAAGCCCATTTGTTTTCAGTTTGACATAAAATATATTGTATGTAAATAAGTAAATAAATAGTGGTTCATTGCTGCAAAACAAAGCATAAAAACTTCCAAGGGGAAGTATTTCCTCAATATTACATATACTGATAAAGTCTGGCTCTGTTTCCTCCCACAGGTTCTTTCTCATGTGCTACATGTTTGTAAACCTGGCCTGTGCGCTGCAGACCCTCCTCAGGACCCCGAACTGGAGACCACGCTTTAAGTTCTACCACTGGTACATAATTACACATGCACAAACACACACACACATACTCCTGCTCCCTTAGGTTTGCGTCAGTGATGGAAAGTATCTTTGGTTTGAGTGGATGAAAGTTAAAAGTGTAGTCTTTTGTAACCTTTAATGTTAAAGTGAAGGCTACAGACATCACACCACATAATTAAATCTTTCTTCCACCACTAAGAATACACTCACCTGTGGCGGTTATCATAATTAGTATAAACACAGCTGCCTGACACCAAAATTATGTAACTGTGAGCAATTGCTAACTGGACAAATGAGCATGAGACAGACTATGATCTTTCTCCAGGGCTTTGTCACTCTTGGGCATGAGCTTGTGTCTCACCCTGATGTTCCTGTGCTCCTGGTACTACGCCATTATTGCCATGGGGATCGCCGGCTGCATCTACAAGTACATCGAATTCTGCGGGTAAGCGAACCTAAATGAGCCTCAGGGGGAAGCGACTCAACAAAAAAAGGAAAAAACCTAATGATTTTCACACAACCTAGATCAATCTCAGTCTTGGCAGAAAAGGCATTTTTGTCTTTACAGTTTTTTGTTTTTTTGCTAGAGGATTTATTTAAAGACTTGACGAATGTGGCCAAGTAATTATTCACAGTAAATGTATATAGATAGTTTTAGATAATTATTAGTGGAAGACACGGATTAATGATTCTTACCTAATCCAGAGGTTTTTAACCCTTGGCCTCCTGAATAAGATGATCCCCTCTTCCTAAAAACCCTCTTCCTAAAATATAATGGTAGAACTTTATGTTGATATGCTGTATAAAGACTGTTTTGTACAATTTGAGATAAATATGAACTATTATAAAGATAGCATGTTTCCAGAATTCAAATATTTAATTTTATATTCTCTGTTATGATGTACTAAAGCTAAAGTAAATGATTAAAATATTATCTGCAGAGTATTTACAATAATGTTTGTAAGTATGGGGTTGGTAAGTTTTTTTTTTTTTTTTAAACAGTAAAAACAGTAATATTTTGAAATATTATTACAATTATTAATGTTTTCTATTTGAATATATTTTAAAATGTAATTTTTTCAGCATTACTCCAGTCTTCAGTGTCACATGATCCTTCAGAAATCATTCTAATTTGGTGATTTGCCGCTCAAGAAACATTTCTTATTACTATCAATGTTGATATCAGCTTAATATCTTTGTACAAAATATATATTTTAGGATCAATTGATGAATAAAAAGTTTAAAAAACAGCATTTTTTTGTAACAGAAATTTGGAACATGTCTTTACAGTCACTTTTGATAAATTTAATGTCCTTGCTAAATAAAAGTATTGATTTCTTTAAAGAAAATCTATCTATCTATCTATATATATATATATATATATATATATATATATATATATATATATATATATATATATATACATATATAGACCCAAACTTTTGAACAGTACTATATATAGTACTATATATTTCTGACATTTTGTGTCTTTAAAATGCTAAATACAACAGTAATATCACCAAATTATCATGTTAAATATGTAATATATAATCTTGTAAAGTTATAATTTACGACACTAGTTTGAAACTGCCTGATCCACACAAACTAAACTAAAAATTTGGAATAGATTATAGAATAAAATATTTAAGCCCCATCACAAAATCCAATATGGTTGTGTGTTCCGTCTTTTTAGGGCAGAGAAAGAGTGGGGCGATGGGATACGTGGCATCTCTCTGAGTGCCGCCCGCTATGCTCTGATGAGGCTTGAGGAAGGTCCTCCTCATACTAAAAACTGGAGGTTAGTGATGGATCACTAATATGCCTGTGAACACAACAAACAAGTTGTTCCTGTGAACAAGTATATGGTTGTCACGTGTCAAACTACATTCTTCCAAAATATTGAGAATGAATTAAAATGTTCATCATAATTCAAAATGTTAAAAAAATTCCAGGCCCCAGATTCTGGTTCTTATGGGTTTGGATGGAGAGCAGAATGTAGAGCAACCTCGACTGCTGTCGCTGACCAATCAGCTGAAAGCAGGCAAAGGCCTGACCATCGTGGGAGCGTGTGTGGAGGGCACCTACTTAAACAACCAACCACAGGCACAAAAAGCAGACCAAGTATGCACACACACACAACTCAAGCCAAAAAGAGGCAATGATCCATTCATACATGAAATGAGACACTAATAACCTCCATCTCTCTCAGTCCCTAAGGAAGCTGATGGAGATTGAGAAGGTGAAGGGATTCAGTCAGGTAGTGATCTCCTCTAACCTGCGGGACGCCACCTCACATCTGATCCAAGCTGGAGGTTTAGGTGGCCTCCGCCACAATGCGGTTCTGGTCAGCTTCCCCAAGAACTGGAAACAAGCTGAGGAGCACCACCGTTGCAGAAACTTCATTGGTAAGACAAAAGACTAGACATGGATTTTCATATATGGTGGGTTAATTTAGACAGTGTTGCAAAGCTCTCTCATATCTGGTTGATGACCTTTTTACCCATGTTTTCATGACTTTTGTGTCAGCGTTGATTTACTGCTTATGATAACACAGGTTCTGCCTGTTACGAGCAATGATAAACAATGATAAAGGATACATAGATATCTTCATAGATGAATATTAACTGCATGCATGTGAATGACTAGTAGGGCTGCATGATTACTTAAAAGCCCTAGTCATAAAAATTGAAATCAAATTTAATTTGCAATATGGCTTTGTGTGATTTATCAAATCACAAAGTCTGTCATTTATTTCAATAAATACACTATATTGCCAAAAGTTTTGGGACGCCTGCCTTAATGGGCACATGAACTTTAATGTCATCCCATTCTTAATCCGTAGGGTTTAATATGGAGTTGGCCCACCCTCTGTAGCTATAACAGCCTCAACTCTGGGAAGGCTTTCCACAAGGTTTAGGAGTGTGTTTATGGGAATTTTTGACCATTCTTCTAGAAGCGCATTTGTGAGGTCAGGCAGTGATGTTGGATGAGAAGGCCTGGCTTGCAGTCTCCACTCTAATTCATCCCAGTGGTGTTCTATTGAGTTGAGGTCAGGACTCTGTGCAGGCCAGTCAAGTTCCTCCACACCAAACTTGCTCATCCGTGTCTTTATGGACCTTGCTTTGTGCACTGGTGCGCAGTCATGTTGGAACAAGAAGGGGCCATCCCCAAACTGTTTCCACAAAGTTGGGAGCATGAAATTGTCCAAAATGTCCAAAAGCATTAAGGGTTCCTTTCACTGGAACTAAGTTCAACCCCTGAAAAACAACCCCACACCATAATCCCCTCTCCATCAAACTTTTCACTTGGCACAATGCAGTCAGGCAAGTACCATTCTCCTGACAACTGCCAAACCCAGATTCGTCCATCGGATTGCCAGACAGAGAAGTGTGATTCATCACTCCAGAGAACACGTCTCTACTGCTCTAGAGTCCAGTGGCGACGTGTTTTACACCACTGCATCTAACGCTTTCCATTGCACTTGGTGATGTAAGGTTTGGATACAGCTGCTCTGGAAACCCATTCCATGAAGCTCTCTACGCACTGTTCTTGAGCTTGTCTGAAGGCTACACGAAGTTTGGAGGTCTGTAGCTATTGACTCTGCAGAAAGTTGCTGACTTCTGCACACTGAGCGCCTCAGCATGCGCTGACCCCGCTCTGTGACCCCCACTTTGTTATGATACCACTAACAGTTGACCGTGGAATATTTTGTAGTGAGGAAATTTCATGAATGGACTTATTGCACAGGTGGCAACATAAAGGGATCACACATGGGTGTTTAATGAATACAAATTGTTTTGTTCTCTGTCACAAATATAACCATAACCACAAATAATGAACATTAGTCTAGGGAAAACAAAGAAACAAAGGAAAAACAAAAAAGCTACATGATATAAGAAATGAAAAAAAAAAAAAATCAATGAGATGTTACATTGTGGTCAAAAGGCGCTCCTGTGAGAACTATCCCACAGAGAGTGCTGACCCAAATGAAAAGCCAGAGCCCTTATATACTCTACTCCCCTAGTTATCAGTAATCATGGGGAGTGACCACAATCTGCCACCAACAGGTAAGGAGAACACTCAGGGTCATTACAATATTATGGTGTTTTTCCCCCCACAGAGATTGTTAGGGAGACCACCGCAGCTCAGTTGGCGTTGATGGTGCCGAAGAACATCTCTGCATATCCGTCAAATGGAGAGCGTTTCACTGAGGGCTACATTGACGTGTGGTGGATTGTCCATGATGGAGGCATGCTCATGCTCCTTCCCTTTCTTCTGCGCCAGCACAAGGTACACACACATACACAATTACAGCAATTACATTCTGAGCAATGGTGGGCAGAGTTATTGAAGTTAGCCAAAAGGACCATACATTTCTTGTTCAGAGATGGCCATTGAGGATCATTCCAATTTACATATTTAAGTATGTTATACTATATATTTAATACAAAAAAAAAAAATGTTAAAAATAGTAATAAAACAACTCTGTTTCACCCAATATTTGTGTGTGCTGTGTAGTTGTTGTTGTGCTTATCTGTTATCTGTGAGTTTCTGTTAGCGTAGCAACATGTTAACGTCAAACACAATTCATTACGTAAAGTGTTGCTCTTAAGGTTTCATTTCAGTGCCTTAAATCAGTTGCTGCCTAGTAAGGCCACACACTAGGGATCGAAACAGAGACCACATTAATTTCATGTCTTTGAATGATGTACTAACTTTATTAATACACTGGGCAATCAATAACTGTGCTTCAGGTTTGGAGGAAGTGCAAGATGCGTATCTTCACTGTGGCTCAGATGGACGACAACAGCATTCAGATGAAGAAAGACCTGATGACTTTCCTCTATCACCTGCGCTTCGATGCTGAGGTTGAGGTGGTTGAAATGGTGAGGAACAAACACACTTCCTTCACACACGAGCTGATGCTGGCGATCATCGTTCTAACATGTTCGTTCATTTAATTCAAGCATGACAGCGACATCTCAGCCTACACTTACGAAAAGACCCTGGTGATGGAGCAGCGATCGAAAATCCTCAAGGAGATGCACCTTACCAAGAACGAGCGTGAGAGAGAGGTATTGACGCTCCCACAGATCCAGACAAATCACAGAATAGTCTTCCCTTGTGAAAAATTTTTCCCATTTTTTTTTAAAGAGCACTTATGATAATAATATATTTTAAGAGAATATTCTGTGTTATATACTATATACTATATGTCTTTTGACACTTAATTGCATGTTAATGCAATTAAATGAAAATGCGTTATAGTATATTAAGTATATATTTATTTTTAATTTCACAATTCTATTGTCTTTGAAATATGGTTAAAGTGTACTGCTGAATGTACTGGCAAGCATTTGTGGTAAAATATATTTTAATGTAATTTCTATTGAAACTTAAATGTAATTTAATGTATTTAAATAAATTTGTAATTTCATATTTGTAATGATGAAGTTGCAGTTTAGTACATTTAAAATTTATTGATGTAATATCAAAAAACACTGCAGTTCAAATCATGTACATTACATGTGCTTTAACGTGTCACTCAACACATAAAAATAAGTGTACTTCTTTAAAGCATGAAAAAATATTATTAAAACATAATGATTTAAATTTCAAGTAAACATTTGCACATTTTAAAAGTATAGTTAAGTGTGTAAACAAACAGCCTTTAACGGGTACTCTCTTTAAGTACACTTAAATGGTCTTTTATTTCATCGTATATACTTTTAAGATTTGAAGTGCACATTCAATATAGTTAAGCACTCTTCTTTTTTACAAGTGACTACGGTTACATTTTTTTACGACTTTACATGCGCTTTAGTTTGTTAGTCAACAGATCATACTTTAAAGCATGACAAAAGATTATTAAAACATAATGATTTAAAATGTACTTTAAAGTAAAACTTTTAATTTGATATAATTACATTTGAAATGTCATTACATTATTGCATTGCACTTTTTAAAAGTGCTTAACTGTGTTAAAACAGTCCTAAAAGTGTACTCTTTTTAAGTGCACTTAAGTTACCTTTATTTCATTATTATCTGCAAATTAAAATATACTTTGAAGTAAACTACAAGTGCACATTCAATACAGTTAAAGGGTTAGTTCACCCAAAAATGAAAATTCTGTCATTAATTACTCACCTTCATGTCGTTCCAAATCCGTAAGACTTTCATTCATCTTCGGAAAACAAGAGTTTTCTGTCCCTCCATAGACAGCTACGTGACAACCACTATTACGCTTCAAGAAGTTCATAAATAGATGTGAATTGATTGTTTTGTTTTTGTTTGTTTTTTTTCAATATTAACAAACAGAACAAGTTGGCACACGCAAAAAATAAACAACATTTCAAAAATTAGAGAAGAGAAAAAGAGAAGAAGAAGAAAAAAAGAAGAGGGCAAATAGATAAACAAATATATTAAGGAAGAATATTAAACATGGCACAAATTCTAGATGTTTTCATTGTTTTCTTGTTAACAGAAGTTGAAATTGTATTTAAATACATCTTCAATTCTTGTTTGAAAAAGTTAAAGTGGGGTTTACTTTTCATGCATTTACACTTATGGATATAAAACTTTCCAATAAATAAAAGAAAGTTTATACAAAAACTTGCATTAAATAGATTCTTGTCTTTAAGTTTAACATAAAACCCAAAAAGAATATTTTGATATTTTGAAAAAAATATAGGATATTTCTTTAACTTTATTTGTTAGAAAGAATTTCTGAGGGAGTGACCAAACATATGACCACTTAATATCATCAAAACGGTTATTCCAATAAGAAACGGAGGAAGGAATAGAAGTGACAATGTCCAAAAATAACGACCTGATTTTGTAATTGGATTTATGCCCTGAAAAACAAATAGAACCAACCACAGTGGATTCAGGACTAGGGGGACAAACAGAAATCACTGTGGCACTATTATTGTTTCTAAATAGCATACAGATTTCTAAAGAGATGACTTTGAAAATATATATTGAATTCTTTACTAGATACTGGGAAATGATATCTTGAAATAAAATCGGAATAACTAAATAAATTACCATCACTATCAAACAGCTGGTTTACTAACATCACTCCATTAGTGAACCAATTTTCAAGAAACAAAGATTTCCTCTTATGTAGAATATTACAGTTGTTCCAAATAAAAAAAAATGTATGGCGAGAAATTATGCTTGTAAATAAGTCTCCAAGCCAGAAGCATTTGCTGATGATAATTGGAAAGTTTGATAGGAAGTTTGTGAATTGAGTGGTTTACTCCAAATTTTCTGTAGAGACACGATAACTTTATGTGATGAACAGATTGAATTTAGGCTTTTATTCACATATAAACATTCATCAACACACATCAGTTGTGGTAAACAGAAGCTCAAGCATGTTTGATTGACGTATGAGAGCCAATGAGGTTCATTCTCGTGTATAATATAATATAATATAAGCCTAAATTCTAAAAGACTCTGTTCATCATATAAAGTGATCGAGTCTCTTCAGAAAATTTGGACTAAACCGCTGGATTAGTTTTACAATCTCTTTATGAACTTTTTGAAGCGTCAAAGTGTCAGTTGCGTAGCTGCCTGTGGATGGACAGAAAGCTCTCAGATTTCATCAAAAAGATCTTTATTAGATGAACGAAAGTCTTTCGGGTTTGGAACATGTGGGTGAGTAATTCATGACAGAATTTTCATTTTTGGGTGAACTAACCCTTTAAGTACACTTCATTTTCACAAGGTTTATTCTAACAGACATCAATATTTAATTAGATATATAGTAGGTAAATCAAGCCGTTTGAATCAGTCTAACAGCGCTGATGTTGTCTCTTCAGATTCAGAGCATCACAGATGTGTCCCGTGGCTCTATTCGGCGAAAGAACCCTTCAAACCTGCACCCCCAGAGGAGTATCGCTGAAGAGTCCGTGACAGGAAGTGGCGAAGAGAAACCCGAAGAGGAGGTAGCTGCTCTTTCACAGATTTTTTTTTTTTTTTTTTCCTCTATGCATTTATCCATCAAGCGTGTGACTTAGTGCTTGTTTTCTATTTGAGAGCTAATCACGCCCTTCCCTCTGGCCAATTAGATGATAACATGGACCTATCAACCATAAAGATAGCATCTCTTTATCACTTTCTATTTTTGCCATTCTCTCTCTTCTCTCAAACATTATCTACAAGAAAATCGTTCTCTTTTGTTAACACCCTGGCAGTGTTTCTCTCTCTCTTGCTTCCTCTCTTTTTTCTTTATCCTTCTGAAAACAAGGTTACCAGAAATGCGACAATTCTCACTTCTTATTTTTTTTCATCCCTCTCTACCCTCACACTCTTTTTACCTTTCTCTTAGTCTGTCCGTCTCTCCCGTCCTCGACAGGTTCAACTCATTCAGGGAAAAAATGCCACCCCCACCCCCACTAGCCCCACCTCCCCTACTGTTCCCACACCAGCGGCCATGAGCCCCGGAGAGGAGGTGCAGATGACTTGGACAGACGAAACTGAGAAGACCAATAACCCAGCTGTGGCCAACCCTGAAAACATAAAGGATATGTTCAACATGAAACCGTGAGTCAAGATAATGACGATCTCTACACAGCAAAATCCCCAGAGTTAAATCAACTCTGCTCAGAAAACATATGGTCCCTCTCTACATAGAGTTAAAATAACACTGAAGCAGAGTTAAAGTTTATGAGATAATATGCTGTTTGTGGAGTTGTTTAATCAGATCTTGAGAAATTTAATGTCTTTTATTTTAAGTTCATTTCATCTAAGGCTGTGGCTGGAAGTGATTATGCTTGTTAACAGCAGGTGTTCATCATTAATGCTCAATCATAACTTAATCACTTAATTATCTCATTAACTTTAACTTGCTTCAGTGTTACTTTAACACTATATAGAGAGGGACTATATGTAATCTGAGCAGAGTTGATTTAACTCTGGGGATTTTGCTGTGTAAAACGTATATATTGTGTCAGCTATAATGAGTCAATCAAAAATGAGATTGGAGTAAAAAAGGAAATATTCAGTCATCATCATTGAATAATTTTATTAGTTGAAAGTGAGAATTTAGTGAAACCTTTGCATAGAGATTTGGTATTTGTGATACTGACACTGATTTCATTAATAATAATAATAATTATAATAATAAAACTATAGACCAATGCGAATTAAGATATTTTTTTTCTTATTGAACATTTGTCCATGGAGCACCAGATCATTGTTTTGACACTTTAATTAACAAAACTCAATTACACATTCACATAGAATTACAAAAGCTATTTTCAAGGTCACTAATATTTAATTATTTCTGAAACATTTTGTTCGTCAGTCTTGTTAGTTGGATGTATAACAAGTCTACAATAGAACATAATGAAAGACTGAAATACATAATGAAGAAGACAAATATTAATAAATAATAATAAATCATTTAAATAATTTAAAATGTAAAAATAACATAATAATAAAATTAATTGAAGGATTATATATATATAATTTAAATTAAAAATACAGCATAAATCCTTATAATTTTTTGGTGCAAATACATTAAAGTAACTTGACATTATCATTGAAGACCAGCAATAATAATTTTCATTTTGATTAGATAATAATGGCAATATATACATGTCAAAGTCAGACATGCCCCTTTGCCAGCTGTGATGCCTGGATACTGGTTTAAACTTGGCCCAGGTTTGTAAAAGATTTTTGGGTCAGCACACCTTAATAGCTTCAACAATTGATTGCCAATTAAGTTTAGAATACAATGAACCAATTAGAACCCAGTTTAGGTCAGATAGCTGCTAATGGTTTTTTCTATGTATAAACTGTTTATGTAATAAATTATGTTTTCGTAGTTTGTGTTGTCCCTTATCAGTGCAAAATTATCACACATTAAAAAGGATTCATGCCAATATTGTCCAAAACCCCACTTTTCTAAATGTTTTTTGATCAATAATCACCCGATAAATGAAATGGCACATCCTTACCTTTGTAGTTATGGTTAAAAAGTGTAATGTTAAAATGCGGTTGAATTTGTGCTGTTCCTGTATTTCTCTGTTCACTGGGTTTTTCACCATTATTTTCCTTTGCTCATGCCTCAGGGAATGGGAGAACCTGTGAGTACACTTTCAAGATAACACTAATGCTACTTCCTTCAGATTATTTTAAAAACATGGCACACTTGATTATCACATATGAATGTACACTTCATATCTCTCTAATAAGCGGAAATATGCTAAAAATGTAGTCATATAAAGAAACCTCACATTCACAAAAAGTCTTTGCAGTGCTCTTCGTATGATGTTTTGTACAGGAATCAGTCGAATGTCAGGCGCATGCACCATGCGCAGAAGCTCAACGAGGTCATCGTGAAGAAGTCACAAGAAGCAAAACTAGTCCTGCTAAACATGCCTGGACCTCCTAGGAACCGCACTGGAGAAGAGAACTGTATCCTTTTTTCTTCTAAAATAAAATCATCTGTCTATCTGACTCGTGAAGTTAGATCCTGCTTGTGTATGACATTTCATATAAATGTCAAAGTTTGCCTCTTAACTTCAGACACACAGACATGGAGTTCCTCGAGGTCCTGACTGAAGGTCTCAACAGGGTCCTGCTCGTGCGTGGAGGTGGACGTGAGGTCATTACCATCTACTCTTGAGGGGCTCAGCTCAACCACCAAATATTCCTCACCTCTTGTCCCTCACTGCATAAACGGAACGTCCCAGTAACCCCTACCTACACCATGAGCAATAAAGCCCCAGCACATATCAGATGACTTTGCACTACATAGTCTAAAAAGACACCAGCTTAGTAGATGTCACTTCTTCCACATTATTATTAAGTTTAATCCTTCAGTCATTCAATCTATATTCCTCTTATTGGCCTCATTCTCACCTCAAAAACTCAACAGCTTACATCACACATAGATCAGTAAATGATCAAGTTGGTTTTTATTACGACATTCTGACTAATTTCCAAAACCACATGTTCTCCAGTGACACCTTACCAAATACTCTGATCCATCTAAACTTTATCTAATATTATATATATCTTGACAAAATACTTTTAAGGGGCAGTCCCACTAGATTTTAAGCATGCGAAACAACAATTTTATATTTATTTATTTTGTGTGAACCTCAAAAACAGTTCATTTTAAATGTTGAAAGGTTTTCAGTGAGCATTACAAACATTAAATTTGTATGTAAACTTCAGAAGTTTGGGGTCGATGAGGTTTTTTAATGTTTTTGAGTCTCTAATGCTGAATAGTGTATACAATAAAAACAGTGAAATATTATTACAATTTAAAATGGCTGTTTTCTATTTTAATATATTTTAAAATGTAATTTATTCTTGTGTTGGCAAAGCTGAATTTTCAGAAGCCATTACTCCAGTCTTCAGTGTCACATGATCCTTCAGAAATCATTTTAAAATGCTGATTTACTGCTTATCATCAATGTTGAAAACCGTATTTGTGGAAACCGTGATGCATTTAAACATGCATGTAATACATGTAAATGTCACTTTTGTTTAATTTAATGTGTCCTTCCTAAATAAAAGTATTCATTTCTTTTTAAAAAAGCCTTACCGACCCCAAACTTTTGAATGGTACTGTATACGGATGATGAAAAATTCCCAAACTGAAAGTTTCCTCCACGTTTTAATATGAATATGACATTTAAATCGAACCATTTTATTGCTATTTTTAAACAGGCAGCTCAAACTATTAGAATTCGTCGAAAGAAGCATATACACAAGTCTGCGTTCTTCCGTGTTCGCTTACATATGAATGTACAATAAGTGAATGAAACTCCAAATCTAGTGTGACTGCCCCTTTAGGCTTTATATTTTGTTCCTACTGTCACTCCATTGTGTTACTGTTCACCATAGGGTAAATAGAGCGGAATCTTTCTTTGTTGAAAACAAGTCTTCCAGTGTACCATGTAATTGTCTGAGGTGTGTTTTTACACCAAAGACAGAATTGACCAGGGTTTAATGTGAGCCAGTGTTTAATGTAAGCACTGCTGGATCAATGACTATCAGCTTTGCCCTTGACCATCTGCATGTCCTCTGACTACGTCAGCCTTTTAAGAGTCATATACTGTACGATTTGAGAGGGCTGGACTGCTTGTGTGTGTGCGTGCCTGTGTGTGTGTGTTTGTACTGGAGTAGATTTAAAGGGGTTTTATAATATTGGAAGGGTTGATGGATATGTTTCTTTCACGAATATGTTCACTTGATCCATAAAATGGAAAAATATCATCAGCAGACATGAATTATATTGCGCGGTCACACACGTGTACATACTGTGGAGAGTCTAAACAGAACTGCTGCATAATTGAAAACCCATATACAGTTCAAATATTCCATAAAGATATAATCCTGAATAATCTCATTTAATAGTAGAATTACATATATATCTTAAGGGAATGTAAATAGAAAAGAATTAGTATTTATATTTCAAATATTTATTTACAAAGAAGATTATTTATTCATTCAGCAATTTTCGATTGATTGTAATCATGGAAAAACATGGTATTTAAGTACATCTCTTGCCAAATCACAAAATATAAATCGTGCCATATGAGAGGAAAAACATTTTTAAAAAACCGAACCAATCTTTGCATTTTCATATAGAAAAGGACAGTGCTGGGTCACGGCATCAAAACATATCATGTGTCTGATATTACCAGTTGCAGATGCAGTTTTATTCTAATGAAATCATCCTTTTTCACCTAAATCAAATGAGTGAACAAAAGCATATTTTAACTGCATAGCATTTGTCTAATGTTTGTCATGAATGTCTGACATCTTCGTTTATTTTTACATTTGTAAAGACGACACTAATTTGCTACATTTAAGCAGCATCTGTGAGCGACTGATGCGGACTGTTCAATTCACGAGCACGAGCATATTATTTAGTTCATGTGTGGTAGAAATAGAAGATATTAAAAACATTTATCTAAAGAACTATTTTATTTTTTTGTAAAATTGCAACGATGAAAAAAAAGGAATATATTAGATTACTAAATAGACTAGTAAAATATCGTCTTGTGTAACTGTGAGACTTAAAAAGGAAAATAACTAAATGTATGTTTTAAACTTTAAAATCGACTTGTGCTGAGGTTGCTGCTACCTTCATTAAAATGTAAATATATATTGCACTCCCCCAAAACATGACTAAAAAAATTTAAAAAACGAAAGAAAAAATTTCAATATTTATAGATGTTTTTTGCA
Source organism: Chanodichthys erythropterus (assembly GCF_024489055.1). Lineage (NCBI taxonomy): Eukaryota > Metazoa > Chordata > Actinopteri > Cypriniformes > Xenocyprididae > Chanodichthys > Chanodichthys erythropterus. The sequence goes on along the minus strand of NC_090229.1, from coordinate 28,858,795 downwards.
TTTAAATCGAAAGTGTATTTACATTCAGACGCCCAAATGAGTTGTGAATAATTTTCACAAATGTTTTACAGGGTTTTGAGTACTACAACTCAAAGACAGGCAAAACGACTCAGACCGCCAGTCTGTCCTTATACTATTCAAGCATACCTCATCTTTCCTCATATGTGGTCATGTCAAAGTTCACACTTGTAGTAGAAAGGTAGTGTGTAAAGGTTGTGGTCTATAAGTTCATAGAAGTGATCTATCAGTATTCTAGTTATGCTCAACTTATCTTTTTTATCCAAAACAAAAATTGCAAAGTATGTAATAAGTGCTAACTATCATAATTCTTCCAAGTTTATTGCTTATGTACTAAAATGGTAATCTTATCTGAAGGAACTTTTGCATTGCTGTACCGTATATGTTAGAATTTACAACACAAAAGACGAGTTTGGCTTCTTTGGAGTCCTATGCAATTACAGTTTAGCAAGTTCTTTGAGGATCTAAAATTACTTTCTACTGAATTGTTTATAGTGGTATAGGTATTGAAATCAGAGCTTCCGTATCTGCCAGGGTGACTTGCAGTTTTAGGAGAACTTTCCACATTATTTAAAATCATGCAAAGAAAAACATGCTTGGGACAATGTCGCGATTAAGCCATATTGGCTGTTGGATAACAGAGGTTTCACTCTGCAGATGACAATGATGTCCGAAGTCCCGTTCATCGTGAAGTATAGAATATCTGAATTGAATTCACATTGATGCAAAGGGCTTTTCGATATCATTTTATCAGATTCGTCTTATCCTCCCCAAGGCTGAAGACATAAAGAAGTGTCATAAACCTTGTGTTGTATAGCATGTCGTTCCTTATCTTCCCGTGAAAGGGGCGGTAAACTCAAAGTCACCCCAAATTGGCCAAAGCATAACTAGAAATAAGCACTGTGAAAATTCAAAGTTTCTTTCTCACATATTTACATTCAATCACATTAGTTGGTATTTTTACTCTTATTTCACGTCCTCGCTGTGGAGCACTGTTGTAGGGAAACTGAAGTAAACACCTTTAGGGCTGGTTCACACAGAACGCGCATTTGCTTTTAAGAAGAACACGAGATGCAGGTCAGTGGAGCAGAAAAAAAGGTCTAGTGAGAATAACTTATTTGAACTTTTTTAGGACGCTGCGACATGCATGAGATTCTGCAAAAGACACGAGCGACACTGTCAAACACATCCATCTAGCGCATGTTTACATATAAAAACAATGGAAAAGTAGCACGGTGAAATGGAAAAATGCGTTCTGTGTGAATGGCCCCTTAGGGTCGGTTTACACAGAATGTGTTTTTGCTGTTAAAAACACAAGACGCAGGACAGTAGAACAAAAAAAAAGCGTAAAGTCTAGAGACGCATTTTAACGTATTTTAATTTGAGCACCACGTATTTAGAATGCCGTGTCATGACATGCAAGCGCAATGGTTAAAGACGTTTGTCTAGTACGTGTTTACATTGAAAAATAATGGAAAAGAAGAGATGCGTTCTGTGTGAATGTGCCCTTATGCTGTATTCACATGGGGGAGTCGCCATCAACGCTTGACGGAGGGCGTGTCTGAAGCTTGGTGCTGACGCGACCGACATAGTGACAACAGCCAATCACATTACTTTCTGGTGTTGCATGTACGAAGTTGGCTAGAGACTGCTCTTGGGTATTTGCATATGGCAATCTGATTGGCTGATGCCTGCATTGGTGCAAATTCTGCCACGAGTCAAACGACGCGACACGACAGAACCCACAATTCAGTAATTCAAGTAAAAGAGAAGCGTTGACGCCATCGCCCAGTATGAATGCAGCGTTAGGATGCATATAGATGAATCATAATGTTTTTTATGCAACGTTGGCGTGTAACTATCCTGCAACAATGGTATAGACTGCAACAATCTAGTTCCAGAAGTAAAATTCATTTTCTCCATAGGGAAATAGATTTTTAACGATAACTTGTAATCCTTTAAAGACAGCTTACTGTGATCTATGAGGTTGTTAATTGAACTAGTTAATTTAATTAGTTTTAAAATAATCATGTTTAACAGTGGAATTTGTGGTGAAAAACTACATTACCAATGATGCTGTACAGAAAATTCCACCAATTAGAGAGTCGAAACAACCCCACCCACTCCCATTAAGCACTGCGCATGATGGAATCAAGTCAGTCTCCCTACACTCACCTACACAAATATTTCAAAATATTTTAAATATAGTATAGATTTAAATATTTCTCCATTGTTTTTAATTTGATTATTGGGATTGTAGTTCTTTTCCTCACTAAAGCCGTTAAGTACACAGTCTTGTACCTTTTGTATTTTTATCCGATTTTCAAATACTTTTTTGCTTCCAACCAAAGTCTTGTAATGTTATGATTCACCTCGTAGCTGGTTGGATTGGCTCATAATGCTTTAACAAAGACTTTTTTTTTAAATCCCTATTGGGAAAAATGAATGAAAAAAAAACTTCAGGAACCAACGGCGCCGAAAAAGTGGCGGCGGATGTTGCATTCGATACTGGTATAACGCAGTTTACTAGTCAACTAACAGGGCTTATAAAATAACCAGCGAATTGAATTTGAAATTGCAGGTGTTTCAGAATGTGCTAATGATTATTTCAGAGCGATTGCTGAAGTGGCGTGTATGAAAATGTGTTCAAATGCAATATTGAGAATGCTGATTCATATAGAATGGGCTGTTTAGCCAGACTTGATGAAGTTAATCAATGGGAAGAGAAGTTGCCACAGTTGATTTATTCTGTGTATTTGGGATATACCAGACAGAAGGGGCTTTGCAGTTACTTTAGAATGGCAGAAGTTATTCATTATTCATTCAGTGCTCCTGATACACGTTTCAGCATGTTGGTGTTTTAACCGAAAATTTCCAGCCCTTACCTTCAATTTTTAAGCACTGATTCTGATTTTCTAATGGCAGCGTACATCTTATGATGCTTCTGAAACTTTCCCAACAGTGTGTGCAAGAACGTTTCTACACAGCTGACATTTCTACTTTCTCCATAGGAGGGCAGTTTGACACTTTTTTGTATGGTAGTCAGTGTAGATCCAAAGACAGTGATCTTGATTAGTGATGTGCTTTATGTTTTCTGCTTCGGTTCTCACAAGGAGTCAAAGTGGCGCGTGTTTGTGAGCGTGACTGTAACGGGGAAAAAGGTGGAGTGTTTCTGTTTCTTTACGTATATGACTCTGTGACATATCACTATTGGAAAAAGAGAGGTTAAACCGTGGCAGTTGCTTTTGTAAATATATGACACATTATAGTTATCTTAGCCTAGCTGTTTAATTTGTGTGTCCATGCAAGTTTAATATTTTAAAAATAAATAGAACATTGTGTCTCAATTGTGTTATATGAAAATATATTTAAACTAGATATCTTAAATTATTGTTTTATCTTGTCAAAAGCTTCTATGTTCTATGAATAATGGTTTCTCTGGACCATTTTATAGACTTGTCTGCACAAAATGCAATAAAGTTCAAGTCATTTATTACAACTATTTTTGTGTTTTCATTTGTAAGCGAAAGAAATCATTGGTTGTTTATTCTAATGTGCATTATGATGTGGAGTCTCGAGTGAGAGTTTTCTTCTCAGAAATGTAATGTTTTTATTAAAACATATTTAATTCAGGATAACAGAGGGACTGTCCTCAACTTAAAACTAAATAAATAATCAAATTTCACATGTATGTTCCTCAGACCCGTTTTTTAATATCTGCTTTATTCTGTTTCTTAGTCGAATAAAAGAACATGAGGATGGCACACTGAACTGATATAAATAACTGGCCCTTTTCCTATCATCTCATTTCAGTGTGCGATGCTGTTGTATTTTGTGGAATAATAAATTATACTGCAGCATAAGGAAGTTTCAACTCCAAATATCCCCATTGTCATTTTAAAGAGAAATTTCACTACTATCTGAAGAACTCCATGTTTTTGAATTACATGAATTTGACAGCCTCTTTTATCTTTAAAGAAGACAATGTTTATATGTGAATAAAAGGCTAAATTCAATCTGTTCATCATATAAAGTGATCAAATTTGGATCGCTCGATTCATATGGATTATTTTTACAATCTCTTTATGAACTTTTTGAAGTGTCAAAGTAGTTGAGTAGCTGTCAATGGAAGGACAGAAATCTCTCCGATTTCATCAAAAACATCCTCATTTGTGTTCCGAAGATGAATGAATGTCTTACAGGTTTGGAACGACATGAGGGTGAGTAATTACCGCACTTCCATATTCTTCAAAAAGCTTAGGGAAGGCGTGGGCATACAGCGTAAGCTTTTTGAAGAATATGGAAGTGCGGTTTTGGCAGAAGCACATGCAAAGGTGATCATTTGTTTATATAAAGCATATACATTTAAAAAAAAAATCGAAATGACCGATCTTTTTGCTAGATAAGACCCTTATTCCTCGTCTGGGATCGTTTAAAGCCTTTTGAAGCTGCACTGAAACTATAATTTTGACCTTCAACCGTTTGGAGTCCATCAAAGTCCACTATAAGGAGAATAATCCTGGAATGTTTTCATCAAAAACCTTAATTTCTTTTTGACTGAAGAAAGAAAGACATGAACATCTTGGATGAGATGGGGGTGAGTAAATTATCAGGACTTTTTTTTTTTTTTTTTGAAAGTGAACTAATCCTTTAAGGCTGATGCCATTTGAGGGTAAAATGACTATTCCAGCCTGTGGCTGCTATCTACTGTTATAGTGATAGGTGAGAAACAAAATGTAAATACAAGTAATATGCTGTTTGTGTTAAAAGTTAAAATATCTGATCAATGGTGGGCAGAAATAGTGAAACTAGCCTTTGCCAACAGGGTTGGCTATTTGCACTCAGTGTAAACAGCTACTGCCTGAATACAAAGTTGTTTAAACAAATGTACCGGTAATGTGCTTGTTCAGTTGACATTTTACAATGTTGTTGAGAAAAAAAAAAAAAAAAAGTCAAGATGAAAACATTTAATATGTTTGCCTGAAACATAACAAAGGCAGGTATGCACAGTTTCACACATATCTTTCCTTAAACATGTCAGCACGTCCACCTCCACATACTTTTCTAGATAGTGTATTCAGATTTATCAGTTGTGGTGTTTGCAATCCTTTAGTTCTTTCATTTAAATTTCAGTGTTCCTGTAGCTCAAACATTAGAGCATGGCATTAGCCAAGGTCACGGGTTCAGTTCCCAGGGAATGGACAAACTAATTTCTAAGAAAGAGAGTAATATACCTAGAATGCAGTCTAAGTTGTTTTTGAAAAAGAGATCTTTTACAATTATGGCTTACAGAAGCAGAAATCATTATAGGGTAAACTTTTATAGTGGTGAATGGATACAATTTTTGTGTTCCCATTTGCCTCGATAGCAAAAGAAAGAACCCACAATGGTGTCTCTATGACTTTCCAAAAGAGGAAAAAAAATATAGACAGACTGATTTTTTTGGGTCAGATGAGGGGAAAATGTTCAATTTTCCGCCACTTCCTTTATTAAAAACACCCTTGGAGCAGCTTTGATAGTTTTCTGTGATAATGCCAAGGTAAGAAAACAAAGTACAGTGTTATGAATGTACATTATTTAATTATATATATATATATATATATATATAAAAACAGTATATGTTCATGATTTTAATTACTATGGAAACACATCACAGTCTGTGAAAGGGGCCCATCAAGGATCAAGATGTTTAGAACATTGTGTCCCATAAATAGTCTCAAGGACTTCTTGCATCTACATACACTGAATATAATCTGAATAATGCAGACATAGAGGTGCTGTTTGTTCTAATAGAGGTCAACATGAGCAGCCGTTCATATTCTGCACAAAATAACAGCAGAAGAAAATGTCAGTGAGCAACAGCAAATAATTCTATCTATCTATCTATCTATCTATCTGTCTCTCGTGTCTCTATCTATAAGGGCAAAAGTACACTTTGAATAATCATGCATTGATTAAGCTTCTACAATACGTTCCTTGAAGCTCAACAAGATTTAAAAATAAACACTGATTACATGTTCCATTTACTCTCAATACTTCGTCATTAACAACTTTCAATTGAAACCTCACTGGCTTTCCAAAATAGAAACGTTTGCATATTTAAATGCATATGGGCAGGTCATTTTGTTCTGTGTTATCAGCACTATTAGGAAACAATAATGTGAAACCCTGATGAAAGTGCATGAACTCAGCAGTGAGCTTCTATCATGATTGTCACTGATTGTGCCATTGATCTTTGCAATAAACAGTTTAATGAGTTTCTTTAAGTCTTCCTCACCCTATCTATCAATCTTTTGTGATATGATTATTTAAACTGGGTCTATACCACAGCCTTTGTTGAAGTTTAAAAAACTGCTGAGTAATTAAATCCTGGGAATGGTTATTACTAAGGGCAAAGTGCAGCTGGCTTCCCCTTTGCTTAAGCAGCATGTGGATGATGTAACTTCATGTTTAAGCCAATGGACAGCTTTCTGCTTATCAAGTTACAGTAGATAAAATAAATAAGTGTCACTGGAAGAGAAAGGAGGCAGGAGTGCTGGCTCTGTGCTCAGTTACAGTCAAAATGAAGAGCAATTCAACAAATTTGCGTGTGCGGCTTCCTGCACTAATTTTTGCATTGGAGGTCATGATTGTGGTCCTCTATTTTGTCTTTGTGACGTACGATGATCATGCAAATGCACTTCTACAGAACAACAAGACACGGCCCATGGAGAATTCATTGTATCAGAACTATCCATTTTTTGCTGACATTCAGGTGATGATATTTCTTGGATTCGGCTGCCTTCTGGCCTTTTTCCGCCGCTATGGTTTTGGTGGAATGGTGTTTAACTTCCTAATTGCCACATTTACCATTCAGTGGGCCATTCTGGTCCAGGGCTTCTTTCAGTTTTACTATGATGGAAAGATTCATCTTGGTGTGCTGAATCTGATCAATGCAGAGTTTGCCTGTGCCGTCGTGCTGATCTCTTTTGGAGCAGTGCTGGGAAAGACGAGCCCTGTGCAACTCCTGGTAAGTTTGTCATTTTTGCAGCAGGTGGTTTGATATTAGAGATTGCAGCATTTTCCGTTATCCATTGCTACACTGTTTCACTAAAAAGATACAGTGGAAAGATGCGGGGGACATTCACATTCATTATATTATATTCACAAAAAGTAGATATTCACCTGTTTTATGTATGTGATAAACATGCATCAAAAACAAAAGTCCACTGCTTGTTGCCAAAATCATCTTCCTTTTAAAGCAGCATCCCAACCATTATTAGGAGTTCCCTACGGAAGCATCTCTGTGTGAGATAAACTGTTAATTTGTTGCTAAACTTGCAAAAAAGAAGTACACTAATACTTTATTAAAACATACTTAAATAATATACTTTAAAAGATATATAAATTGAATGTATTGTATTCATATAATTGATTGAATGTTAATTGCAATTAAATAAAGGTGTATTACAGTTTGAATGCAATTAGCTAAACTTTAGAGTGTTTTTGACCCACTTAAGTTAGACTTAAAGGGATAGTTCATCCAAAAATGAAAATTAAGTCATCATTTACTCCCCCTCAAGTTGTGCCAAACCTTTGTTCTGCTGAACACAAAAGAAGATATTTGTAAGAATGTTTGTAACCAAGCAGATCTCACCCCCCATTGACTGTCATGGTATTTTTTTCTTCTTCCTGCAATGGTAATCAATGGGGGGCGAGATCTGCTTGGTTACAAACATCTCCTTTTGTGTTCAACAGAACAAAGAAATTTATACAGGTTTGTAACAGCTTTAGAAGGAGTAAATTATGACTTAATTTTCATTTTTGGGTGAACTATCCCTTTAAGTACATCTGGCCTGGTTTCACAAACAGGGCTTAGATTAAGCCAGGATTAGACCTTAGTTCAATTAGGACATTTAAATAGATTTTATAAATGTGCCTTAGAAAAGAACATTACTTGAGACAAAACAATGGCAGTGACGTATTAAGATATGTCAGTGTAAGTTGCTTAAAACAGCTCAAACATTAAGCATTTTAGTCTGGGACTAGCTTAAGCTTCTGTGAAATTAATTTTATATTTACTTCTGTTGTCTTTGAAATATTGTTAAAGTGTACTTCTGAATATTCATTGTAAACTAAAATATACTACTGAAATTGTATGTTGTATGTATTTAATAATAAAGTTGCAAAATACAGTATATTAACTGTAAATGTAATATCAAATAACACACTATAATCACATACTTTACATCTGTTTTAATGTTAGTCAACACATCAAAGTAAGTGTACTTTAAAGCACAACAAAAGATTTAAAAACAATGCACTTTAAAAACATTTAACATTTTTATAAACTGCACTTTTTAAAACGTACTTAAGTTAGTTAAGAAACAGTTATGAAAGTAATAATAATACACTTAATAAATACACTTAAGTGGCCTTATATTTCATTAATTTTATTAACTGCAACTACAGTTGCTATTGTTTTTAAATATACTTTTAACGATTTAGTTCACCCAAAAATTAAATTTATGTCCCACTCGTGCCGTTCAAAACCCGTAAGACCTTCTTTCATCATTGGAACACAAATGAAGACATTTTTGATTAAATCCAAGGTTTTTTCCGTCCCCCGTAGAAAGAAATGCAATTGCCATCATTAAGGTCCATAAAAGTATTAAAGACATTAAAATGGAAGTTAAAATAGTATATGTGACATCAGTGGTTCAACCTTAATGTTATGAAGCGATGAGAATTCTTTTTGTGTGTAAAAAACAAAAATAACGACATTATTCAACAATTTCTTCTCTACCCTGTCAGTCTTATACGCAGCTGACACAATGAACGCAGTTCAGCGCTTCCGTGTTTACATCCGAACGTTGGCTCAGTATTGGCTGGCAATGTTCACGTGAACACCACGACACATGGGTGTGATGCTGACACAGGAGCTGGCCAATACTGAAGAGGCGTTCAGACATAAACACGGAAGCACTGAACAGAGTCAACTGAGTACGAGACTGACCGAGAAGAAGTTGTTCAATAATGTTCTTTTTTTTTTTTTTTGCACACAAAAAGTATTCTCGTCGCTTCATAACATTAAGGTTGAACCGCTGTAGAAATGTTGACTTTTTTAACAACGTCTTTACTACTTTTCTGGACCTTGAATGATGGTAATAATGTTGCTTTCTATAAAGGATAAAAAAAATCTTAATTTGTGTTCAGAAGATGAACAAAGATTTTGTGGGACTGGAACGACATGGGGGTGAGTACTTAATGACAGAAATGTCATTTTTGGATTGCGTTCTTCACATAGATGCACATGATGCTGCCTTTAGAACTTAGTTAAATAAAGCATTCTTAGATGCAATAAATAAGATAATTTTTTGGATTGAACCCATGTAGCCTTAAAGGCCCACTGAAGAGTGTTGGAACACACAGCATTATTCAATGTGTTGACGTAATTTCAACTGAAACAGGAAGACTATATCGATATATATCGAACAGCCCCGCCCCTTTTTAAAATAGCCAATAGCATTTTGTTTATGTCACAGCTCGCTAGAGCCGTAAGACCCTGTAAAACCTCTCTTTCCTTCTAATCTCGAACCGTTTCTCCTCATAATGTCCTTTATATCGACTGTGCTCGCGTTGCGGTGGTTCATGTGACACTAACGCGAAAACGGACTTCATTCGCATCAAAAGGAAAGCATATTAACACTGTCTGACTGTTCCCTATTCTCTATATCAGGGATGGGCAACTGGAGGGCCAGTGTCCTGCAGAGTTTAGCTCCAACCCTAATCAAACACACCTGAACCAGCTAATCATGGTCTTTATGATTAGTAGAAAGTTATAGGCAAGTGAGTTTTTATCAGGGATGGAGATAAACTCTGCAGGACACTGGCCCTCCAGGACCGGAGTTGCCCATCCCTGCTCTATATAGTGCACTATGTGCCATTCACCATGTAGAAACTAGTAAATGTGTGAAGAAATGACACGATTTCAGCCAAGGCTTCAGCGTCTGTAAGAGTGTAGGTGGGGGCGGGACTTCAGATTCTAGAGAGCATTTGATTGGACCGAAGATTTGATGAAAAACTGAAGTGCGATGTGATGTCATGAAAATCTGTGATCCATTTTAGCGGATGTAAGAGACTGTAAGATTTGAATGCTTATAGCTCCTAAATGTGAATTTTGTCATTGTTTTGGAACACATCAGCTTATTTATAACCTTAAAGGGTTAGTTCACCCAAAAATGAAACTTCTGTCATTTATTACCCGTAAGACCTTCGTTAATCTTCGGAACACAAATTAAGATATTTTAGTTGAAATCCGTTGGCTCTGTGAGGCCTTCATATGGAGCAATGACATTTCCTCTGTCAAGGTCCATAAAGGTACTAAAAACATATTTAAATCAGTTCATGTGAGTACAGTGGCTCAATATTAAGCGACGAGAATATTTTTGGTGACGACAAAATGACGACTTATTTAGTGATGGCCGATTTCAAAACACTGCTTCATGAAGCTTCGGAGCGTTAAGGCCCCGGTATACTTCAAACGAACTCGAAGAACGAACTGATGTGACGTCATTTCGAACAAAATCAGGCCAAAATGAAGTTCATTTTGTGTTCTTTTTGGAAGTTTGAAACGGCTTGCCAAAGCGAACTTTCAGGAAAAGTTAGCTCCAGCTGCAAAACACCTTCGTACTATTGGTCAGTGATGATAACGTAACAGGAGGTGTGCGCTGAGGCTCCGCCTTCACTCGCGTGGGACGCGTCTTTGACTAATTTCGTGTGTTGAATTCATCGAGGTAAGAGCTCCGCGGGTGAAAACATGAACACACTGGATAGCCAATTTATAATACAAAATGAAGTTGTGCTTCTCATAAAATGAGGCACTAATACTCTTTTTCATGTTTGGTACTGTAAAGCTGCTTGAATAAAGTTCAAATAAAATAAAAATCTATTGAATAAAGTGCTATATGAAGACGTGACGTGACTGGAGTGCTAATTTGCAGAGCTTGTGCTAACATACCAATGCAGTTATGATCAGACGCTTTTCTTATGCTTTCTATAATAAATGCTTGCTGTTTTCTCATTTTTGTTGTTTATTTTGTTACTGAGAAGAAAGTGCATGGCACATATTTGCATATTCATCTAACCGTCGCTCTCAGCAGAGTGGGTGGCGTCAGATGTTCGATTACAGTATATCGCTGGTCACGCATTTTGAACTTCGTTTTACCCCTAAACGAAGAAAGAAAAATAACTTTGTTTGAAGTATACCGGGGCCTTTATGAATCAGCGTATCGAATCATGATTAGGATCATGTGTCAAACTGCCAAACTGCTGAAATCACGTGACTTTGGTGCTCCGAACCGCTGATTCGACACGCTGATTCATAACGCTCCGATGCTTCCTGAAGCAGTGTTTTGAAATTGGCCATCACTAAGTAAGTCGTTATTTTGTCTTTTTTTGGCGCACCAAAAATATTCTCGTCACCTCCCTATGGAGGCCTCACGGAGCCATCGGATTTCAACTAAAATATCTTAATTTGTGTTCCAAAGATTAACAAAGGTCTTATGGAATGGCATAAGGGTGAGTAATAAATGACATAATTTAAATTTTTGGGTGAACTAACCTTTTAAGGCTAACATATCAATACTAAAAGCTTAAATTTTGATTTCAGGGGGACTTTAAAATGCCGCCTATGTAGGCAGCATACCAGGTTTTGGGATGGCTCAATTGTGTCACACTGTTGTTAGTACATTTATGTCAACAAGATAAATCGAATTGTACTCCCTATTTGTAAGTCACTTTGGATAAATGAATAAATGTAAATTTGCACATAGCACACATCCTCATACTACATTTGTGTATTGTTTATAGGTGATGGCCTTGCTCGAGATTCCTTTGTTTAGTGTCACAGAATGGGCGGTCCTGAAATACCTGAAGATCACCGATGCTGGTGGCTCGATCCTCATCCACATTTTTGCCTGCTACTTTGGACTGGGTGTCACCTTTGTACTCTACAGACCCAGCCTAAACGAAGGACACCCAAAAGAGACGACAAGTTACCAGTCGGATCTGCTCTCCGTGATGGGAACACTGTTCCTCTGGGTGTTTTGGCCATCTTTCAACTCAGCGCTGACCTTCAAGGGTGACGACCAACACCGAGCCGTCCTTCACACATTCATAGGTCTCAGTGCCTCCACGATCACTGCCTTTGCCCTGTCCAGCATGCTCAGCAAGAATGGCAAGATCAGCATGGCCGATGTGCAGAACGTAACGTTGGCCGGTGGTGTAACTGTTGGGGCCTCAGTGGACATGATGATTTCACCAGGCGTTGCTTTTATACTGGGGATCCTGGGATGTATTGCGTGCATGCTGGGGTACAAATACCTAAGCCCGTTCCTGGCGCGTCGGCTGCGATTGCAGGATCAGTGTGGCATACACAACCTACACGGCCTAACGGGACTCATTTCCAGCCTAGCAGGAATCTGCGCCATCCTGTTGGCGACTGAGGAAACGTACGGCCCCAGTCTCTACCAGACCTTCTCTCATCGGGCACCTCCAGAAGGAGACCCTCTGCTAGCGAAGTTGCAGGTATTAATCCCGGACCTGGAAGCGGGCTTGGGTCGGAGCGCACGGGAACAGGCGCTCTTCCAGGTGGCAGCCGTGTTCGGGACCATTGCTGCGGCGGCAGTGGGCGGTTTGCTGACTGGTGTAATTCTCAAGCTACCGTATCTGGCTTCCCCCAGTGATGAGAAATGCTTTGATGATGAGCTTTTCTTTGACGTTCCTCCAGATTACAACTGCGTAAACGGACCACAGGATGTATGGTCTTACGTTCTCAGAGACACAAACAAAACTGATGCTGACTGAAAAAAAGCTGCACTTGAAAAAGACTGATGTTTGACAAGAGCATTAAATAGGAGGAATAAATCTCAATGTTGGACTAGACCATAAAATATTATGGACTTTAGAATCGAGTACTGTGTAACTTGCTAAATGGTGATTATATTTACCCAAAAATGGTTTATTTTAATATTTGATGCATGGGATAAGGTTCATATACTGTTTTTGTATTGGAATATATAAAGTGTATACTTGATTTTGATAAAATTATGTATTTGTAAGATTTTTTTTTTTTTTTTTATGATTCAAATATTTCTATATACACCAGTTAATTTTCCATTTATAAATTTTAGATTACCCATATGGAAATAATGTACTTTAAAAGAAAATTCTGCAAACTAAATGTAATGTTTTTGGATTGCATATTATATGCAATTAAATTAAAATGTATTATAGTTTAAATATTAAATGCAGTTAGCTGAACTTTAGAGTGCTTTTTGACCCACATCTTTGTGTAATTATATAATTACTTCTATTACATTAAAATATACTTTAATGTTATTTCCATTGAAAATTGTATGTCATGTATTTAGACATTTGTAATTTGCAAATGGGACATGTAAATATTACCTTTACATGTGCTTTGTATGTTAGTCAAAACATTAGAATAAGTGTACTTTAAATCATGACAAAATATTATTAACACAATGATTTAAAATGTATTATAATGTAAAACTTTTAATTTGACATTTTTATTACAAGTTTTGTACTTAAGGGTCTTGTCATGAAAGTATACTCTAAGTTCATTAAAATGACCTTTTATTTTATTAATATTATATTATCTGCAAGCAATTTTTTAGTATTTTGAGCACAACTATCTGTATTTCTCATTGAGTAACGGCGGCAGCAACACCTCCCTCTTTGAACAAAAGATAAAGCAATATTAAAGTTAAACCGTTAACAGTTCAAAATCTAAAATATGATGTACATTACATTTCAAGTGATAATGTTATCTTGATGACAAGTTATAAATTAACAGGTTGATTATATTTATTGGGGTTCAAGTCTCTTCTATCAGTTTTAGACAGAAACACACACACACATTAAGTATATTAAGATATGATATAAGTGCATGCAGTAAAAAAAATTGCTGATTGATGACACTAAATAGGTCAGTTATACAAGGATTATAAAAAAAATGGAGAGGAGAGGAGCTGTGAAAGTGTTTTTTCCCCAGTTGTTTTGGATATCTTCCATTGAATTCCATTTTATATACATGTTGATGGTCTACACTGAATGTGAATGAGAGACACAAACACTTTAACTAGTAGCTAATGTACAAGACCTTATCATAGCCTTATCTTTAAAACGGTTATGTGCCGTAGATGTTGGGAAATATTACTTGGGGGTAAATGGGGATATAGCCTAATAATAAATGCAAGAGTGGTGGAGGTATGTCTGTAAAAGAAGAGGGAAGGCTATATTGATGATTCAATTTGAAAAGATTTATTTTTCCAAGTACAAAGTGAAAAGGTGAAAACTATTTACTATATTTACAAGAGACGAATAAGAACAATACATCAACAAACTAAGGTGGGAGTGAATACATAAAACTTAACTATCAAAAAAAAAAAATGCATTAAAGACTTCAGCATAAAAAACACCCTAACTAAACTACTCTATCAGAATAAACAAAACATAGAGGGGGTGCCACTCTTTCCTAAACCTAGTGTGTCTAGTTGGACGTTCCTGGTGCCATCAGTGTATGTCGCTCGACTTACTTGCCTGCTGCCTCCTTCCCAGCCAGACTTGAGAGGAGACAGAACAAACGCAGGTGTGTCAAAACTGTACACTCAACATCCACAATACTAACACATTTCGGTCTTGTACACACATATACATTAACTCCAGCAACTGCAATAATCAAAAACACAAACTCAAGCTAACAAGGGGGTGTATGCGGGCACACCAACAACGAAACACGCAAAAAGCTGTCTGTCTGTCGACAGAGCTGTAAATTACGGGTATTTATTTATCGGAATGTTGCAAGGTGATTGGCAGCGTGAACAGTGATGTCATCTTTCATATCGAAGAGTGACAGGCTGTTCGTCCAATAGAATCTGATACACAAAAGAGGCTTTTAAAACAACAACAACAACAAACAGGTACACGATTAGATTACCTATTTGATATTGACTTCAGCTGGCCAGTATATTTTAATAATAAGTATTTAACTTATTTAATATATTTATCATATAGATATCTTTTAATTTTGCTTTAGAAAAAAACAGATAATAAGGAAGAAACATAAGACAACAATAGTCTATATTATTTATATAATATTAAATTAATATTACATTAATTTTTTATATTATATTAATATTACATTTATTTTAGATTAATATTAAGGTATATATTACACATGATGTATGACATTAAAATGTATATATTATATTTGATATTTACATGCTATGAAATGACTCCACCCGTGTTTACAAAACGCTAGTTTCTGTAATTCATGTGGGAATTATGCAATAACAGAGGTTTATCATCGGGGGGTTTCACAGAAACAAAAGCACTACAGTCGAAAAAAAAAGACATTCAAAATGCTCCTTGACTTTTATCTACATCACGAAACGATAGGAAACCCTGCCCCCTATGAGCGTCCATTTTGGGGAAAGCAGGAAGTTGTCTTGTGGGGGGGAAACCTCATGACAAACATAACTGAGCTTCTTAAATATCCACTGATATATACATCGTGATTTCTTTTTGTTTGAATGATTGTTGGGTGTATTTGTTGCTCGTCTATAGGCGGATCTGACCGTTTGTTTTGCAGTTGTGCTGAGTGTCAAACTTCACGCGCGCGTAGCAGAGGTCGCGACGACAACCGGAGTCCTAAATAAAACCAGGTAATATTTGCCAAAAGCGGTTCTTGGTCTAATTACGAGGTTGGTTCAGATTTAAATGTAAATATTACATAATTTACAGTGTGCTGTCAGTCAGGATATGAGTGTTGCGTATAAATTAGCTGCTTATGTAATGCTGTTGTTATGCATCGAGAGCGTTTGCTGCAGAATCGAGCGTGTTATTTAAAGATCAGCAGCATCGCAGCTCGACTGTAAGATGGTTATGTTTCTGTTTGTTTCATCGATGTTGGAAGTGCTAAAATAGAAGCGTGGACGATATGTTTTATAAGGTTGGATATGTTTGTAAACAGCTTGTTGCTTTTTTTTTCCCATTTACAGCAGGTCAGAATGGCGGATGACTTCGATGTTGAGGCCATGCTGGAAGCTCCTTATAAGAAGGTGGGTTGGTGGACGACCGGAAGTTACCGGATCTCAATTTTTTTTGTAGGCTTTAAATAATTAAATTACCCAAAATGAAAAACTGTTTACTCACCATCACGTTGTTCCAATCCAAGTGAATTTCATTCTTATGAGGAGCATGAAATGACAAATTCTGAAGATTACTCTGCCTCACTCTTAAAGGTTTAGTTCACATGCAAATAAAAATGTCCTGATAATTTACTCACCCCCATGTCATCCAAGATGTCCATGTCCTTCTTTCTTCAGTCGAAAAGAAATGAAGGTTTTTGAATGAAAACATTTCAAGATTTTTCTCCATATAGTGGACTTCAATGGACCCCAAACGGTTGAAGGTCAAAATTACAGTTTCATTGCAGCATCAAAGCGATCTACGCAATCCCAGACGAGGAATAAGGGTCTTATCTAGAGAAAACATCACTCATTTAAAAAAATTTTTTTTAAATTTTACATATTTTTTAACCATAAATGCTCATCTTGAACTAGCTCTATTCTTCTTCTCTATTAGTATTCCAGCAGTGTAGACGCATCTAAGTGTATTACTGCCCACCACAGGTAAAAGTTTGAACTAAATTGTCATATACAATATGCTAGTGTAAGTATATAACAATTAGTTCAAACTTTAACCTGTGGAGGGCAGTAATACACTTAGCAGCGTCTACACTGCCGGAATTCTAATAGAGAAGAAGAAAAGAGCTAGTTTAAGATGAGCATTTATGGTTAACATGTATAAAAAATTTATTTATTTTTTTTAGAAAATGAGCAATTGTTTTGCTATGTAAGAGCCTTATTCCCCATCTGTTATCTTTTTAAGCCCTTTGAAGCTGCACTGAAACTGTAATTTTGACCTTCAACCGTTTGGAGGCCATTGAATATTTTCATCAAAAACCTTCATTTCTTTTCGACTGAAGACATAAAGGACATGGACATCTTGGATGACATGGGGGTGAGTAAATTATCAGGAAATTTTAATTTAAAAGTGAACTAATCCTTTAAAGGGCTAGTTCTCCCAAAAATGTCATTATTTACTCACCCTCAAGTTGTTCCAAACCTGTATGAATTTCTTTCTTCTGCTGAACACAAAAAAAGATATTTTGAAGAATATGGGTAACCGAACAGACTCAGGGCCCCATTGACTACCGTAGTGTTTTTCCCCACAAAAATAATTTCTTTTGTGTTCAGCAGAAGAAAGAAATTTATATAGGTTTGTAACAGATTGAGGGCGAGTAAATTATGACAGAATTTTGGGTGAAATATACCTTTAAGAGCTACGAAAGAGGACTGAGCTTTCAAGCTTCAAAAAGGGTGAAAAGCACCATAAAAATAAGTATACATATAAGGCTTGTTTACACTTGGTCACTTCATGTGTTTTTACTGATCGGATAGCTATCTGATCTGTTAAAACTTTCCACCTTACACTTGTCCACAAACGTCTCTCCGCAAACCGGATCTAAATCCCATCTTCAATTCCCACGCTAAATGCAAATTTAACAAGTTTACATCAACGAAAGCAACAGATATGAGCTGCATTTCATTTTTCGTCTGCTAATTTCAAGATCAAAACCACAATACGAGAAAGAGAGCGGCATCAGCACTGGTAAGATAATTTAGTTCCACTACTTTTAATGAAGATGATTGTGTTTTAAGCAACTGCGACTTACTTTCAGTTTCATTTGCGTCAGTTTGCATGTCAGCTCTCTGAAGAGATACTCAGCTACTCATCTGTTTTGCAGTAGCGCTGTCATATGTGGCTATAACATACTGTCACATGTTTATTTTTTATTTTTTTTACATTTTGGGAGGAGTAAAATTTACACATGTGGCTCCAACAACCAAATGCATTTACACTTGTCCAGTTTGGATTGCGTCTCAAACCACCTCCTGAAGTGATTGGATTTAAATCAAAAGTCTCAAAAGTGTTTCGGATTGTTCTGCATTTATACCTGGTCTTTTTACAATCTGATAGCTGTCTGACCAGAGAAAACGCATGAAGTGACCAGGTGTAAACAGGCCCAACATTCGGGTTCCGTAAGTAAAATTCCCATTTATTTTTTTTCCATTGATTTTGAAAAACAGACCTGCTATGAGTTTGTCATTCGGTGGTATATGCTTTTGTTAAAGCCATCAGCCTGCATTAGTTTTTAAGTAATCATGAAAAGTGGAATTCTTGGTGAAAAACTACATTACCCATGGTTCTGCAAAAAATCTCCTCCATTCATAGAATCACGCCAAAAAGAGCTCTGTAGCGTGAAGCACTGCCTGTAACTACTTAAATAGTTGTCTATATATTCATATTTTACAATAAACTTACAGTAAACTCATTAAAGTAGTTAAGTACTTTTTTTTTCTCTCTGAATTTGAAAGACTTTTTTTCTTTACAAAGCTTGTAATGTTATAATTCACCCATTGCTAGTTTTATTAGATACTTTTGTTACTTTTATGTTGATTTTGCATTATTATAATTTTGTTTTAGCTCATAAGTCCCAGTGCTCAATTCATTTTAATTGCAGAAATTCAGAGTTTCTTCTTTTATGTTTCTCAGAAGAAAAGTAATTCAGGTTTGGAACAACATGGGTGGATGACAGAATTTAAATTATGTAAAATGTGTGAACTGAACACATTGTGTTGTCATATGGCTACTTAGAAACCCTGCATTTGTTGTCTGTGCCTGACTGAATGAGAAATGTGTATGAGAAAGAGTTGTGTTGTATAGTGTCATATCTTGAATTACAAATAAATGCCCGTCTATCTCTCTTTATAGACTTGCCTAATGATATCTCACCTCTACTCCCCTGAATACATCTTTGATTCCAGTGTGAACTGTGAAAAAAAGTAAGGTAGTAATTGCGCAATGTATTAATGTACTTTGATCCCTTAGGTAAAAAAACAAATAGACCGCCACCTTACACCATCAAATCTATTCGGTTTCAGAAAGGCGAATGAATGGCAATAGATGAAACATAATGTGACATGGAGCAGAGACAGTATTCACCTTTCACTGATGTCACCATGAGTGAAAATCTGTTGAAGGTGAAACTAATGGAGCGGCATAAATATGTATACTACCTTTCAAAAGTTTGGGGTCGCTAATTTTTAAAAAAATATTTTTGAAAGAAGTGTCTTATATTCATTAAGGGTGTATTTATTAGATTAAAAAATACAGTAAAAACAGAAATATTGTGAAACATTATTACAATTCAAAATAACAGTTTGATATTTTAATATTTTAAAGTGTAATTTATTCCTGTGATGGCAAAGCTTAAAGCTAACAGCATCTGTTACTCTACTCTTCAGTGTCACATGATCCTTAAAGGGTTAGTTCACCCAAAAATGAAAATTCTGTCTTTTATTACTTAACCTCATGCCGTTCCACACCCGTAAGACCTTTCTTAATCTTTGGAACACAAATTAGGATATTTTAGTTGAAATCTGATGACTCAGTGAAGCCTCCATAGCCAGCAATGACATTTCCTCTCTCAAGATCCATTAATGTACTAAAAACACATTTAAATCAGTTCATGTGAGAACAGTGGCTCAATATTAATACTATGAAGTGACAAGAATATTTTTGGTGAGCCAAAAAAAAAAAAAACCCAAAATGATTTATTTAATGATGGCCGATTTCAAAACACTGCTTCAGGAAGCATCGGAGTGTATCGAATCTGCTGTTCGGAGCGCCAAAGTCACGTGATTTCAGCCGTTGGCAGTTTGACACATGATCTGAATCATGATTCGATACACTGATTCATTTGTGCTCCGAAGCTTCATGAAGCAGTGTTTTGAAATCGGCCATCACTAAATAAGTCATTATTTTGTTGTTGTTGTTTTTTTGGCGCACCAAAAATATTCTCGTCGCTTCATAATATTAATATTGAACCACTGTACTCGCATGAACTGATTTAAATATGTTTTTAGTATCTTTATGGATCTTGAGAGAGGAAATGTCATTGCTCCCTATGAAGGCCTCACTGAGTCATCGGATTTCAACTAAAATATCTTAATTTGTGTTCCGAAGATTAACAAAGGTCTTACGGGTGTAAATGACAGAATTTTCATTTTTGGGTGAACTAACCCTTTAAGAAATCATTGAAATATACAAATTTTGTTATCAATTTTAAAAACATTTGTGCTGCTTAAAATTTTTGAGGAAGCTGTAATACTTTAATAATTTTTTTGAAATAGAAATGTTTTGTAACCTTATATATGTCTTTACTGTCACTTTTGGACTTTTGAATAGATCCTTGCAGAATAAAAGAACTAATTTCTTAAAACAAACAAACAAACAAACAAACGTACTGACCCCAATTCTCCTTTTAAATTAATTTTAAGTTTATGAATATGAATACTGTCTCTCTACCCAGTCTTGTGATGGTCTCTAAAATCGTTGGTTTGTGCATGCCCTTTTTAGTAATATCTCTTTATCTTAAAGGGGTCATGAACTGCATTTTTTTTATAATGTTTCCTGAGGTGCACGTATAATGTTAATATGATTTTTACATCAAAAATGGTCATAATTTAGAAATAAAAGACAATTTTCGACTCTAGATTTAGACGATCTTTTGGAAGAGGCTTGTCTGCTGTGAGACTTCAGTGTAAATGCCTACTGCTATGATTAGCCAACATTGTTGCATATGAAATAAGTATTACATGTGGCACTCTCTCGAAAACCTTTACCACGTTTTTACTATTACAGTTGTCGAGATTAACTAATTGTGAAAAGTGTTGATTAAAGCATTATATTTGGATGTACTGTTGTGGCATGAAAGGTTGCAGCGATGAGCATTGTAGCATATGACAGACATGTCTGTTGAGTGCATTAATGCAGTGATTGCAACTCAATTTTTGCACTCTCACAGATGCTTTAATCATGACAGTGCAAACATTATGTAAAAAAGAGATTCATTGTGCAGTGTAGACAGCGTCATTGATCATAGTGGGAGCTCTGGCGAGAATCCAGAACTCAGTCACTGATAAACTTGCATCGCACTGTGTGATTGACAGCTCCAGCAATTATATAGGCAGCGGACTTTGATCGCTTTCTGTATATAATTTAATCACAAATTAAATAACAGATTGCTTTCATGCTACTAAGGGAAATAATGTCAAGTTGACTGTTTAGTCACTGGCTTGATTTACAGACGCATAAACCGCAAAGAACATTTTGACTGTACATGAATCATTGCATATCATAAATCACTGATCACAGATTAGACATTGAATTAACACTGTTACTTGCATATTGTTTGCAAAGCTGCGCCAAAATTGTGACTAATTTACCTAAGAATCCAAAATGTACCAAACAAACAATGTTCCGATAAGACATTTACATAGTTGAAAATAAATAAGCACTTTTTAGTATTCTTTGGATGGTAATGTTAGTTTTAGTCCAGTGATCCTGTATCTACTCTCCTTCTCATCTCACTAACACGCCAGTGGTCAGGGCCAAAGATGTGATGATGTAGATGTAGGCGTTGATCTGATTCTGCAGAGGCGGTCTTTCGTCGCACTATTACATCATGATGTGACAAAATCCGAAATGACTTGTTTTCAGAGCTTGGTTTCAATAAAAGCTTTTTTTGGACTAACAAAGAAGCTTTGAGTTCTGAAATGTCCTCTTGCATGTTAAAAGATCAAGGGAAATTTGATTTCTCAATTCATGACCCCTTTAAAACTGAATCACCCAATAATCATTTCTATCATTAAATATAAATAGAATTTTTATGCTTTTCTAATTAACAACAAATAAGTGCCACTCATAGTTGTAAAAATGAGGCAAATGCAGGAAAAAAAAACCTGAAAGTCTTTTGATGAGGCTTTAAGTTGTATCTTTTTTGGCTGACTTTGATGCGGTGTCTTTTGGGAGGCGATATGACTAAGCCGTGTAAATCCCTGTCTGCTTCAGGACAAGCTGTGAGACAGAGATGGCATCGAGCTCTCACAGTCCAACAGCGCTAACCGGAGAAGATCACATGGACTGACATCCTCGACTCTGGAATGCCCTTTAGCATCTCTATAGCATGACAACAGCAAGACTTAGGCTTAAAATAGCAGGGTACCTATACTGATACTGATAGTTTTCAAACGATGAAGACTATCCCAGCCAACATCTTGTGAAGAACAGACCATTTGATTATATTCAATTTGCACACGCTTTTCTCCAAAGTGATAAAATGAGGAAAACCAAGCAATTTATCATGAAGGAGCCAACAATAGTAGCATTTCTGTCTTCTCTCTTATCCCCCTCCCCTCTCCATTTCCAGTGTTTCCTCTCCATCCTCATGTTGTTCTTTTGTCAATCCTGTTCAGGGTGAAAGCAAGTCTTCTAGCGCCAATGGTCATAATGAGGAACGCAGCAAAAAGTAAGCAAAAACTCTCTGTATTCTGTTGGTTCATCTTACTTTTCAGGGGGGGTTTTTTGTGTGTAAATGAAATTGTGGGTCTTTTTCCCGGTAGGAAAAGACGCAGCAACAGTCGTAGTCCGAGTCCAGGCCGTCGGAGGAGTAGAAGTGGAGGGCGCAAGAAGAGCCGAGAACGACGCAGGAGCCGCAGCCGTGAGCGAAGACGTTCACGAAGCAAAGAGCGCAAACGTTCAAGATCCCGCAGCAAGGATCGTGGTGGACGTTATCGTGGACGCAAAAGCCCCTTGTGAGTTTAACCCCTGATCACTCAATTAAGAGGATATATCTTATTTTTCTAAGTGCAGCTTTGTCTTTGTAGTGTTTGGTGGATTTAAAATGGTTGACTGTAAGAACAGGACAAAGCAAATGTCCTGTTCAATATCTAATGTCAAATGTTCGGCTATGTTTTTTGAATTTAGGGTTGTAAAACCCCAAAAATTAAAATTCTGTCATTTACTTACCCTCACGTTGTTTTGAACCCATAAGACTTTCGGTACACAAATGAAGATATTTTTAATATTCTCTCATCATGTCTGTCCCTTCATTGAAAGCTCACTTAACCAGTATTTACAAGCTTCAAAAAGTTCAGAAAGGCATCGTAAAAGTAATCCATATGAATTGAGCGTTTTAATCCAAGTCTTCTGAACAGACATTATGGCTTTATATGACTAACAGATTTAATTTAGGTTTTTACTCAAATATTAACACATACATAGAGCTCATAAAATATGGTAAACGGAAGCTTAATTGTACAAATCTCATTGGTTCTTGTGTCAAGCAAACATAGTTGAGATTTTGTTGACCGTATTTAATGAGCTCAATATGTTTCAAAGATGATTAGAAGTCATACAGGTATGGCGGGTGAGTAAATGATAACAGAATTTTAATTTGTGGGTGAACTATCCCCTAAGATAGACCATGGGCCAATTTGAATTTATTGCTACATGTTGTGTATTTGGAAAGCTCATCATAGTTTGTTGTAACTAAAATGTGGCCAGTGTCTTGCTTAATGTGCATCTGCTTTGCTAAGAATGCAGAAGTACTTTAATCTTGCATTGCTTTATGGCACATTGCTGAAGTGAGAATTTTGCTGTGTTTTTGGAGATGCGTTTTTTTATTTATTTTGAGGTATTCTGAAAATAGAAAACAGGGAGGCAACGTCTATCCAGGCCTACTGTGTTCTGGTTCATGGGGGCCACCTTAACCACAAGTTCATTGGTCAATTGGAGTCACATGACTTAGCATGCCTTTTTATGGAGCAAATTTTTTCAGGGTGCTTTCACAGTAGCACTTCAGAATTTGGTTCGTTTGGAGGATGTGAATGCTGAGCGATAAAACTTTTGTGTGTGTCCTCACTCCAAGCAGAGAGAATGTATATCTAATTTCTGCCCCCCTTCAGCAGAAATGGTCTCCCGCGTTCTTTAGAACATTTGCAGTACGTTCATGCAGATAGAACCAAAGGTTAAAAATGAACAACAAAAGTGATACAAGCAACTCTATCCATTTTAGCACCTTCTCCTTCATAGCCGTTACTTAGTAACATGGGTACGCGACTGCAGCTCGATGACGCAAGCGTACCGTGGTTTGGACCCAAATAAAATATTGTGAACAGAGAACAGTGGGGGATGGGGGCAGGGGAGCAATCGAGCTCTGGTTCAGACAAAGCAATTGAAAAAGTGAAAGCACCCTTATTAACCATGGTTCCAGAAGTATTTTTATAATATAATATCTTATCATATCATATATCATATCATAATGTTCTTACAGAGCAAACAGTGATTGCCCAAGTATTTTTTTTCCCATATATTTTCTAAAATATATGGGGGTAATATAATAATATTAACATATATTATATATATATGAGATTAATATATTTATATGATAATATTATATTTATATTAATTTCTTTGATTGCTCAGCTCTTATACCATGGTTCTTTTTTTCATGGTAACAGCAATGTCATCTCTGATTGGTAGATTTAAGGAGGATCTCCATTCAGGATTATGGGTAGTGTAGTTCTCCACCTGAATTTGGCTATTTGTTATGATTTCTAAAGAATCTAAAATCACACTTGTCTTCTACCAAAGCCACTCAACGTTACAGGTCTGATTTGGGTTATTATTATTTATTTATAATAAGAGTTATATTATTTATAACTTTTTTTTTTTTCTTGATTTAAAACTACATTTGGTTTTCACTGGATACTTGCCCCCTTGCACCAGTATGTAGTAGCCCTCGCATGGCCACAGTGGCTGAAAGTTGACTGGTTTAACACTGAGACAAACCCTTGTTTTATATGTCATAGTATGGGGCCGAAATTAAATGGTGGTCCCGGAGGGAAGACCGGCCCACAACATTTCACCAAACACAGGTGATCTCATCTGTGACTCTTGCTGCCTGTTTTGAGCTGAATGTGTGTGTTTGTCTTGAGTAATCATACACGGATGGGTAATAAACACAGACTGATGACATATTTTGATTCTAGTCGCAGGCGCTCTCGGAGCAAAAGCCCGTTTAAGAAGGACAAAAGCCCCGTCAGGTGAGACACTCATCACACTCTGCTGTAGTACTGAAGTATTTCCACAAGTTATTCCATAAGCCATTTTATTTTAAATGACACTAGATAAGGCAGAGCGAAATCTGCCACCATGGTGCACTTAAAATAAGAATAGGAACTGAAAGTGGTGGATGCAGTTATTTTTAAAAGGCGTTAACTGTTCACCTTCTGTCTCACAGTAATACTGTACATCAAGTCTACAGCTCTTGATATAAACTTCATTTAATGTGTTAGTTTAAATGAATTGTTGTTCAAAATGATCAATAAAAAGAACACATACTTAAAAATGTCATTTTAATAGAGTATATTACAGTTCATTTGGCCTGACATGAAAGCATTTTAAAAAGTTTTTGTCCTATTCAAAATCATAGACAGAAAAAAATAAATTGTTATAGTACATTGTTACATTTATTAAAGAATTAGTTCACTTGCAAATGAAAATTGCCCCAAGCTTTACTCACCCTCAAGCCATCCTAGGTCTATATGACTTTCTTCTTTCTGATGAAGACAATCAGAGAAATATTAATAAATATCCTGATGCATCCGAGCTTTATAATTGCAGTAATGCGCTACCAAACGAGTATGAGCTGAAGAAAGTCAGTGTCTCCATCCACATCCATCCATCAAAAACATATTCCATGTGGCTCCGGAGGCAGTCTGGTGGAAGCTGGATATTTTACTTCATAACTTGTTAAATATGGATATATTTTTTTTTACACAAACGCATCGCTTCGCTTCAGAAGGCCTTTATTATCCCTCCGGAGCCGTGTGGAATATGTTTATGAAGGATGGATATCAATGGAGACACTGACTTTCTTCAGCTCATACTCGTTTGGTAGAGCACTACTGCCATTATAAAGCTCGGATGCATCAGGATATTTATTAATATTTCTCTGATTGTCTTCGTCAGAAACAAGAAAGTCATATACACCTATGATGGCTTAAGGGTGAGTAAAGCTTGGGCTCATTTTCATTTGAAAGTGAACTAATCCTGATTCACTCCCAAACAGTTGATCTCAATTTAGTATCAGATTTACTACAAAATCTGATTTGGTATCAAAATTAAGGGCTATCTAGATCTACATAAATGTCATTGATACAATTATTAATGTTGTTCACAATAGTCAAAAAGTGCAACACATGTAGCCAATCAGCAGTGTCCCCTCATAATTGGCAAGGAGAGAGAGTGAGCAAAAGGGAGATTCGAAGAGACTGTAGAAAGAGAGATGGCTGAGAGACATTACAAAAATAAAATTTAAGATTAACTGTGTTTTGGATTATACAGAACATGGTTTTTATTGTTATTGCAATATATTTTGGCAAAGAGATATGAATTCAAACCTAGTAGTTTATATTGTACATGAAAAGCTTTATCAAATGGCTATGATCTTGATTTATGATTACAGAATGGCTTATGTTGTGGGAATGTCCAACAGAGATTAATTTGCCTTTATTTCCATAGGGAACGACTTATGTTTCAGTGGTTGATGACCTGTGTGTTTCTTCAAACAGGCAACCGATAGATAATCTAAGCCCAGAAGAGAGAGATGCCCGTACAGTGTTCTGCATGCAGCTCGCTGCCAGAATTAGACCCAGAGATCTGGAAGAATTCTTCTCTGCAGTGGGAAAAGTATGATGCCCCAGATTAAAGCACACTTTGTTGTGATCCCTTTTTCTCTCCATTTACTGATGTTAAATGACAGATACAACACATGAGAGCTTTTATATCCATCTTTTAAGGTCCGTGATGTGAGGATGATCTCAGATAGAAACTCTCGGAGGTCAAAGGGCATTGCCTACATTGAGTTTGTGGAGGCCACATCAGTACCATTGGCAATCGGCCTGACGGGGCAGAGAGTTCTGGGAGTCCCTATCATAGTCCAGGCCTCTCAGGTCAGAGCATCAACACAATGAAAATCCGCTGTCTGTTTACTAATCCAATGCATTTGAATCATTTTGTTGAATTGTTTGCATATTACAGGCTGAAAAGAACAGGGCCGCAGCCATGGCCAGCATGCTTCAGAGAGGTGGTGCAGGGCCCATGCGGCTGTACGTCGGCTCCCTGCACTTCAATATAACTGAGGACATGCTCAGGGGCATTTTTGAGCCGTTTGGAAAGGTGTGTTTGGCATTTGAATTGGTTTTGCTTATGCAAGCAGTTAAACTAGGATAAAACTAACATGGAGTGAATGTTATTTTTGTCATTTCAGATTGAGGGCATCCAGCTAATGATGGACAGTGAGACGGGCAGGTCGAAAGGATATGGCTTTATATCAGTGAGTTCATATACTATATATATATATATATATGACAGTGGATGACTAGTCGAAAATTCTGATCCTTCTTTATTGGTCCTTCGTGTTTGTGAGTAGGTCTGCACGATTTGAGGAAAGAATATAATTGACATATAATTGAAAGAATATAAATATAATATTTTTTAGTTTTTCTAATAAAAAATGTGATAAAAAACAATATATATATTTTAAAATCTCCAGGTTTGCTGTGCTTGTTTGTGAGCTGCACAGTTTGGCCAAAAATGTCTGTTTATATATTTATATGACTACATATTGATAATGGTAACACTTTACAATAAGGTTCATCTGTTAACATTAGTTAATGTATTAACTAACAACTAACCATGAGCAATACATTTGTTACTGTATTTGTTCATCTTTGGTAAAGTTAGTTAATAAAATACAGTTGTTCATAGTTTGTTCATGTTAGTTTGCAGTGCATTAACTAATGTTACAGTTTTTTTCGATTGCTAAACGACAGTGGGCACAACTGGAGTCACATGTGCAAAACTCTAACTACAGTCTGCACAGCAGCAGTTCATGTGGACCAAACTCTAGTTCGTTTTCATTGCTTGAACACAGTTTTCAAAACTCTACACATTTATCCCATGACTTTAACCAGAACCTGCACAACACTGTGGATTTACAGCACTTTGTTCAAATGCTAACACACTGCTGTCAAAACTGTGAACCACACATTCAAAACAGAATAGATTTCAACCTTGTGCCTTTCAAACATTGCAATTTCAGCTGAAAGGCTAAGCAGGTGTCTTGTTTTAGACTTGTTAGTGAACACAAACACATATATATATATATATATATATATATATATTAATGTAACTCATTACTGTAATTTCATAAATTACTACAGACTATTGAAGCAAACTGCTAATTTTCATTTACCTTAAAGAATTATGTTCTAAAAATTTTAATAAATCATGTGAAAGAATGTCACTCTTTTCTTTGAAGAAAATATTACTTTGTATGAAGTCACTGAAATTGTTCAAACTGTAAAGATGAAAAGTTTGTATTTTCTGTGTTGCTGTTTGATGCTAGTGTTTTTACTCTCAGTGTGTTCTGAGTGACTGTGTGTGTTATCTCAGTGAGGGTTGTGCAGTGTTTGGCTGCACTGAGCCTGTTTTGAGCCATGTGTTAACTGTTTAGCTCAGGTGACTGTTGGTAGTGCAGACTGTAGTTAGAGTTTTGCACATCTAGCTCCAGTTGTGCTCACTGTCGTTTAGCAATCGAAAAAAACTGTAAATTCAACATTTGATTTGAATAATGTATAAGTAAATGTTGAAATTAACATTAACAAAGAATAATAAATGCTGTAGAAGTGCAGTTCATCATTAGTTCATATTAACAAATGTAGTTAACTAATGTTAACTAATGAAACTTATTGTAAAGTGTTATCATAGTAATAATAATCTTTGTGATTTACCTTTTGTGATTTAATAATTGTACCAATATTTAGTTATTCATTCAGCCCTAGTTGTGAGGTCATTACTGTGATTATTTGAATTTTTCCAGCTTTTTTATATATATAAATGTTCTGACTTTCATTTCAAGAAGAAAAGGACAGATCTATTTCACCATTCTCATGCTGATTGGATATCTGTTTGTGCAGTTTGCAGATGCAGAATGTGCTAAAAAAGCCCTGGAGCAGCTAAATGGTTTTGAGCTTGCGGGGCGGCCAATGAAGGTGGGTCATGTTACCGAGCGTTCGGATGCCTCATCGGCCAGCTCCTTCTTGGACAATGATGAGCTGGAGAGAACTGGCATTGACTTGGGCACGACGGGTCGCCTTCAGCTGATGGCAAGACTCGCAGAAGGTACAGATTGAACCCTGCATGTTACCGTCTCTCAGATGTGCCAATGACTGATTCAAACTACTTGTGTATTGCTTATTTCAAATGGTTTTGTACTCATTGAAATGTGTCTTTGGGATGTTTTTAGGCACAGGACTGCAGATTCCTGCAGCTGCCAAGCAGGCTTTACAGATGAGTGGTTCTGTGGCGTTTGGAAATCTGGCAAATGGTGTGTCTTTGAGTCATTTTTATATTCCCATCTTAGATTCCATTGAGTCCATCTTCATCTAAATGCCTTGATCTAAACAAAAAGCAAAATCTGGTCTATATGTTAGATACAGAGAGGAACTATGTCATATTGCATCTATTGCTTTAATATAAACCTTCATCTGAGAAAACAGATAAACAAATCAGCCTCATTGTACTTATATCTCATTCATCTAAGACTCGATCAATTTCTATAAAGCCATAATGAGGCTTTGCGACTTAAAATCTTGCATATGGATACATTCACACTGCAAGCCATAGTACTCAATTCTGATTTATAGCTAAGATCTGTTTTTTTTTTTTTTTTTTACTGTTCACATTATTTTTTAAATACAGTAAAACAGTCTCACATGCGCAAAAGTAACAAAAACAAAGACGGCATGCAGCACACTGTCATACGGAAGAAAACAATCACATGAACTCCAATATAACTGTTCATACCGAAGTCTTATTGCAAAATATCAGACCTGTATCTGATTAAGGACCACATATGGAAGTGGCCCAAATCAGAATCAAAAAGATTAGATTCCATGTGGTTTGTCCTGTTCACACTGTTTGGAAAAAAAAAAAATCAGATCTGAGTCACAAGTAAGCAAAAAAATCTGATTTGAGCCACCTTTGCCTGCAGTCTGAACGTAGCCTACACAGCTGATGTGATTAATTTGAAGTACACTGAGGCCTTGAGAATTTGCCTCTGGAGGAGATTCGACAAATCCAGACAGAGCTTATTGACCTGCTGTTCTGTTGCCACCATTTATTTGTTCTTCAGAAGGCTTATAGCAAAAATTTTTGACTAGTGACATTCATTCTCAAGATCATATGATGTTTTGCTTACCTGGAAGCAAAGCATCATATGCAGTGGTGGTAGTAAGTTTTTTTTTTTTTGTGTATTTGTGCCACTTACAGCCTCAGCCGCACCTCCTCTTATTCCCAATCCTGGGATGAACCAAGCTATGAACCTTCCAACCCAGCCTCTGGCCACACACTGTTTACAGCTCTCCAACATGTTCAGTCCACAGACGTGAGTTGCACTAATTAATAAAACTTTCTTTGATGACATGGTGTATGTGATGTCAAATAAGATGTATCTTGGTTAAAAGAAACTTCTTGATGCATTGCTTTGTAGGGAAAACGAACCTGGCTGGGACATGGAGATACGGGATGATGTCATCGAGGAGTGCAAAAAACATGGAGGAGTTGTTCACATATACGTCGACAAGAACTCTGCTCAAGTAAGCTATAAAAGTCTACACATCCCTGTCAGAATTGCAGCTTTTAAAATATAAAAACTGAATCCAAGTAAAATCATGTCAAATCTCTTAATCCTCCTAATGCATTTGGGTTCATTTTGACCCAGAAGAGGTACATAAAAATATATAAATTTTAGTACAAAAATGAAATTTTGGATCTTTTTAAGACTTTTTTTATTTTATTTTGAGAATTTAAAACGAAAAAATGAGATATAAATAATGATATAAAAAAGATATAATGATTTAAGCTAAAATAAATTGCTACCTATCTTTTGCATTTGGGTCTGTTTTGACCTGAAGTGAACTATGGTTTTACACGTAAAAAATAAAAAAACATAAAATAATAAATAAATATAATTACACATCTATTAGTTTGATTTGTCTCAAATTACTTCTGTAAAATACTTTTAGACCCTGTCCTACACTTGCATACACATTTTTTCCTTCCCACTAGGCACAATAATTCTGAAATTAAAATAAAATGACAAATTACATTAATGACCGTTTGTGGATAAAAAGTTTTAAAAAATTTAACTCTGCTGTCACCTAATGATGAATGAAAAAAGAGATTCAGGCTGTTTTCATCTGAAAGCAAGGTTATGCGAGTAATATATATATATATATAAGATTTCAGTAATTCAGTGTCAATAATTCAGTAATTTCAATAATTTTATTGATGTTGTTTTGGTGTTTTGTTACATTTGTTTTAAGTTCAAAGGAACTTAATTAAATCAGTTGAAGTCAATGGAGTTTATACTGGTAATTCTTATATGTACTTTATAAATTTCATTTTATATATATATATATATATATATATATATATATATATATATATATATATATATATATATATATATATATATATATATATATATATATTGAAATACATTTCCTCATAATTATTGATAAAATATGTATTTTCTTGCATCAGACTGGTTTTTGTTAGTAATTTATAATATTTAAATTTTCAAAGAATTTCAATTTTTTTTTATTAATAAAAAGAAGTAAATTAAGTAATAGCATGGTTAAAACATTCAAAACGTAAAGGTGCGATGTGTAAATTTTTGAGGATCTATTGACAGAAATGCAATATAATATACATAGCTGTTTTCAGTGGTGTATAAAGACCTTTTATAATGAACCGTTATGTTTTTATTACCTCCATACACTGTGGGTCTACTTACATGTTAAGTCACCATTTTGCGCAGACATGTTTCTACAGTAGCCCTAAATGGACAAACTGCTCTACAGAGCGCGTTTGATTAACTAACTAATCTGCTGTCTCAGACGATGCCATATTTGTCCTGTGTTGGCCACCGCAGCTTCTCTGCATTGCAATTTGCAACCTCACCGCTAGATGCTGCTAAAAATGTATTTTATTTTCGCACTTTCACTTATTAATGAGAAGTAACTGATCAGATAAACAATGGTTTTACTTGAAAAATATTAAGTTATGACTAAAGCTTACGTTGGATCCAAACAGGTGTAGGCAAAGTTTTTTTGTTGTTTTTTTTATGCATTAGGTGGGTTAATATGCAGTCTTGTTATTTCACCTATGACCAGTCATAATGTTGTGGCTCATCAGTGTATACATACATATATAAACACCCACACATATACATATATGTAAGGGCAAGTCTCACACACACACACACAAAAAAAATACGCACACATATATGCATTTTTTTTTTTTTATGTTTTTGTGAGACTCACCCTTACATTTTAGGACTTAAGATCATCAAAGCCTTTCTTGTTTTCCCCAATATGACAAATCCTCACTCTTTCTCTTGTTTGGCAGGGAAATGTTTATGTAAAATGTCCAACCATCCCAGTAGCAATGGCTGTTGTCAGCGCTCTGCACGGGCGGTGGTTTGCAGGTAAACCTGTCCCATTTTCTCCCATCTTTGAAGTTTTTCTCTTTTAATAGACTACCTTGCATGGGCTATGCGTGACATTAATCGCAATCTATTTCCTTTTTACAGGTAAAATGATCACAGCTGCCTACGTGCCCCTCCCTACATACCATAACCTGTTTCCAGACGCTGCCACAGCCACGGAGCTCCTGAGGCCCATGCACCGGTGATCCAGCCCATCGCTTTGGCTCGGACCCCTGCCACCCACTGACCCTGCTTCATCTGGAACCCCAATGCATCCGTACTCCTTCCCAATTGAACTGCTGTGGGCCTGAGACAGTCCTGTCACTGAGGGCCACTTAATGTATGAAGTTAGATTTCACAGTTGGACAGCATTTTCAGTCTCGTAATGGCAAAAGCAAACTTCAGACCAGCTCTCAGCTTTATGTACAGTGGTATATTGATAAGTGAAAACCTGTAACATCCGTCACCCTCTCTAGATGAGTTCTTGACTCTTGAAAACCAGTTTTGAAGATTCTGGGTTTTTTTAAAAGTTATTTGACCGTCTTTCTCTTTGTTTTTGTAAGGATAGAAAAGTTTCTTCAGCTGTTTGGTCGTCAAGTCAAGGAAAATTTTCACTGTCTTCATCTTTTCAAGACAGACATTGTGTTGTGAGCTATTGGTTCATTTTTCATTCTGGTTCTTCACTTTTAAGCAACAAAAGACAACCAAAAAAATGTTTGTTTTTTTTGTTTTTTTGTTTTTTTTTCTTCTGGAGAGTCTACTCGAGCTGTTTAGCTTTCTAAAACAACATTGAATTTATAACTTTTCATAATCAAGAATTGATTTTTCTAAAATCTTCTACGATTAAAAGACTTTCACAGCACTGTGTAAAATGAGTTTTGTCTTTTGTATTCATGATGATATATGATGTGTTGTTGGATATCCTGAACACCTCTAGAGGGAGCTGGTAGATTGTGTTCATTGAATAAGGATGTTTTTGTAAGTATTAAAGGGATAGTTCACCAAAAAATTGAAATTCTGTCATTTAATGACCCCCATGTTGTTCCAAACCCATATGACTGACTTTCTTCTGTGGAATAATATATATAATATATTATTCCATTATTATGTTATTAATATATATAACATAAATATAATAAAACAAAACATAAATATAAAAAAAAAAAATTGATCAAATCAATCATTGGAAATCATTGGTCACCAAAGCTGTTTGGTTACCAACATGATATCAAAAAATATAATCTGCAGAAAAATGAAAGAAGAAAGTAAGTCATATGGGTTTGGAATCACATGAGGGTGAATATATGACCGCATTTTCATTTTTTGGTGAACTATATTTTTAAAGTCACCATGAAATCAAAACAGACAATTCTTGTTTTTGTTTTATGGAATATTGCAGTATTTATTATAAACAATTTATCCATGCACATCTTAATATATATTTTAATTCATGTTCCCCCATAATCTTTAATCAAAATAACTTCCCCTCCCTCTTTCAGTGAAATCTCTTCTCCGATCACAGCAATAGCAAACCACAATGATCCAACGATCTAATTAATTCCCGATGGACAAAATCAAGTCCCGCCCAACATTTTTTTCTTGTTCGAGAAGCCGTTTCATTTGTATACGTCACAATGGGAAGGAAAGACTCAGAATTTCTGTTTCATGCCGACTTTAAAGCAATATTGTCTGGCTGAGTATGGTGGAAAATTATAATATGACATAACTATTTTTTTTAATTAGTACTTTAAAATATGAAGATCAAACCTAGATAGTTTTTCTAAACATTAATATTAAAAAAAACTATCCAAAATGAACAAACATGTTTACCAGTAAATGTGTTTGTGTTGTGTTTCTACAATATAAAATCAAAATGATCTTTTATCTACTTTAAAGTCGCCAGGCTTTATCTAGAATCTCGATGACAGCTCTGCACACTTGCACTGCTTTAGTTATTTCAAAGATGCAGTGAAATATTGTATTGCATCTTGAACTTTAATATTAACCTTAATCAGAGACAACCGTTTAATATAAAACTCATCTCAAAAGATATAAACATTGGAGAAATGCCCTCTATCAAATTCACTGTAATTACAACTCAAGAGTCGATCAATTCCAGAATCCCATAATGGAGCTTTGGGGCTTAATGAAATATTGCATATCCTGTAGCTGGTTAATTTGGTTTATTTGAGGTACACTGAAACCTTGGGAATTTGCCTCAGGTGGTCACTCAAATCTGGCAAATCCGAGCTGCTAAAGCCAAACCTACTATTCTGCCCAATCACAGGATAAACCAGCTCATCTACAGGCATTATTCCAAATTTCCCAGACAACAAAATATTAAATGGGATGTGTCTCTGCTAAATGAAAGTTGTGGCGATTTTTTTTCTCTGTGTGAGCCAGATATCTTATATGTGTGGATGTGCTGCAATACCTGTGCAATAAACCTTTCAGCCAATCAGAGTCAAGTATTCAGACAAACCATAGCATAATGGTGTATAATTCTTATAAACGTAAAGGGATAGTAAACCAAAAATGAAAACATGTATGACTTTCTTTCTTCAGTGGAACTCAAAAGAAGATATGTTGCCGACCAAACAGTTTTGGTTTCACTGAAAAAAACAATGAGCTATTTCTCAAAATATGCTCTTTTTGGACTTCCAGAACCAGAAACATGGAGAAACGTTTCCTTTGTTGTTTTAGAAACTCTGATGAAGTTTCTGCAGCCACTAAATCATAGGTTCAGGTGTCCAAAAAAAAAAAAAAAAATCCTCAATCCTCAGTGTGGGTTGAATGCAGATTATAGAACATCCACTGAAAGAGGACACAATGTTCTTCAAAATGTTCAGCTTTTACGTCATCCCTCAGTGGACCAGCAGACTGGAGTTCTGTGAGACTTCTGTAAAGTGTCCAGAACCCCACAGACCATGACACAGTGTCTCTGCTACTGCCTTTGAGGAATTCTGCTCTCATCTGTGATAGTAAATCAAATGTGAAATTAAATCACCCAGACCTCAGACAGACCCTATTGTCTGCCAATCGATCTGCGTCATCTCAGTGAGTTTGAAAAACCGTTGAGAGCAGAGGCAGCTTCAGTTGTTTCCATCCATATAATGATTATTTTACTATTTTTATTATATTACTACAACTACTACAGTAATCTACTATTGCTAATTACATTTATTAATTCTTTTATGATTACTATTATTATTATTAAAGGATTAGTTCAAATTAAAATTTCCTGATAATTTACTCACCTCCATGTCATACAAGATGTCCATGTCCTTCTTTCTTCAGTTGAAAAGAAATTAAGGTTTTTGATGAAAACATTCCAGGATTTTTCTCCATATAGTGGACTTCAATGGACCCCAAATGGATGAAGGACAAAATTACAGTTTCAGTGCAGCCTCAAAGTGTTTTACACGATCCCAGATGAGAAATATCCCATCTAGAGAAACTATCGCTCATTTTCTAAAAAAAATGAAAAAAATAAAATAAATTAAAATTATATACGTTTTAACCATAAATGCTCATCTTGAACTAGCTTTCTTCTTCTTCTCTATTAGAATTCTGGGAGTGTAGACACTGCTAAGTGTATTACTGCCCTCCACAGGTCAAATTTCGAACTAGTTGTGATATACTTGCATATTGTATATGACAATTTAGTTCAAACTTTAGTTTAAAGCTAGTTCATGATGAGCATTTATGGTTAAAATGTATAAAATTGTAAAAAAAAAAAAAAAAAAAAAATGAGCAATGATTTCTCTAGATAAGACCCTTATTTCTTGTCTGGGATCATGTAGAACAGGGGCGGAGCCAGGGGGTGGCCGTGGCCACCCTTGGCCTAAGCATGGACACCCCTTTGGCTACCCCGCTCACAATTGCTGTTTCTGTCTACTTTTTTTGTTGACAAGAATTGCGTTTATTTAAACGCAGAGCCGCCTCTTTAAGACCACGAAAAATGGGAGACTTTTCAGACGCGCACTCCAACTTCGCCTCTGCGCCAGGAGCAAGTCAAACACGCGCGGAAATGATACAGGTGCCGAATGAGCTTCGGCAGAACAACGGTGAACGGCGAACATTATATATATATATATATATCTATAGCTTACGTAAATGTTTCTCAGCTGGTGAGTTGTAAGACCACGCACTTTTCAATCACGCGCAAATATGGTGCGCTGTACTCACTATAAATGCAACGTCGTAGTTTTGTCGTCAATTAAGTCATGAAATAACAAAAAGCGATTAAAGCTGCGTTAAAACTGCATGCATGTAGGCCTATATATGCGTCACATGTCTCTGGACTAAAATATTCTGCTATGTGAGATCACAATATAAGGCACAAGCTTATATGTAATTTTTTAAAATAAATGTGAGAACTGTGCATTTGTACTAGAAGATGCTAATTTTGCGTTGATTTATAAAGTACAAATAAAAATGTATCACATTTAAATGGGAATTCAAAAAAGAGAACACATTTTTTTTCTATGTAGGCCTACTAAGTTTAATTTTAAGTATGATAGAACTGTTGCAATTATTTATTTTGACAATACAGAAAGTTAAACATTTAGTGTTTACTTTTTTGGTTACTTTTTGAAACAGAAAAAACTCAGAATTGTTGAAGAGTTCATTGATTATAGATAAAATTCAACGAAGGCTGAATAATCTTTGAAGTACAGTATGTAGTTATCGTCGCATCCATGGAGATGCAACAATGAAAAACAAGCTATTGGGGGTTCTGAGAACCAGAAGTGACTGAAGTTTAAATTTAGCTATAGTGTGAACCTCTTTATTCATATTCCTGCAAGTGAGAAATGGATTAAAAAAAGAAGAAAAAAAAATCAAATTCACTCAGCATTCCATGATCTTAATTACTATAAGTAGGCTAAAAACTAACTGTATTCATTTGTGTTGTAGGCACAGTCCAGTACATTATAATCAGACTAATTTTTATGTTGAAATAATGAAGATTTATGTGCCACCCCAGACTGGTTGCTGGCCCCTGCCTGGCCACCCCTATGAAAAAATCCTGGCTCCGCCACTGATGTAGAATGCTTTGAAGCTGCACTGAAACTATAATTTTGACCTTCAACCATTTGGGCTTCATTGAAGTCCATGATATAGAGAAAAATCTTGGAATTTTTATCAAAAACTTTTAATTTCTTTTCAACTGAAGAAAGAAGGATATGGACATCTTGGATGACATGGGGGTGAGTAAATTATCAGGAAAATTTTATTTGAAAGTGAACTAATCCTTTAAGTTACATTCAAAGTTGTTTTACAATCTAGATGGACAATTTTATTTTTGTTGTAGGCTAATTGTTAACCTCACTTGAATATTTTTTTTTTATCTAAATGTTACATTAATTAAGTTGAAATGTATTAACTTTAAATGCAATATTAAATAATATTAAAAATTAAAATCAAGTATTTTACGTTATAACGTCAGGTTTCTGGACTACGCCCTCCAGTTGAGTGGAGGGCGCCCTCTTTAACTGTGGGGGAGGTAGAGGAGTCCCCTTTCTCTAAATAATTTTTGATGGGGGTCTATGTGCCTCAAACTCCCAAGGCCACAGAGCTTGTCCACCACAGATTCCAGCACTCCCAAGTCCTAAGTTCAGAAGTCACAGCACTTCTACGTCCAGTGGTCCCAGTTCTGGTGGTCCCGGAGGTCTTACCACCATCAGCTGAGCTTCCATCTGGCTGCTGCCATCTTGTGTATTTGGCCACACACACTTCTTCAGCTCCTCCCAATCCGGTGGTGGCGACCGCTACAGCTCCTCCCGAGGTAGTGGCGATCGTTCCTGAACTCTCTTTCTACTCTGACACGACCACAGAAGTCATCCATGAACTCCCTGTCTGCCCTGATATGACCACGGAGGCTGTCTATGAAGTCTCTGTCTGTCCTGTATTGACCAAGGAGGCCTGCTCTAAACCATCTGTGACGGCCATAAAGGCCATTTGTAACCTCTCTGTGCTCTCTGTTCCAGTTCCTCCCTCCATCCTTTCCCCTGTTCCACTTCGCACCACCTCCCTTTGCTTGAGAAGCATCTGGAATCCGCTCCTTAAAGGCAGGAACGCACCAAACCGACACCGATGAACTAGTGGCAACGAAAGCAGACTGAGGGGTTGGATCACATCAGCTGTGTCTAAAGTTGCCCTGACACACTAAACCGACGCTCGACAGCCGACGGCCAAGTAGCATGTCCATTCTGCGCCTGCGTAAGATGAAATGCCTTTCCGTACCAGCAGGTGGCAGTAGCTGAACAGCCAATCAGAATGACCAGATGGGCTACGACGAGCTCTGACACTGATTCAACATGTCAAATTGGCCGAAAAAGAGCAGACAAGGACTAATTTCAGCCGACGGTGTGGAACACAATGAGAAAATTTAATCGGCCGACGAACAAAAACTGCCCGACAGCCAACCGTCGGTTTGGTGTGTTCCTGCCTTAAGGGGGGTGGGGTTCTGTCATAATTCCAGCCTGTATTCCCCTGTCTTGTTTTTAAGGACTTTGTAGTTTGTGTTTTTCTCTTCAGATTGTATTCATTTATGTGTTTAGTTCCTGTTTCCCTTTTTGCATTGTCTTCCTTATTTGTTTCCATAGTTACCCTTGTTTGTCACCATAGTAACTAATCACCTACACCTGTCCCTTATCAGCCCCTTGTTAACCTGTGTATTTAAACCCCAGTGTATCTGATGTTCTTTGCCTGGTGTTGTCCTACTTGGTTTACACTTAGATACATCTAAGTGCACTTGGTTTTGGTTCTTGTTGTTCCATGTATGGATTATCTCTTACATTACCTGGACTCTTTTGTGTTTTCTGCCTGGATTTACTGCTGTTGTTTTGTTTAAATAAACTCTTAAACTCCATCTGGATCCAACATGCTGTTTTCTAAAACAGATAATAAACAATAATAGACAACCTAACTGGGGCCCAAAACTCCAAGCTGGGACCCATATTCAGTAGGTTTTTTTTGTTTTTTTTTTGGGACATGATATGGTTAGATTCAGATGATAAATATCATACTTTAAGTTGGGTGTCCACCTTAGAGATAACCACCATTTATAATGAAACCATCATATTTAACAATATATTATTCATATCATATAATAAAATGTATTTATTTGTTACTTCTATAAAGCTATATTAAATTATTATTATTTCAGAAAATGTCCACCTTGCCACCTCATACATTTATAAGATTTTTTACAAACAAACAAACAAACAAACCACTTTTATGATTTATTTTCACACAAAATATGTTGCTCCATCAATGTTCAATAAAAGCATATATTTTCTTCATACACTATTGGAGTAGGCTAATGAAAAGCATATTTTTCTTAAGGTGTACCCTATATTACCTGCACGCACAGGTTTTTAAAATATTTTTTTTTTTCACAAGGGTATCCATACTAAATATTGTTCTTTTCAACACGGAATAAACTATTTCAACTAAATGTGCGAGACTTCAGATTAGCCGCATTAGGTAAATACCTAGAAAAATAATAAAAGTTTTCTCTAGGCCAGTGTGTTTATGATTACGATAATGAATTAAAATAATATAATAACAAATACCAGTTTGCAAAATCAAACAGCGCACTGTTTTTGTACTGCTAAATTGGAAATGGCTGATGCCGAAAGCCTTGCAGATTTAACGAAAAAAGGTCGCTCTTATGTTAAATATAATGTGGATATCCCAAAAAAAAATCCATTGGTGAGAGGCCACTTCCTTTTTTTAAAATCTAATTAACTAACTGCTGTGTAAAACAGCTTTGTGTTTAATAGGTAATGTTAGAGTTGACGTCTTTAAGACCTCTAGAGAGAGCTGATATGATATAGGCTGGTCAAGTGCGTGGTAAGGGTTTGAAAAACTTCAAAACCACAGTTGTTTGTCTGAAAATGTTTTGAAACAACATTTAAGACACTCGTCTTAAGTTTCTTTAGTTATTTGTGCTTATTTGAATAAGTGCATGCATGCGGAATATTTGGGCTGTTTGTCATTCATTCTGTGCTTGTTCTTATTTCAGGGCAGCTTGAAAAACAAAACAGTGTCAATCCAAAAAAGCCTTTTAGGCCTACCAGAAGTCTGTTTGAAACGAGCAGCTTAGGACGTGGTCAACAACAGAGTCTCCTAATGGAGAGCAATGAATGGAGAGCCAAACATGGTTTTCCCTTGTGAAAAGGCAACTGACTAGCAGAACAGGAATGCTCTCCAGGAAAAATCAGTTATCAAAAACAGGACTTTGATGTTCACAGACATCTGCGATGAAGGCTGACATTGGCAAGAGTGGCAAATAGAAAAGTGGGGAAAGAAAGAAAATTCATTGCAGAACTGGAGTTGGTTGGCACAATTTTCAGAGCGTGTATCAAACTGCCAAGGTCACGTGATTTCAGTAAACGAGGCTTTGTTACATCGGATGTGTTTAGAAATTTCAATGGTTTGCGTGACTCTGGCGTCTTGATACGCGCTCTGAACCACTGATTTGAAACAAATGAATCGGAAAGCTTCGAAGCTTCATGAAGCATTGTTTTAAAATCGCCCATCACTAGATATTGTTGAATAAAGTCATTATTTTGCTTTTTTGGCACACAAAAAGTTTTCTCCGATATGGTATGCTGTGTTTACACCATGTCGTAATTACTGCAATTTTCGAGACGACAACACATGACATTCTACTCTGAGCTGTTTTTATGGCAACAATGATCAGGTGGTACAAGTAGGAGCTTTCAGAAACTTTCTATAGCTTATAAGTGGTAATTACGAGCTCTACAAG
This sequence comes from Chanodichthys erythropterus, assembly GCF_024489055.1. Taxonomy (NCBI): domain Eukaryota; kingdom Metazoa; phylum Chordata; class Actinopteri; order Cypriniformes; family Xenocyprididae; genus Chanodichthys; species Chanodichthys erythropterus. Next base: position 28,817,405 of record NC_090229.1, on the reverse strand, counting down.
GATGTATTTGCTTTTTACAAGTATAAATCTCATAATTACGGTAATTATGACTTGGTGTGAAAGCACCATTAAATTTATTTCAATGTGGAGGATTTGAACTAAGAAAAAAATGCAATTATGATGAAGTAGTATATCCCAAAGCTTGTCTGATATTCTGCTAAACACTCAAAATGGTCTTTTTCTTCACAAAAACAGTACATACTTTCAGGGCATATATGTAGGCGAATTGGGACACAGCATTAGTTGTCATGATTATCTATTGAGTTGCGCTCTTTCTTGTTCAGTTAATCATTAGTGTGTGTATTTAAGCCCTCAGTTATTTCTGTTCAATGTTCAATGTCATCTTTAGTTTAGTGTAGTGCATGCTAACTTTACTCCTGCTCCTCAATGCTCCTTGATTTATTAAAGAAAGAATTTATTTGGATCTTTCTGTGTAAAGTGTGTTGGACTACCGCATTACACTGTGTATATGCCCACTCAGCATCTTTAGAGCAGGCCTTCAAATCTCATTCATAAGAAGCTACGTCCTGTTTTTCTGCTAAACAAAAGCTCTTCCTTTCCGTTTGGATGACTGGCTTGTTCTAATTATTAGCAGACGTCCGAAAAATCTCCACCACATTTCCTTGTTTTTGATTTCGAGAGAAGCCTTTGAGTGTTTAAAGCTAAGCCAAACAGTGACACACACTCCAGACAGAAACAAAATGCAAATCAAAACACTCAAGTGGGTCGTCTGAATCATTCATGTCTGGAATTGTTTTCTTCTGGTCCTTTATAGTAGATACTATGCCATCCTGCATGGATTTTGGTTTTGAGTGGCTTTGTCCTAAACCACATTAAAGTTCCCATATACTATACACTTATATACTATATAAATAAAGGTTCCAAAAGCAAGTTTTCGGAGCAATATAGAAGAACCATTTTTGGTTCAACAAAAAAACCTTTTTTGTTAATAATCTAAAGAACCTTTTTAAACTACAAATACCCTTTTGTGAATTGAAAAGGTTCCACTGATGTTAAAGGTCCTTCATTGAACCACTGATGGCAATAAAGAACCTTTATTTTTAAGAGTGTACGAAAGTTAATCTAAATATAAACAAGCAAAACTGCTATCTTAAAATAAATCTGTTTTTTTTTTTTTTTTTAAATGTGCTATTGTCTGCTCAAACAGCATTTTCCTATCAGCATGTCACTGGGGGAAAAAAGGAGGATAACCTTTTGACCTCTTTTTGGAAAATATGCCAGATATGCGAGACAGTGTTATCTGGAGTATTTTGCCTAATAATTGTTTTCTGACAAAAGCTCAACACTTAACCTCTTTAAAATGTAAAAATATATGGAAATTGAAAGAAATTTCTGTATTAACAAATGAAGCCTTTACTGTAATATATTGCCCACATATGAACAATAACAGCATTATAGCAGACTGAGAGCTGAAAACAACTATGAAACAAACTACGATTGACTGATTTTCTTTTTCTAGTTATTACAGTAGGTGCATTATGGATTTATGTAACTGTAGCATTACTTGGCATGCAATACTTTGACTTTTCCAGTAATCCAGAAATAGATGTTTGTAATAATAGGCATATTTACATATGTACAAGGTCCAAGGTGTATGAGTTAATCAGAAGTATATCTTAAGTCTGTTTCCTCTGATGTTGGAAACACTGTCAGGTGTTGTTACTGTTGTGGTCTTCCTGAAGTCTAAGGCAATCTGTTTCACTGGTTGTGATCTCTTCTGAGCATCCAGGAAGCTCAAATCAGTTAGAAGGCAGTGGAGAGGTGTGAGCCAAACGCTTTCCGTCGGTCAGTCATCTGGTCTACGAAAGATGAGAAAGGAGAATTAAGTTTATGAGCACATACTGTATGCACAATATGTTATTGTTCAGAAGGTTAACAAAATCATTTTTCATGGTATCTCAAAATACTAAAATTCATATTAATATACATTCTCTGTATTTAAAAAAATGTATTTAGTTAGCACTTATAGTACATTTGAACCCATAGTGAGTTAAGTGAACAAGTATGCCAGGAGGACATGGCGTCTGTGATTTCCAGTCAAATTTGGACTCGTCTGACCATAGAACACTTTTCCAGTCCATTTTAAATGAGCCTTGGCCCACAGGACACAACGTCGCTTCTGGACCATGTTCACATATTGCTTCCTTTTTGCATGATAGAGTTTTAGTTGGCATCTGCAGATGGCACGGCGGATTGTGTTTACCAACAGTGGCTTCTAGAAGTATTCCTAGGCCCATTTAGTAATATCATTGACACAATCATGCTGATGAGTGATGCAGTGTTGTCTGAGGGCCCAAAGACCACATGCATCCAATAAAGGTCTTCAGCCTTGTCCCTTACACAGAGATTTCTCCAGTTTCTCTAAATCCTTTGATGATGTTATGCACTGTAGATGATGACATTTGCAAAGCCTTTGCAATTTGACATTGAGGAACATTGTTTTTAAAGTATTCCACAATCTTTTTACGCAGTCTTTTATAGATTGGAGAGCCTCTGCCCATCTTTATTTCTGAGAGACTCTGCCTCTCTAAGACATCCCTTTTATAGCTTTTATATATCAATTAACTTAATTAGTTGCTAGATGTTTTCCAGCTGAATCTTTTCAAAATTGCTTTTTCCGCCATTTGTTGCCCCCGTGCCAACGTTTTTGAGACCTGTAGCAGGCATCAAATTTGAAATGAGCTCATTTAGTGGATAAAAGTATAAAATGTCTCCCTTTAAACATTTGTTATGTTTTCTATGTTCTATTATGAAGAAAATATTGACTCATGTGATTTGAAAGTTTTTTAGTTTTCATTTTATTCAAATTTAAAAAACATCCCAACATTTCCAAATTCCGGGTTGTACTTTTTTATGGAGTAACGCAATAATGTAATGCATTACTTTTAATGAATCACTTTCCACACATTTTTAGACATGACATGTGAACGGCCCTTAAGATGGTATTCTATGCGTTTGTTGTGTATACTAAAGTCTGTCATTCATTATTAGAGCGCCACCCTCAGGCTGAATCATTCTAGGACACTAGAAGTCAAAAGTGTGACTGGTGTGTTCAGCGATTAGAATATAAAGCTTACAAAATGGGTAAATATCTCGCAAAAATGGAGAAGCACAAGAAAACTGTGGAAAAAGTCATATCTTAAATTAGGGCTAAGACCCAGAATCTTCCCTAGCTAAATTTAGGGCACCAAACCATGTATTACATTTCTATACTTAACATAACTCGTAATTGCGAGTTTACTTCTCACAATTTCTAAGTACTGGGGGATATAGAGAAGTATTCGTTTATTTTTATTTTGACACTGATGCAAAATCAAGCAAGGATTTAAAAATCAAATACTTACATACTTCCTCTTGGATTTCAAAATTTTCGACAACTTGTAATCTGTAAAGAGAAATTTTGATATTCCTTTGCTATATGCACAGTTTTGACATTTTAGGTCATAGATCATACAAAGCATTCAAATATATATGTATGATAACATTAAAATGTAAAAAAAAAAAAAAAAAGTACATGATAATATTAAGATAAAACACAAAGTTACCCCCAATCTGATGACATTCTTATTCTGTGAAGCTGGCGTTGCAGCTTCTGTTGTGGAAACAGAATTACATATGAAATTACATGCATGAGTGATGTTACATATTCAACAAATACTCTTTTCATTTTTTACTTCTCACTTTTCATACTCTCTTTAAAACCATTTACTGATTAAGTGTGAGGTTCAAGTATGTAAACTACTATAGCTGACCTAATGATGAATGTAAGATATGAGAAAAATCGGAAACAAACCGAAAAAGTCGGTTTGTTTCTGGCTCAAGCTATTTCTGGCTCCAGTGTTAATTTTCAACAAGACAGCAGACAGGGATAAATATCCATTTCAAATCCATTTCATGCTATTATGAAGCCTACAGAAATTGGCCACTGGCAAAACATTACTATTTCAATGGCTGTCTATGGAGAAGAATTATTCTACTGCCAGATGGTTTATATAAAATATCTACCAGCTGGGGCTGATTGGGGCTGATGGGACCATGGTAAACGGGCAAGTGTGTGTAGTTTTGGCATGTATTAGCCAAGCTTTTCCTGTAGCTCCAAACTTGTGATTAGTTTTGACCGGCTCCAAAAACTGCATGCACCAGTAACTGCCGGTGAGATCAATGGCAATGCTAATGGATGCATATTAGAAGTACCTATACTACGCTTTTCACATTTACATTTCTTAATTTAGCAGCCATTTGATTGGGTCTTCTTAAAATAACTGTTTAGAGAACCCATATTATAATAAAGCTACAAGACCTATAGTAAATATTTGTCTTTATATAACATGTCCTGATGGCTTGATTAGAAGATACCATCATAACCTGTAGAACAATAAGAACATCTGTGAGCAAGAGCTCTGCATTATGGTCTGTGTTTAAACCATAAAGCCATGTGAAAAGAAAAAAGTAGTGAAGATACCTTTAAAAGAGTTTAAAAAGTACTTTAAAAGAATATCCTTAAATGTTAACTGAATGTATTGTTTTAGACACTTAATTGCATGCTAATTGCAATTCAGAAAAATGTAATATAGTGTACATTTGTTTAAATGCAATTAGCTAAACTTTTACAGTGTCTTTTTGACCCACTTTAGTAGCACTTAAAGGGTTAGTTCACCCCTAAAATAAAATTCTGTCATTAATACTCACCCTCATGTCATTCCACACCCGACTTTCGTTCATCTTCGGAACACAAATTAATATATTTTTGATAAAGTCCAATGGCTCAGTGAGGCCTGCATTGCCAGCAAGATAATTTACACTTTCAAACACCCAGAAAGGTACTAAAGAAATATTTAAAACAGTGACTACAGTGGTTCAACCTTAATGTTATAAAGCGACAAGAATACTTCGCACTGCGCTATCGAATTTTATCAAAAATATCTTAATTTGTGTTCCGAAGATGAACGAAGGTCTTGTAGAATATAGAATGATATGAGGCTAAGTAATTAATGACAGAATTTTTATTTTTGGGTGAACTAACCCTTTAAGTACATCTTAATAAACACCTTATATGTAATTTCATAATTGCTTCCATTAAATATTGTTAAAGTGCTAAATGTGCTGACAAGAATTTATTATAAACTAAAATATACTTGAACACATTTCACAATAACTTGTAGATTGTGTATTTAAATATTTGTAATTACACATTTGTAATTATGTTGTAAAAATATATTAACTTTAAATTTATACAAATTTATAATGAAGAACTTGTGCCTTACTATGTTAGTGAACACATCAAAATAAGTGTACTTCTTAAAACACAACAAAAGATTATTTAAACATAATGATTTCAAAGGTACTTTAAAGTAAAACATTTAATTTGACATTACAATGTGTATTTAAGTGTGTTAAGAAACATAGTCATGTACTTTCTATGTGGCCTTTTATTTCATTGACATTATACTATCTATACAGTATGGATTTTAAAAATATATAGGCCTATACTTTTAAGATTTGAAGTACAAGTGCACATTTAATAGAATTAAGTGCGTTTCTTTTTCACATTGGATCCTACTCCGAAGTGGGAAAAGATACTTTGATTAGATTAAGATAAAAAAATATATATGTTTTAAGCCAAAAAATTGACCGTCACACTGTGGCGCAACACCTCTATAACTCTACAGTGAACTTCAGTAAGGTGATAATAGCATCATGCTGTGGGGCTGCTTTTCATCAGCGAGTACTAGCATATACTGCAAGAGTACATTTTAGTATGCTAGATAACTGACCTCTGGCTGTGTCTGAAATGGCATACTTCTCTACTATATAGTAGGCGAAAAACATTATATGATCAAAGAAGTGTGTCAGAATTCACAGTACTCATAAAAGAGTACGCAAAATATACACTCTAAAAAATGCTGGGTTAAAAACAACCCAAGTTGGGTTGAAAATGGACAAACCCAGCGATTGGGTTGTTTTAACCCAGCGGTTGGGTTAAATGTTTGCCCAACCTGCTGGGTAGTTTTATTTAAACCAACTATTATTTAAAAATTGCTATATGGCTAGCTTAAAATGAACTTGAGGAAATTAAAAACCAGATGCAATTAGAGACAACAATAATAGACAAAAGGTGAATTTTTATTAATAAGCTTTACTATTTTATTAATATAAATTTAATAGTTTAATAGTTTATCAATATAGATTTATTAATAAGCAATTTAATAAATGTTTATTATTTAATAATTATTCATTGAACAATAATAAATGTTCATTTCCAACATACTTTGGGTTAATTTTAATTAAGCAATACAGTAATTTAAACAATAATTGAGTTAAATAAAACTACCCAGCAGGTTGGGCAAACATTTAACCCTACCGCTGGGTTAAAACAACCCAATTGCTGGGTTTGTCCATTTTCAACCCAACTTGGGTTGTTTTTAACCCAGCATTTTTTAGAGTGTACCCAGATGACTTTCTATTTCTGGCGAGATTCTGAAGTTTTACTTACTTATTAGTACTTATAGTAATAGTACTTATAGTAAAAGTATTAGTACTTATAGTAACTTTACTATCCCATGAGGCCACAGAAGAGGATTTGTAAATGGCATTGAAGCGACACAACTGATGCTGGTAGGTCACACGCAGTGTTGGGTAAGTTACTGTAAAAAAGTAATTAATTACTAACAGTGCAATTGTAAGTGTACTCTCTCTAAAAAGTATGGCATTCATAATTACTTTCTTAAATCACATATATAAACCTCAACCAGTTGAGCAATGCAAGGATAGACATGAAACTGCTCTTATAATTCTTTCAAATAAATAATATAAAATTGCATAAGTCATTCTTGAACTGACCAAAGTTTTTAAAGGGAGAAAGTAACATTAAAAACATTTTAACATTATTCATTGTTTTAGATAGAATTTGTCTGTAGTCCATACAGTATTAGGAAGTAACTGTAATTAAATTACAGAAAAATTAAGAGCAATTAATAAATACTTTAGTGAACAAAAAATTAAAGTGAAAGTGATATGTAGCCAAGTATGGTGTCCCACACTTGGAATTTGTGCTCTGCTTTTCACCTATCCAAGTGCACACACACATCAGTAAGTATTGTACACACACACCATGAAGTGGGCATCCATTTCTTTGCTGCGGCACCGGGGGAGTGATTGGAGGTTAAGTGCCTTGCTCAAGGGCACCTCAGTTGTGGGTAATGAGACTGAGACTCGAACCCATGACCTTCGGGTTACAAGTCTGACTCTCTAACCATTAGGCCATGACTGCCTGCAATTTTACCTTACTTTTTCAAGAGGAAAGTAATTAAATTAGAGTAATTACTTACTTAGCAATGCATTACACCCAACACTGGTCACATAAAAATGGCAACATGGCGAAAGTAGTACGTCCAGATTAAATTCACACTACACACATTCACTTTTTTTAGAACTTCAAGATAATATGCTATTTCTGACACAGCCTCTGAGTCTAATCTAATCTTTTTGTCATCACATAAGCCTGTGTTGTCATTTCATTTCAAAATGAAGGGTGCTGCAATTAGTTTTAGATGGCATAAATAGCGTTAGACACACACACCATCACAAATCAATACCAGATTGAGGTGAAGCACATTGTGCTGGCTGGTGGAATCAGAATCTTGCCATATGTCAACAAAAGCAGAGGTAGCTTTATACATGTAAAATACTGCTGAAAAGCGGTCAAATGCAATTAAGAGCATGAAGGACATTGCCTGTCTGACCTTATGGAAACTTATCACTTTATTAACATATTGTGTAAATAAAAAGATGTGGACCCAAATAAAAATGCCCATATGGCATTTATGTCTACATTTATGGAGGAACGGCATACCTTTCTCTCTAGGAGGCAGTAGGCAGTGAGTAGGAAAAGAAATCCTCCACAGATGGAGACCACAATGAAGCCCAGCCTGTAGAAATCATCGCTGGAGGACCCCTGAGGATCTTGCCCGAATAAACCCACCACAGCCTCTTTCAAAGGACAAACATGTGGTGTTAATCATTGCTGGAGGGATGTATGTGTGTGTGTGTGTGTGTGTGTGTGTGTGTGTGTGTGTGTGTGTGTGTGTGTGTGTGTGTGTGTGTGTGTGTGTGTGTGTGTGTGTGTGTGTGTGTGTGTGTGTGTGTGTGTGTGTTCTGGTAATCATCACGTTGTGGGGACAAGAAGCTGTTTACACAGTCACGTCATGGGGACCTCTTGCGTTGTGGGGACCAAAAATCACGTCCCCATAAGGGAAACCCATATAAATGAATAGAGGAGCTATTCTGAAGGTGCTGGGCGGAGTTTCAGCATTGGCCCATAAGTCACGCTTTTGAGGTTGTGTGTGTGTATGTAGGGGGAGCTCAGTTGCGCCCCCAAACATTTCTGACTGGTAATGCACTCACGTCTTCACACACACATTTTCCAATTATGGTTGGGCTCCGCCCACTTCCTGGTCCTCGTTAGGAAGGGTTTCAGCATGGAAATGCGTATTAAATTTACACTTGACTTCACACAAACTCTAATAAACAACAACAACAACAACAAGACTTCACACAAAGAAGATTATATGTAGAAAATGCCAAGGATATAAACTTACGAAGAGGAAAAAGGTGAAACACAAGGTAAGCACATGTATTAAACTAGTTAAATTGGGCTAATTAGCTTAGGTAGCAGGCTAGCTAGTTAACTTAGTGCTAATTAACTGTTGAGGCTAAGTGTGGCTAACGTTATGTGTTTGTACGATATTAGCGATCACATAATCATACAATTTAATGTTAAGGACTTAATTTTAACTGAAATGTCATTTTTAGCGTGACTGATTGCTAATGAAGCGATTTGGTTAATATTAAATTTGTTTCTGTCTAGTTCGCGTTAGTGCCTGAGGGGTGGATTATTTTATGTTTTATATAAAAGAAATGTTATATTTTTGTCAGGGAACATGTTGAAATCGAATTTCGTGGGGGGAGAGTGTATAGTGTTTCACTCTTAATTTTAATATGAAGAATTACATTATCAGTATTTGTCCATTTAAGTTTGTAGAAAACGTATACAAGCCACAGATCATTACCAAAGTGCTTCACAGAGAAATTAAGTACAATTAAGCAAAAACTAAAATGGTAAGTAGCTTTAAACGAATAAATGATTAAACTTATTTTATTTATATGACAGTAGTTTAAATAAACGGGGTTTTTTTATGGTGAGATCGTCCAAAAGAATAGGTTAAGTTCCAAATCGTTTTTAAATAACTGCTCAAGGCTACCTTGCAATATATAGGAACAGATTTTTGATTTTGTGAGAGATTAGAGTTTAAGTGAAAATAGTGAGTTGATGCCCTTAAGGCTAGCATTGTGCCAGACATTTAATTATCCTTGTTCCAATTTCTTGTCTTGCATTGATACATTGTTATATTGTAATGTAGTGTTACATGAACGTAATAAGTACAGTCTTACATTACAATAACATTCTTCTCTGCTTTTTGAACATACTAGTTTAATTTTGCATGTCTCCCCATTTTCACAGTAATTGTTCACACTTTTTTTTTTCAAGTTTGAAATGCCACCACGAATCAGCCCCCTTAAGGATGCCATGCATCATGTTGTTTCGAAGACTGACAAGACATTCAAATTAGACGTGAAGTATATAAATGCAGAGAAAGGTAAGGTGGTGTATGGTGTGATTTATCAGTCAATAATTGCTATCATATGAATGTCCTAACCTTAATCTTATGAGCATGTAATGCAAAATATCTGGGTACATTAATTTGGCTCCTGGTTGCAGCTTATTTAAAATCAGCTAACTATTGATGTATTTTTTTGTGTGTGTAATTGGCATCCTTTATCTGCAAGATGTTTTTTGTTGTTGTTGTTGTGAAAATGTTTTTTCTGTGTTTTGCAGGACGTGGTGTATTTGCAAAGAGTTCCTTTTGCAAAGGTGATTTTGTTGTTGAGTACAGGGGAGATATGATAAATGATGCAGAACTGCAGAGGAGAAGAAAACGTTACCATGCATCCTGTGCTGCGTTTATGTTTGATTTCAAGTGGCGAGGGAAAACATGGTGGTAAGATGTCAAGATGCACAAAAGCTATATACCTTATGCTATACTATAGTAAAAAAGACAGTGATTTGTGGTGGTATATTGTAATATTTGTATTTA